>NC_080389.1:61471005-61828505 GCF_028751815.1 Salvia miltiorrhiza | reverse complement strand
TCTATATTTTTAATTAATAATTTTCGATATCTGATAAATATTGAGGATAATTCAACGAAAACAAAATCAAATTTAACACTCTTGAAATATTTGATCCCATCTTGATGATAAATTAATGAGGATAACCTCAACTTCGTAAATAAATACGCCCAATAATAATATTTCATTACAAACATTTCCATGGCGCATAAAAAAAAAAAAGAAGCATTTCCATGGTGATTTTGTAATTTGGTTTTTTCTCTATAGAGTTGTGTATTAAAATAAGAGGTATTTTGAATTTATTTTAGAGTTAACCTCTTCAATTAAGAATCTAAAAATTCGAACCTCAACCAATTATAACACTAATTCAAAAAAAAAAAAAAAAACAATTAACACTAATTCAAATTATTAATAAATTATAGATTGACTCAAATATAGATGAATCCTATCAAAGGTAGAATTCTTTGTGAAATTAACTATCTTATATTTCATCTATAAAAAGGTGTATGCTTAATTTTATTTTTTTAACATCAACTATTCTTCTCGGTTGGTAAGTTCGTATACCAGTATTTCTCCTCTCTTTCTTCGTCTGCTCTCTTTCTACATGGAGGTATTCATTCAGCCCTTTAATTATCATTGTGCTGCTTAATCTTATCTTGATTAACTTTTATTTTTTGCTTTCTCAGTTTAGATACCATTCGTTGTATTTTAATTATATCTGGTGTATTTTAATTTTGAGCTAATCAGTTGAGTGCTACTTATTGGCATAATGAAAATCAGGTAGATATAATATTTTAAATTAGATTACATCACATAAAACGATTCAATAGGAAATTGGTGAATTTCTTAAGCAACTAAATTTTCTTTTGCAATCCTGTATGATTTAAACAAAATTAAGAATTACTTCAATGAATTAGATGACATGAATATTTAATGTATATATTTGGGAGGGATATTTTTAATATTTTTCTTCACGTAAATAGATTTAATAAAATAAAATCTTAAATATGATGAAATATTTAGAATGATTTTAAACAAAATTAAGATAGATATTAATTCAATAAATTAGATGACATGAATATTTAATGTAGGGGTTATTGCCAGAAAATACATATACTTTGTCAATTTTCTGGTTTATAACATGACCTTATAATTTGACCAGAAAATACATCAATTTTCAATTTAATTGCAATTATAACATGACTTTATAGTCTGACCAGAAAATACACCAAGTTTCAATTTATTCTCAATTAAAACTGAGCAGCAATCAGTAAAAAAGTATATCCACACTTGAAAACTATATATACTTCTACTCTTGTGCATAAGTATTCTGGTTAATGGACTTAATTATGATTCCGATTGCTGATTAATTTGGGAATGAGATGTTAATTAACTTTGTGTTCTACAGCATCCTTCATGGTTGGGGCTTTCTGTAGCAGACTTGAAGTTGATTCACTTACATATTACCTTGAAAAACATCTTTCCTTACCACTATATTAATTAATGGGTCCACTAGATTTAAGGCAATATCACACAGCCTGGCGGAGCCACATGGAGACACCCAAATTTTGAGATTTTTTTTTTCCAAGTATATATATATAAGGGTCAAAATTTAAAATACCCACCTTCATAACTTATCTATCAAAAATACCCACTTTCACAAAACATAAATCAACCATATCCAATTCATAATTAATGCCAAAACTACCCTTTAACAAGTTCTCTTCATAATCATCAAAATACAATTCCAAATATGGATTGTAAACAGTCTATAAGAATTAATCAGGCCCAACATGCTTTCGTAACACTTCAAAATAAATTTTTAATTTAAACCAACATTATACCTTTGTCGACTGGTCTTCTTCAGGAGTCAGTCCGTTGCGTTTTACGGCTCGTCTGCCCACTCGGCACGCACCAACCACACACTCGCAAGAGATGGTTGCAACCTTTCCCCTTCACTAAGTGTCGACTCAATACTTTGTTGGAAAAATAAAGAAAATGTTTTTACTCAACCGGAATAGTTGGACAAAAACTAAGCGTTTATAGAGGAATTATATAATAATTAATTTATTTCATAAAAACCCTCCTCAGGGAGGAGACAAACTTGTTTAGCTACTCATTAGTAGCTACTACTTGTATACATAAAATTTAAAATTACAAAAACTAAAAAAAACTTGAAAACTGAAAAATTACAATGATAATTTAGAGAGAGAAAGTGCTTGTGAAAATGTGTTGTGATTTTCGGATGCCTTCTTCTCTCCAGAACTTGGGTTTATATAGAGGTTTGATCCCCTCTATAATTGCTCGGTTGTTGGCCTTGGATTCCATCTTCGTGGCCAGCTATCTTGAATGTGATATCCACCTTCTTTTGTCGGCCATGATTGCCGACATTTGTTAATGTCATCACATGGTGCTGGGCCCTTGCTTTATCGTTTTGTGATAATGCTGGTAGGGGCCGGCTGCTTTTCCCTTCCACTCACGTTTGTCCTGAAGCTTTTGGTGAGTGATCCTCCTGTAATTCCACTCATTCTTCTTTTTCTTTGTGGGTGCGATTCCTGCTGTGAATCACATGATTCACTTTGCTTTGTCGGCCACCTTACTTTTTTGGTGCCCGAGGTGCTCTTCCCTTGGGAGTTTGTTGCTCATCATGTTCATCGGACCGGAACCTCCTTCTGTCAGGTTTCGGAAAGAATCATTTTCCGAATTCCGGCTCCTTCTGCGTTGAGCATTGATCGCAGACTTTCTCAATCCAGTGGCCCAGATGAGCCATGTTGCAAAATTTGCGACGAGTCTCCTTGCTCCCCGCTATCTTGTTTTCCCATAACATTTGCCGTTTGTTTTCGAAGGATTTTTTGGCAAAAGGGGTTGTAGTTCCTGTCATCGTGTTAACCAGGAACGTTCCCAGATCTGAGCTTTGGTAGAACTTGAATCTGGACTTCATTTTATCCATCTCTGTGAGACAGACCCATAGACCCCATGCTCGTCTAGTGGAGATTTGATCCTCCTTGAATGTTGAGACGATTGCGGCCTGGAAATCGGGAACTTTGATCCGATTAAGGGCTCCCGTGTCAGGTCTCCGAAGCTTGATGAAGTGGAAAGCTTCATGGATTCCTTTTCCAACTGGTTCTGGTGCTGCACTGAAAAAGTACAATTCCAGAACATCTCCCCGTTTGAGGGACTCGTTGTTTTCCCATGCCTCAAACACCGTTTTTTGGATCCACTTGGGTAGACCTTTGATCTCGGTGAAGGCTGGAGAGGTAGTATAAACTGAGGCCAACGCCCCGAATTCATACCATTCCTTGACGTCGTGTGGATTGGCTCCTGGAGTCGTCCATACCCGAGGATATTTTCCTCCAACATCAACCCGACAATTTCCTGGATTAATGCCCTTTCTTGTGAGAAGTTTCTCCCACCTGTCTTGATACATCTGCCAAGAAGGAGAAATTTCAATAAAATCAGTATCAACCTTAACTTGGCCTGTCATTGGCCTAAGATTGATCTCTTCCTCTTTAACCCCAGAGGTGGAGGGTTGACATGTTGCTTCAGGGTGTGACTCCTTAACAACATTTTTTCCTTGAGGGTCCGGCTGTGAAGCCACCACCTTAGGACTTGGGCTAGGGGTACTTGAATCCCCTGCTACAGGTAATCCGCCCTGTACGGAAAGCATTGCTTTAATCCGATTATCTCGGATAACGCGCAAGAGCGGCTTGTTGATTACTTCTTGAAGATTAAACATCTTCATGAAGCATGCATCAATTTGGTTAGATACTTGAGCTTCGTCAGCCGCTTGTATCTTCCCTGCTTGTTTGGTGTGTAGAACACACTTTTGCTATTCTTGTTGTAGCAACTCTAAGCTTTCAAAGAGCTGCGCCTGTTTTGCTTCGATGGCCTCCACCTCAGGGAGCTCCATCCCTTGTTAGGAAATCTGCAAGAACATTTTGATCAGATTTCAAGATGACAATATCATAATCATAATATTGGCATTCTGCTTGCCATCTAAGTAATCTAGCCTTTTCAGGTTTAGATTCTATCTTTTTAGTTAAGAAAGCTTTAACATTAGTGTTATCAACTTTCAAAACGAATTTTTTAGCAAGTAAGAAAAGCGGCCATTTTTTAAACGCCTTTCGCACTGCAAAGAATTCCTTTTCGTTGATGTGCCATCGCACAGCTTCGTTATCGGAGAAAAGACCGCTACAATATCTGCAAGGTTCTTCTCCATAGGGGGTGATCTTTGTGAGCACTGCTGCCCACCAGAAATCACTTGCATCTGTATAGAGGACCAGGTCATCCTCATCTTGTGGTATTGAAAGTTTTGGGAGATTTTTGCAAATCTCTTTTAACTTCTTCATACCCTCCCGATGCTCCTCTTTCCATATGAATAGAACATCTTTCTTCAGTAACGGACTGAAGACTTTCCGGTGCTCTGCAAGATTTCTGATAAACATTCCTGCAAAGTTAACAACTCCGAGAAAACTTTGGAGCTGCTTCTTTTCTTTGAGATCCTCCGGGAAATTCTGGACCTTTTCCACAATATGATCTTGCAGAATAATTCCAGATTCATCGATCTCAATTCCCAGAAACTCCATCTTTTGGGTGGCTATGACTGCCTTCTTTTCAGACAGCACCAGTCCTTCTTGTTGGCAAACATCCGCAAAGATCTCCAGATGCCTCACATGTTCATGAATGTTTTTTGATGCAATAAGAATATCATCAATATAAATAAACATAAACGAAGAATAATCCTTGAAAAGATTATCCATCTTTCTTTGGAATATCTGAGGTGCGTTGGCTAGCCCCATTGGCATGACATTTCAGACATAATGTCCTTGTGGAGTTGAGAAGGCTGTGAACTTCTTACTCCCTTCCTCCATGCGAATCTGGTAAAAACCTGATTTGCAATCGAAACTTTGAGAATACCCTTGCACTTCTGATGCAGTTGATAAGGTGTTCTCTACTTGGGATGAAGTATCCGTCAAACTCAAGAATGTCATTAATCCCTTTATAATTAATGACCAATCTTGGTTTTCCTCGCTTGATCTCCCCATGATTTCTCACCAGAAATCCCGGACTGCTGTAGGGTGATCTTCCTTGTTCAATCAGCTTTAAATCCAGATGTTCCTGGATTATATTCTGCATGTCCTGTTGATCTTGAGGGTTCATTAGGATAGGTCTGAACCTCACGAACTCATGCTCCTTTCCAGTTTTAACTTTCAAGGTAGCTTTGATTTGGTTCTTGTCCCACCATGCCAAAGGATTCTCATGGTAACACTGCTGAATCCTCCTTTTGACGTCGGCTATGGACACCTTTTCTTCCTCCTTGATATCTTTGTGTGATATCAGGGATACTTTGAGGATTTGAGTTTCTTCCTCGGAGAGATCTGGGAATCCCTCAGTTCTGCATTTGAGCAAAACTTCTCCGAATCTCCTTTGATCCTTCATTTGGGGTCTCCGGAGTCTGCCATCATCACCACGCTTGCTGCAGAATTTGATTTGCATTGAGCGATGAAAAGCTCCCTTGAGCCTTTGCACAATGATCTTGTGATCACAATTGGTTGTGAACACTAGCCTCCTGGCTTCATTGTCTTGTATGTACCGTTTGAAACTTTGCAAAAAATTATTTCCGAATAATATATCTGCTCCGGTATCATGAAAATAAATTGGTGGAGTCTTGACCTTGTACCAAGGTGTCTGTCCTGCTCCGCCGATCAATATTTCCGTTTGTTTTACTCCTTTTGATAGAAGCAAGATCTTTCTGGAGAAGTCCCTTCCTGCAATTCGAGGTAAATCTTCTTCTACTTCTGCTGGAAAGACGTCTCGTTTTGCCGTACAGATTCCTGCTCCCGAATCTACGTAAGCAGCAAAATATTCTGCTTTGAATTTCTCATACAACATCCCCACAGAGATGTATATCGAGAATGGACTTGTCATTTGATCATCAATCTTTGGCGTCCAATTGTGATCTCCATTCCTCCTGATCTCCACGACCATGGTTTATATTTGTCAAGGAAGTCTCGTCCTAAGATCAGGACATCCGCTTCTTGTCCGGCTTGGCCTTCGGTCTGAATTTCAAAGCCTCCAACCTCTAGAGTTCCGATGTATCGGTTGTCTCCTGGATTCGCCAAAAATACAACGAACTACAAGGAAACTTATTTTCCTTGTTAGTTGTATCAAATCTTGTGGAAACCTTTCTCCATCCTTCGGGACATTTGAGTTTGATTCTCATGTCCTGAACTGGTGTTTCCTGAATTGCCTTCCTCTCATAACTTTGAGAGGAACTCCTTGTTATAGGCCCTGAAGTTAGCCTATTTCCTTGGAATGAAAGCCTTGGTGCTCCCAGTCTGAGACTCTGGGTATGACTAAGCACCTGTTTGTCTCCAACGTCGATGTCGATTTCTCCGATCTGAGGAATCTCCACTCGGTTTGGATTGACCGCCTTGGCGACCTCCTTGAATATTTCTGGAATTTCAATAAATTCTTTTCCCAGAAATAACTTCGTGTGATGGGAATTTGATAAGGCATACGAGACTTGATAAGTCAGTGAGTATGGCCTATTTCCTCCCGTCATGAGTTCCTTCTTCTTGTAGTCCTGATAGAGAGTCAGGGCTCGGCTGAAGGATGAATCTTGTAGATTATAAGCGATTTGTGGGTAAAACTCGGTTATAATCTTCTTGGCATAGAGATTGCCCGAAAAGGCTCCAAGAACTGATTATCTGGCATCTCTGATTCTTTTGTCGCAAAGTGCGACGTCAATTGGTTGGTCTGTCCCTGGGAAGAGGGAAGATTTGATTACCAACTGAATTGCTCCAATATGAATCCATTTCATCGTACTTGCGACTTCTGGCTTCATTTTCTTAAGATCCTGCCTTATATCTTCGGCTGGAACCAACTGGATTTCCACCTGATTACTTGTAATCTCAATTGGAAGCGCCATTTCTCGGTTTGTAACACCAAAATAGACATGATGCTTTCTTTTGGATGGAATCAAGCTCTGTAAAACTCGATTTAATCTCCCATTGGAAAACCCTTGGTATGTCTGTACCTCTCCGGTTTCCTTCTTGAGTTTTTTCACGAGTTTTTTCACCACCTCCTCTTGTGGGATCAGAAAATGACTGGAAAAACCATTCTGGTCCTCTTTCTGGGTGTGGTATACCTCGTGTTCCTCTTTAGTCTGACTCGTCCCCGGTTGATCCATCAGTTATCTCCGAATCTTCAGAACTAAAGACTTCCTCTTGCTCATATATGCTCTCATCAGAGGATATATCTTCAAACTGATACACGGGTATCAATTTCTGGTAATAGAGAGCATCTTCGATATCCTGTGTGGATTCGAATTTCTTTATCCCTCTTTTCTCGTTGTCGGGGTAATTGGTAGAGATATGCCCCTTTGCACCGCACGTCCAGCAGTTGCAATCTTTGAAACTTTCATTTGTTTTGGCCTGAGTACGCCTGAAAGTTTTTCTTGTCGGGATTCTCTTTTGATTTGAGAATCGGTTTCTTGATGGTCCACTCCGTTGGCCTGATTTGTAGGAGCGCGCCTTCTGTCTGGTCCACATGGTTCTCGGCTTCCAAGAACTTCTTCTGGGCTTTCTTTCATAGGGTTGATACCTATGTTTCTTTCGGCTCCTCCTTTGATACAACAACTCAGCACCAATCTCGGTTGGAAGATCAATGTTGTCGCACATCAATGGAGATTTCTTGTTGAGTTTCCTCAATCTCTTGAGATTCCTCTGGTCCGCTGCCTTCTGGCACCATTCGGACAGCTTCCTGTGAACATATGACATCCTTCTTGAAGCGCTGTCAAGTGGATATCCTCCTGGTGATATATACTAATTGATGAGCATTTCCCTCCATGGACTTGGAAACTTTGTGAAAAAGAGATCCATGGCAGTCTGATCATCAACTACCCCCATATGGACATATAGGGTGTATGTGCGCAGAAATTCATCAAGAGCCCTTGGCTCTAGCACTACCAATCGTAGATTGTAAAGTGCCTGTTGATATTTCTTTCGCTTCTTGTCTGCTGATCCTTCGAAAAAACCCATTCCCAAGAAATGGATTTTAATTTGTTTAGTGGTCACCTCAATAATGTCAGAAATTGACGTGCTGCTAAACATTTCCTCCTTTGCCTGGGTATTAATTTTATCCCAGTATTGTTTTGCCATGCCTGCCAAACTGGCTTCGAAGATTTTGGCAAATTCTTTTTTGTCATAATCAATTGTGGCTTTGCAGGATACTCCTTGTATTATGATAATTAAGTCGCTAATAACTGCATTCAACAATCATCATATATATATACACAAATATTACAAGACTTGAGAGTCTTCATGGTTGTGGCTTTTGATGTCTAGCTTTTTTGTTTTTCCGTTCGAGTGTTATATATTAATATGTCAATTTTGATAATATTGCAGGCTATATTAATCTTTATATCTATAAATTTATAATGCAAGATCATGATTCCGATTCATACAACATAAATTTCAATATTTTTCTAAACTTTTTGACTTAGAAAACTTGTAGTGGTGGGACCTATCTATGTTTTTCTGTTTTTTCCACTCCTTTTTTACCTTTTGGAAAATGGATCATCCTAAATCTTTCCGAGTCTTTTCTTTCATTTCGTTTCATAAAATAAAAGTTTTCTAATTTTTACTTTCTCTAGTAAAATAAAAGTTGATACAAGACAAAAAATAATGTGCAACTTTTGAAAATTAATCGATTAAACCAAAGCATTAAAAAAGCTGTAATATGGTCTGCAAAGAAAAGGGGAAACTCGAATTCTTTGCTTTAGTTTATACATATTTAAAGCACTCCAAAACCGTCATTACTGAATAAATTAATTGTATATACAGCTTTATTTTTTGACCAAATCTGGGGACGACTGATCAACATACAACAAACAAATTACAGGTAAAAAACATTACTATTATCTATGTATATAATATATAAAAGAGGAATTTACTCTCTCCATCTTTTCCCTCCAATTTTTATAATCTCTCTTCTCCCATCAATTTTTTAAGTATTTTTTTCTCTTTTTTATTTATAATTTTAATTATTTTCTACATATCATCAAATTTAATTTATGAGAAAAATATTCAATGCGCATCTTAAGTTGATTTCCAGAAGATCTTTAATATGTTATAAAAGTCATAAAAATGAATTTAAAATGAACAGGTTATTAAAAGTTTAAAATATTTTATTTTCTTTTTCTTTGTTAAAATTTTACAATTTTTTTTATTTATGTTTGTGTATGAAAATATTTATTATGTAAAATATTCTATAATAATAATAATGAAATATCAATATTCATTACCAAATAAATTAAAATAATTTAATAACTATAATAATCATTACACTTTATACATAATTGAAAATTTTGTTTTTAAATTAAGGATTTTATTGACTAATTAATATTTTATTTTTAAACCATATTTTGTATTTATTATATTTTATTTCTATATAATAATTATATTTATTTATTCAAACATATCGTTTTATTTTGATTTCGTCGTGCATTGCACGGATGAGCATACTGGTCATCGTTATTTGGAAAGCTAAAGGTATTATCTTTAGAGAAAACATTCTTTTGCAAGGTGGCGCACTTTGAAAGTTCTATCATGACTTTTTTTTTTCTTTTTTTTATGATTAGAATATGTTTCATTTTAATTCTAAGTCTATCCTAATTGGTTAACGTGTGTGAAAATATCATCATTCCCATTCATTACGTTTATCCTAATTGGTTAGCGTGTGTGAAAACATCACATATTCCCCATTCATTACAATAGTGCGAAAACTTTTCCATTAATCGAAAGGTTTACGTAGAATTTTATGCGACTTTTGTCTTTTTTGTGACTTATTTTTGGAAATAATGTATAGCGAAATTGGATTCACATTCTAAAAAAAAAAAAAAATGGATATTCACTAACATGTGTTGATGCTATATATATCTAAACAATTTTCTATTTTATACTCCCTCCGTCCCGGCTTTTAGTATCCAGTTGAGAACGGCACGAGTTTTAATAAAGTGATTGATGTGTTGTGAGTGGAATAAGGGTCCCACATTTTATGTGAGAATTAAAATAATTAAAGTGGAGTAAGGGCCCCACCTACTTTTACTAAAAATAGAAATGGATACCAAAATGTGGGACGGCCAAAAAAGGAAAGTTGGATACTAAAAGCTGGGACGGATGGAGTATAAGTGTATCATCCTTTTATTATAACTAGCAGGAAGAACGTACGTTGTACGTGTAATTAACGTTATTTTATTTGATAATCTATTATTTAAGAAAATCTGTTAATTCATTACAAAAGCTTGCATGGCACCGATGCATGTAAGACCCTAATATAGGTCCTCAATTCATAAATTCATAAATTAAATAGAATTCTTTAGAATTCTAAGTATTAGATCCTATACATGTAAAATTAAAACAGAAGAAATCTACTCTTATCAAATTTGAATTATTTAAAATGCCTATGTTTTAGTTTGGATTATTATAAAGTTTTGACTCAAGTAAAAATTTATACATATAATTCTAACGGACTTAACCCATCTAAATATGATATTGTGTTTCATCTTTTACACAATTTTAGCTAATATACGTACCATGCAAAATATGTAGTAAGACTCGTTTGCTACATAGTATGAGATAATGCGTGATGTTTTTGACTGGGATATCTACTAATTTATTAGATATCACTATCATGTTTGGTAAGATATATAAAAAAGGTGTTATAATAATCACACCTCTCAGATGTGATACAGAATTCAAAAGATATGAATAGTAAATAACGACCACTAATTTGTTAGGGTGATAAAGGTATCTATCACACAATTATCATGCATAGCAAATGGGCCCTATGAATAAACCATTACCACTTTTATGCCTTGCACCACGGGTTGCAACGATTGGTGTGACCTTCTCTTTTGATGATGATAATTTCTTTTGTAATCAATGGCTACATCAAGATGAATAAAATCATTTTTTTTAATATAAAATATTTTTGTTTCCGACACTTAATAATTTAAGAGCTCATAGTTGTGAATTCTTTTATAACGGTTAGACGTTATGTATAATTTATATACTAATAGAAAAAGAGCCTAAGGCATTCTAAGGCACAACTTGTGGATTGCCTATTTTACCCATGTTATATCATATATTTATAAAATATAAATTGATTATATATTTATACTAATATAAAAAGATCCTTAAGCATAATATGCGGATTGCCTATTTTACTCCTATTACATATTTTATTTTAATGTTATTTTATATATTATATATTTATAAGAATATATTAATTCATTAGATATTACATTAAATCTATGTGATATATATCTATAGCTATTAATAAGGCTTATAGTTAATGTATCCGTTCAATAAATTATTTAATAAAAGTGATGAATTAATAAATTTTCTAAAATAATAAATTATCAAATAAAATAATAGTAATTACACGTACAACGTACGTTCTTTCTGCTAATATATATAAAACGATATTTTTCTTGTTATGTATGAGCGACTGAGCACATCATACTGTTATGTATTTACTTTAGATAACGTTTTTTTTTTTCCCCATATGTATAAGCATACTCATACATAATATCACTATATATATTGCAGATGTAGGTATATAGATAACATACAAAAACCATAGCCTATGACTACTTTTTTTAGTCGTGGAACTTATAATCTTGTGAGTTGATATGATCATCCAATTCAACCTTTATTCTTACTAATTTTCTGGTTCTTGTAAATTAATTTTAGTATCATTTAATTTGATTAGATCTAAAAATAATTATATATTTTAGTAGCAACGCAACCTCTGAATACACCGCCGTCGAGGAGAAACTGCTGGCTCTCAAGCTCCACAAGAAAGGGAGAGGCATTGTAGACTTTGAAGTCTCCCAACCTGTTTGATGACAAGAGACGAAGGGAATTCAAGTATTGTGAAACAAATTCAAGTATCTAAGGGAATTAAGATTCCCTAAAGAATGGTGAAAAGAAATCCGCCAAATGTTCGACAAAAATCCCACAAGAAAATAACTTCTTTTATCATACCGGGACTCCATCACAATCACTTTTCAAAGAAAACCCACAATCACTTCTTCTGGCTGCATCTGTTGCCCATTATCCTCATTGCATTTTCTCGTCAACGGAACTCCACACAATCTCAAGTTTCCGATGTATGAATCATTCTCAAATGTGGAAAACTGATTAGATTGTGGTATCTGCCCCACGAGATCATTCATTGAAAGGTTTAATTTCTCGAGAAATGTCAACCTCGTCAATTCACTTGGAATTCCTCCATCCAATTTATATATCTCGATTATATAGAAACGGATATATAGAATCAAACTCTGGATCGAGAAAAGTCGCAGTTGCAGAAGGATAATTTAAAGTGAGCGGTTGTGAGATGATCAATTGTCTTCTACAGCTTGAACTGAGAGCGGTTGTGAGATTTCATGTTATATTCACAGAAGCATAAGTTAGAAATAAAAATAAAATTATAATTATTCATTCAAAACACAATATGTTACATTTAAATACGTAAGAAATCGTTATGTATATACTTGAGACAGAGACAAAGACGAAAACGAAGACTTAAGGCAAAGACGCAGACAAAGACAAATGGAATATATATAATATAATATGGGTTGGACTTGGGCTGTTTTTTGGGTTGGATTTTGAACATGTTGTATATGGGTTGGATTTTATTTGTTGATAATTTGGGTTGCCAATTTAACTTTTCATTACATATTGTATTTTGAATGGATAATTATAAATTATTTTTTCTATTTTTTAATTTATGCTTCTGTTAAATGTCATTGACAAGATATAACATGCCGAGTTTTAATACACCATTTAGATAATACTACTAGTATAAAATAATTTTTTTTTAAATATAAAATATTTTTGTTTCTGACACTTAATAATTTAAGACTCATAGTTGTGAATTCTTTTATAACCGTAATAAAAGTTATGTATAATAGATATAAATAACGATATTTTTTTTTGTTATGTATGTGCGCATCATACTGTTATGTATTTACTTTATATAAGGATTTTCCCCCCATATGTAGAGCACACTAATACATAATATCACTATATATATTGCAGAGGTATACAGATAACATAAAAAAAAAAAAAAAAAAAAAACCGTAACCTGTGACTACTTTATCTAGTAGTGGAACTTATAATCTTGTGAGTTGATATGATCATCCAATTCAACCTTTATTCTTACTAATTTTCTGGCTCTTATAAAATAATTTTAGTACCATTTAACTTGATTAGATCTACAAATAATTGAATATCAAAATATTTTTAAGAACTTTTTAAAATCTATTGAATACCTATGAATATTTAAAATACAAAAAAATCTTATAGAATCTGAATAGAATACGCCCTCTTAGTCTTAATGTTTTTCTTAGGTGACTAAATGCCATGAATGATATTAGAGCTTCATATTTCAGACATTTACTTTATGTTCTTAATAAGTGTTTCTTGAGGTTTGTCTTGAAAGGTAGTAATTAGGGATGCAATGGAATTACGCTCAGCCGCCATTTCTCTCTCTCGATCCGCCTCTCCTCTCCGGTGAGTCGCCGGCGGCATTCCGCCTGAGTCCCTCTCATCTTCCCCTCTTCTATCCCTTCCCAATTTCCCCATCGTGAGTACTAACCATAGGAATCATAATTGCAAAAAATAAAAAAATAAAAAATCATTCAATAATATAGTGAGCTGGCAAAACAAAAACAAGAAAAACTCGCGAACAATTGGAAACTCCAAATTGATACTAAGAAACCACGTTTAGTAAGCTAGGCAAGAATAGTGATGAAGAAATATACAGAAACACGATACTAAGAAACCACGTTTAGTAAGCTAGGCAAGAACAATGATGAAGAAATATACAGAAACATTATGCTCTTTAACAACAAGATAATCTAAGCAAACTAAGACCATAAAAACAAGAAGATAATATTAAGATCGTGTATGCGCTTCCGGGCAGCTTGATCAAGTTCGGCTGCGAACGAAATATAAAAATTTTCATAACTCTTTTTAGAGTGGTTGTTTTAGTTGGTGAGAATTGTGAGGCAGAGGCATTGTTCAGAAAGATTTTGCCTTTTAAGTTGTGACAAAGAAGATTATATGTAAACTCAAGAACATAAAATATGCATGAAAGACGGATAGAAAAACCTTGAGTATCAATAAAATGGTAATAGAACAATATTATCTTAGAACTTTGAAATAGCTTACTTGAATCTCATTGGGAAAATAGATGTTTGATTTTCTGCAACTCTGCATGTGCTTGTTTCATGTTGATTCTATCCCCGGGAGAGTCGGCAGAGCATTTCAAAGCCAATTCGAGTATGGATGATACACACTTCATATTCTTGTCAATCATTTCTTCCTCCAAATTCATGACTAAGTTGGCATCTATCACTTCATCTGAAAGTGAGATTTCTACCCATCTCTTTAAGCTCATATCTCCGCAAAACATATCATCACTAGGCCTTTTTCTCGTAAAAGTTTCAATCAACATCACCCCGTAGCTATACACATCACACCTTGTTGAAACTAGCCCTTCCAAACCATACTCTGGAACAACAAAAATCATCATGTATGCAGTAACGAAGACATAATAATTAATTGATTGAAAGTGAAGTGCAATCAATATATTTAGAGAAACTTCACCTGGAGCGATGTAACCCAATGTTGCTAGCGTGTTGGTTAACACAAAGCTATCTCCATCGCATAACAACTTTGCTATTCCAAAGTCGCTTACATGGGCAACCATGTCTTCATCTAACAGCACATTACTCGGCTTCAAATCGCTGTGGACAATGGGCATTGAATAACCGTGGTGAAGATACTCCAAAGCAGATGCAACATCAATCATTATATTCAATCTTTCCATCATATTCAAGCAATAGTTGTGGGAATATAACCATTTTTCAAGGTTTCCCTTTGGCATATATTCAAGTACTAATGCCTTGAACTCTTCATTGGAGCAACTGCTTATAACGCTTCTCAGATTCCTATGTCGAATGCTACGTAGTATCTCACATTCGACATCGAATATTCTTGAAATACCTTCTAGCTGCATATCAAACACCTTGACAATGATATCCTTCCCATTGTTAAGAATTCCTTTATAAACAGAGCAAGAACTCCCAGTGCCAAGTAAATTGCTTTCATCGAATCTTTCTGTTGCTTGCAGCAGTTCATAATAAGAGATTCTTTCCGGCACAATGAATATCAACTCATCAACTTCTCTAGTCGTCTTATCTTTCCTTTTGTTTCTGACAATTATAAAGGCCAAAGAAACAACTGAGATGAAAGCCACAACCCCGAAAACAATAAATGAAGCTCGTTCCACCTTCTTTCTCTTTGATCTGTGATTAGAAATTGAAGAGCAAATTTGGACATGGAACTTGGGGATTCCACACAATGCCTCATTACCCTTAAAAGAATCTATAGTGAAGTTTCTAAAACAACCTCCATTAGGAATTTCTCCACTTAAACTATTGAAAGACATTAAAGTAGTCGAGGTGTTGAAGTGCTTCTAAAGACTTTGGAATTGAACCAGAGAGGTTGTTGTACGACAAGTCGAGATATGCCAAACTGATCATGCTTCCCATAGACACAAGAATAGAACCATCTAGTCTATTATTTGCCAAAGACAGATTAACCAAATTCAGCAACTTCTCGATATTTCTCGGAATTGACCCTGACAAGTGATTCATCGATAGGTTTATATATATTGCTCCTCCTAAGTTACTTATCTCTTCAGGTAAGGATCCATTCAATGAATTCGAGGACAAGTCTAGAGAGTTCAAATCTTTTAGGCCCCATAAACTTGAAGGTATGTTTGAATTCAACATGTTGGAGTCTAGATAAAGATTTCTTAAAGAAGAGACATTTCCTAGACATTTAGGAATTGGGCCTGAAAATTTATTCCGCCTCATACCTAAAGTATCGAGGCGGAATAGATCACATATAGCATGTGGTATTGAGCCTCCCAACATGTTACGAGACAGAAGTAATCCTTGAAGTTGATGCAAATGGCTTATAGTTAGTGGAATATTACCAGATAACTCATTGGCTTGCAAAGCCAATGTAATCAAATTGCTTAAATTGCCTATTTCAACTGGAATGCTGCCTCTGAATTTGCAGTTGCCGGCATAGAATGTTGAAAGTGAGGAAGATAAATTCCCGACAGAAGCTGGAATGACACCATTTAGAGGATTATCACCCATTGACAAACCAGTTAGAGACCTGCAATTTGTCAATGAAGTAATGAAGGAAGAAGATGGCGCCTGGGTAAGATTGTTTCTGAGCAGTTCAAGTTTTCGAAGAAATCTTAGGTTGCCAAGATGAGCAGGTATATAACCACTGAATTTGTTATAATGAAGTGAGAGAATTGTGAGTTGAGAACAGTTAGAGACAGCGTTGGGTATTTCTCCGGTGATAGAGTTGTCGCCAAGATAAAGTTGTTTTAGAAAGGAAGAGGCATGGCATAAATGGGTTGGAAGAACCCCTGACAGAGCATTGCCGTTAAGTCCAAGAATCCGAAGAGTTGAAATGTTAAAGAGCTCATGTGGAATCGAACCACTCAAGCTGTTCAATTGTAGGTCTAATGTCTCCAAATGGTAAAGTTGGCCAAATTCAGTGGGAATAAGCCCTGCAAAACATGAGATTTCAAAAACACATATTGTAGCTAAACAGACAATTTACATGAAAATTACTCTATTGTACCTGTAAAATGGTTTTCTTGGAGTTGTAACTTTGTTAGCATGGTAATATTCCCGACATCCCTTGAAAGGTTCCCCGTGAATTTATTACGCGATAGTGTTAAGTTTTGCAGAGAAGACATATTCATGAAAATATTGAAATCAATTGAGCCCGCAATCTGATTCTTTTCAGCACCAAAAGTAACCAGACTCTGAAGATGGCCAATCTCATGTGGTAGTATTCCTGGCAAAAAAAGGGTCATAAAACTAATATAATGTCATTTACACAAATTTATGTGATAAGAACTTGAACCATACCATTCAAATTGTTGCCACCAAGAGCTAAAAACTGAAGAGATGTTAAGTAGCCGATTTCTGAAGGTATCTCCCCACTAAAAGAGTTGTAAGAGAGGCTCAACACCTCAAGCCCTGAACATTGGGATAGATTTGTGGGAATCGCGCCACTCAGCTGATTGTCAGAAAGACCAAGCTTAGTAAGAAGTGGAAGATTACTGCACATGTGTGTTGGAAGACTTCCACTCAATTCATTGCCTGTCAAATCTATAGTCACCAAGGTCGACATGTTGAATATGGCTGATGGTATTGCACCGGATAGACGATTGAATCGAACTGATAGAGTTTGTAGACTTTGAAGTCTCCCAAACTCTTTTGGAATTTCTCCACTTAGAGAATTGGAAGATAAGTCAAAAAATTGTAGGTTTGTGAGGTTTGAGAGAGATTTTGGGATGGAACCTATGAAGCTGTTGTTGCGTAAATTCAAGTACTCTAATTTTGGTAACTGACCCAACATCGGAGGGATGTCTCCGGTGAAGTTGTTGAGTCGGAGAGATATGAACTTCAAACGGCGAAGGAGAGACAGTTGGTGTGGCAAATCTCCATAGAAATGGTTGTCGGAGAGGTCGAGGGAGACGAGGAAGGAGAGGTGGCCGAGCTGTGGTGGAATGGTGCCGGAGAGAGCCATGTTGGAGAGATTCAACGCAGAAACTCTTCGGTGGCGGAAGCTGCAAGTGACGCCAATCCAGGTGCAGACGGAGGTGGAGTTGGTCCAATTAGTTGCAAGTAAAAGAGATGTATGTTTGAGTGAAAGAAGGGCAGTTTGATCAGTTGCAAGGCTCAAAGGTTGTTTGGCTTCAAAAGAAAGCATTTGGGAGGTTATGGTAATTAGGAATGCATAAGCAAAAATGCAACAAAGCTTTTTCTCCATGGCTGCAAATTGTGATTATATTATGATAATTAAGTCCCTAATAACTGCATCCAATAATCATCATATATATATATACACAAATATTACAAGACTGGTGAGTCTTAATGGGTGGTGGCTTCTGATGTCTTTTTTCTTTTGTTTTTTGTTTTTTGTTTTTTCCGTTTGAGTCAAGTCCTCCTTAGATGTTATTTAAATGTTGGCCTTAATCACTTATTAAGACGAAGACGAAAACTTGAGATTGAGACAAACAGATATATAATTAAAGTCCCACTTGCAAAAGGATAATTAATTTAAGTGAGATGGCTTACTTGATTCAAGTGTTCGAAAACAGTTAAACTTTTTTTCGTCTCGGCCCATTTTATTATATCTACTAAGTGCTGAATCTGGGAAAAATTGTCAATATTATCAGCTAAAAGCCTAAAATTAGTCAATACATGCCCATTTCATTATATCTACTAAGTGCTGAAGCTGGGAAATTGTCAATATTGTCAGCTAAAACCCTAAAATTTGTCAATAAATCGCCTCGTTGCTTATTCAAGATAAGAACAGGTCATCAACATAGTTTCCATTTAAATGTATCATTTTCTTAACTAGCCCGTGTAGGGCCGTCTCTGAGGGCGCCCGCCCAGTGCCCATAATTTTCAGGGGCCCAATTTTTTTTTATGTATATTACTAGAACTAAAAAGAAATTGGGGCACAAAAAATTACATCCCTAAATATTTTTGGATAATAGCGTGTCTGCGGGAAAATCTTTAATTCTTTAAATATTTTTCTGTTGCATGAAAATCGTTGTCGCACGTGCATTGTTGTACAAAGAAAATGTGAACTTATAATGAAACATATGTGTTCTAACGTTCATTGGTTTTGATTATGCAACCAACTGTTATATAATTTTATTTTAATGGAATTGCAATATATATGTTGATTAATGATAATTTAATTATATATCATATTTATTTGTTGTTTTAATGCGACAAATGGAATATACTACTACTCCCTCCGTCCCAATAAAAGTGGTCACATTTCCTTTTTGGGTGTCCCATTAAAAGTGGCTACTTTCTAAAAATGGCAAAAGTTTACTTTAATTAAGTCAACAATTACTCACTAATTTGGTCAACAATTGTAGGCCACTTTCTAAAAATATCAAAATTACTCACTAATTTGGTCAACAATTGTAGGCCACTTTCTAAAAATTACTCACTAATTTTGGTGGGTCACACTCAATTAAAACATAACAATCCCCTTCTTAATCTCCGTGCCCAAAAAAAAGTGGCCACTTTTATTGGGACGGAGGGAGTATATAATATGGCTTGGACTTGGGCTGTTTTTTGGGTTTGATTATGAACATAATTGTATATGGGCTGGATTTTATTTGTTGATAATTCGGGTTGTCAATTTAACTTTTCATTACATATTGTATTTTGAATGGATAATTATAAATTATTTTTTATATTTTTAATTTATGCTTCTGTTAAATGTCATTTACAAGATATAACATGTCGAGTCTTAATAAACTATTTAGATAATGCTAGTATATATAAAATAATTTTTTGAAAAATATAAAATATTTTTGTTTCTAACACTAAATAATTAAAGAGCTCATAGTTGTGAATTCTTTTATAACTATAATAAAAGTTATGTATAATAGATATAAATAACGAATTTTTTTTTGGTTATGTATGAGCGCATCATACTGTTATGTATTTACTTTAGATAAGGATTCTATAATCTTATACAGGCGAGACAACAAGAGTTCTGCGTCGTCGTTCTCTCGGTTGGACTGAACAAGGCAGCTGGCCCTCCTCCAACAAAAGCTAAGTTCTTATTCTAACTCCACTGCGAAATCCGCCCTATCTATTTGTATTGCGTGTGCAAAGTCTTGTTGAGCTACTGTAATATATATGGTTCCTCATGTTGAGCTGCTATTCTATTTCGAGGGTATTACCTTTGTGTTTGCTTTATGCAGTTCAAGCTTGTTGGAGAAACAGATCGAAACCAAGAAAATTAAGAGCACAACAAGTTTACGTGGTTCGGCCACTGGCCTACGTCCACGGAGGGTAAAGAGTAACTTTTATTATTCACTCGCCGGAGAAACGCCGGAGACAACACACCACCACAAAATACAAGAAAACTCGACTCAATTTTACAGTAGGGTTCACACAGTTGCAGCTGCAACCACACACGCGAAGAAGATGAATATTAAACTAACTTCTAACTGAAAACTAAAATATATAGCTCGCTTAAAACAAAACGACACCGTAGGAGCAAAAACGTAACCCCCAAGGGCCCCAACTTATAAAAGTGTTACACGCTTTCAACTAACATCTAATAACACTGAAGTCCCTCACTAATCCACATATAGCAAAAGAACCCCAGCTTCGAAGACACATTAATCTTCACAAAGCTTGCTGATCTTATTGAACTACGTTGGTTATGCCATTCGGCTGTTGAAGTATTAATGAACTGGAGCTGAAATAGAAACCATAGGAATCATAATTGCAAAAAATAAAAAAATAAAAAATCATTCAATAATATAGTGAGCTGGCAAAACAAAAGAAAAACTCGCGAACAATTGGAAACTCCAAATTGATACTTAGAAACCACGTTTAGTAAGCTAGGCAAGAACAGTGATGAAGAAATATACAGAAACACGATACTAAGAAACCACGTTTAGTAAGCTAGGCAAGAACAATGATGAAGAAATATACAGAAACATTATGCTCTTCAACAACAAGATAAACTAAGCAAACTAAGGCCATAAAAACAAGAAGATAATATTAAGATCGTGTATGCGCTTCCGGTCAGCTTGATCAAGTTCGGCTGCGAACGAAATATAAAAATTTTCAGAACTCTTCTGAGAGTGGTTGTTTTAGTTGGGAAAATCGATGTTTGATTTTCTGCAACTCTGCATGTGCTTGTTTCATGTTGATTCTATCCCCGGGAGAGTAGGCAGAGCATTTCAAAGCCAATTCGAGTATGGATGATACACACTTCAAATTCTTGTCAATCATTTCTTCCTCCAAATTCATGACTAAGTTGGCATCTATCACTTCATCTGAAAGAGAGATTTCTACCCATCTCTTTAAGCTCATATCTCCGCAAAACATATCATCACTAGGCCTTTTTCTCGTAAAAGTTTCAATCAACATCACCCCGTAGCTATACACATCACACCTTGTTGAAACTAGCCCTTCCAAGCCATACTCTGGAACAACAAAAATCATCATGTATGCAGTAAGGAAGACACAATAACTAATTGATTGAAAGTGAAGTGCAATCAATATATTTAGAGAAACTTCACCTGGAGCGATGTAACCCAATGTTGCTAGCGTGTTGGTTAACACAAAGCTATCTCCACCGCATAACAACTTTGCTATCCCAAAGTCGCTTAAATGGGCAACCATGTCTTCATCTAACAGCACATTACTAGGCTTCAAGTCGCTGTGGACAATGGGCATTGAATAACCGTGGTGAAGATACTCCAAAGCAGATGCAACATCAATCATTATATTCAATCTTTCCATCATATTCAAGCAATAGTTGTCGGAATATAACCATTTTTCAAGGTTTCCCTTTGGCATATATTCAAGTACTAATGCCCTGAACTCTTCATTGGAGCAACTGCTTATGACGCTTGTCAAATTCCTGTGTCGAATGCTACGTAGTATCTCACATTCGACATCAAATATTCTTGAAATACCTTCTAGCTGCATATTGAACACCTTGACAACGATATCCTTCCCATTGTTAAGAATTCCTTTATAAACAGAGCAAGAACTCCCAGTGCCAAGCAAATTGCTTTCATCGAATCTTTTTGTTGCTTGCAGGAGTTCATAATAAGAGATTCTTTCCGGCACAAAGAATATCAACTCACCAACTCCTCTAGTCGTCTTATCTTTCCGTTTGCTTCTGACAATTATAAAGGCCAAAGAAACAACTGAAATGAAAACCACAACCCCTAAAACAATAAATGAAGCTCGTTCCACCTTCTTTCTCTTTGATCTGTGATTAGAAATTGAAGAGCAAATTTGGACATGGAACTTGGGGATTCCACACAATGCCTCATTACCCTTAAAAGAATCCGTAGTGAAGTTTCTAAAAGAACCTCCATTAGGAATTTCTCCACTTAAACTATTGAAAGAGACATTAAAGTAGTCGAGATGTTGAAGTGCTTCTAAAGACTTTGGAATTGAACCAGAGAGGTTGTTGTACGACAAGTCGAGATTTGCCAAACTGATCATGCCTCCCTGACAGAGCATTGTCGACAAGTGAAAGAATCCGAAGAGTTGAAATGTTAAAGAGCTCATGTGGAATCGAACCACTCAAGCTGTTCAATGCTAATGATAATCTCTCCAAATGGTAAAGTTGGCCAAATTCAGTGGGAATAAGCCCTGCAAAACATGATATTTCAAAAACACATATTGTAGCTAAACACACAATTTACATGAAATTACTTTGTTGTACCTGTAACATGGTTTTCGTGGAGTTGTAACTCTGTTAGCATGGTAATATTCCTGACATCCCTTGAAATGTTCCCCGTGAATTTGTTACGCGATAGTGCTAAGGTTTGCAGAGAAGACATATTCATGAAAATGTTGAAATCAATTGAGCCCGCAATCTCGTTCTTTTCAGCACCAAAAATAACCAGACTCTGAAGACGGCCAATCTCATGTGGTAGTATTCCTGGCAAAAAAAGTGTCATGAAACTAATAAAATCTCATTTACACAAATTTATGTGATAAGAACTTGAACCATACCATTCAAATTGTTGCCACCAAGAGCTAAATACTGAAGAGATGTTAAGAAGCCGATTTCTGAAGGTATCTCCCCACTAAAAGAGTTGTAAGAGAGGCTCAACACCTCAAGCCGTGAACATTGGGATACATTTGTGGGAATCGCGCCACTCAGCTGATTTTCAGAAAGATAAATCCCACCAAGAAATGGAAGATTACGGCACATGTCTGTTGGAAGACTTCCACTCAATTCATTATATGAGAAGGCCATCGATACAAAGGTCGATATGTTGAATATGGCAGATGGTATTGCACCGGAGAGATGATTGAATTGAACATACAGAGTTTGTAGACTTTGAAGTCTTCCCAACTCTTTTGGAATTTCTCCACTTAGAGAATTGGAAGATAAGTCAAGAAATTGTAGGTTTGTGAGGTTTGAGAGTGATTTTGGGATGGAACCTATGAAGCTGTTGTTGCGTAAATTCAAGTATTCTAGTTTTGGTAACTGACCAAACATTGGAGGGATGTCTCCGGTGAAGTTGTTGAGTCGGAAAGATATGAACTTCAAACGGCGAAGGAGAGACAGTTGGTGTGGGAAATCTCCATAGAAAAGGTTGTTGGAGAGGTCGAGGGAGACGAGGAAGGAGAGGTGTCCGAGCTGTGGAGGAATGGTGGCGGAGAGATTCAAGGCAGCTACTCTGTGGTGGCGGAAGCTGCAAGTGACGCCAATCCAGGTGCAGACGGAGGTGGAGTTGGTCCAATTAGTTGCAAGTAAAAGAGATGTATGTTTGAGTGAAAGAAGGGAAGTTTGATCAGTTGCAAGGCTCAAAGGTTGTTTGGCTTCAGAAGAAAGCATTGGAAAGGTTATGGTGATTAGGAATGCATAAGGCAAAATGCAATAAAGGTTTTTCTCCATGGCTGCAAATTAATTGTGATTGTATTATGATAATGAAGTCGCTAATAACTGCATCCAAATTCATGACTAAGTTGGCATCTATCACTTCATCTAGGATCTTCGAAAGTGATAGTTCTACCCATCTCTTTAAGCTCATATCTCCGCAAAACATATCATCACTAGGCCTTTTTCTCGTAAAAGTTTCAATCAACATCACCCCGTAGCTATACACATCACATCTTGTTGAAACTAGCCCTTCCAAGCCATACTCTGGAACAACAAAAACCATCATGTATGCAGTAAGGAAGACACAATTAATTGATTGAAAGTGAAGTGCAATAAAAATATTTAGAGAAACTTCACCTGGAGTGATGTAACCCAATGTTGCAAGCGTGTTGGTTAACACAAAGCTATCTCCATCGCATAACAACTTTGCTATCCCAAAGTCGCTTACATGGGCAACCATGTCTTCATCTAACAGCACATTACTAGGCTTCAAGTCGCTGTGGACAATGGGCATTGAATAACCGTGGTGAAGATACTCCAAAGCACATGCAACATCAATCATTATATTCAATCTTTCCATCATATTCAAGCAATAGTTGTGGGAATATAACCATTTTTCAAAGTTTCCCTTTGGCATATATTCAAGTACTAATGCCTTGAACTCTTCATTGGAGCAACTGCTTATGACGTTTGTCAGATTTCTGTGTCGAATGCTACGTAGTATCTCACATTCGACATCGAATATTCTTGAAATACCTTCTAGCTGCATATTGAACACCTTGACAGCGATATTCATCCCATTGTTGTACGACAAGTCGAGATTTGCCAAACTGATCATTTTTCCCATAGACACGGGAATAGAACCTTCTAGTCTATTATTTGCCAAAGACAGATTAACCAAATTCTGCAACTTCCCAATAGTGCTGGGAATAGACTTTGACAACTGATTCATCGATAGATTTATATGTATTGCTGCTCCTAAGTTACTTATCTCTTGTGGTAAGAACCCATTTAATGAATTCGAGGACAAGTCTAGATTGATCAAATCTTTTAGGTCCCATAAGCTTGATGGTATGCTTGAATTCAAAATGTTGGAGTCTAGATAAAGATATCTTAAGGATGAGACATTTCCCAGACATTTAGAAATTGGGCCTGAAAATTGATTATGGCTCATACCTAAAGTATTGAGGCTGAATAGATCACATATAGCTTGTGGTATTGTGCCTCCCAACATGTTACCAAACAGATCTAATCCTTGAAGTTCATGCAAATGGCTTATAGATAGTGGAATATTACCAGATAACTCATTCCCAGATAAATCTAAGCCCATCATATTGCTTAGATTGCCTATTTCTACAGGAATGTTGCCACTGAATTTGCAGTTCTCGACACTGAATGTTCGAAGTGAGGAAGATAAGTTCCCGACAGAAGCTGGAATGACACCATTTAGAGGATTTTCACCAAATGACAAATCAGTTAGAGACCTGCAATTTGTCAATGAAGTAATGAAGGAAGAAGATGGTGGCTGGGTAGGATTGTTGCTCTTCAGTTCAAGTCTTTGAAGAAGTCTTAGGTTGCCGAGATGAGTAGGTATATAACCCCTGAATTTGTTATAAGGAAGTGAGAGAATTGTGAGTTGAGAACAGTTAGAGATGGAGTTGGGTATTGCTCCGGTGATAGAATTTGTGCCAAGATAAAGTTTTTCAAGAAAGGGAGAGTCATGGCATAAATGGGTTGGAAGAACCCCTGACAGAGCATTGTCGACAAGTGAAAGAATCCGAAGAGTTGAAATGTTAAAGAGCTCATGTGGAATCGAACCACTCAAGCTGTTCAATGATAATGATAATCTCTCCAAATGGTAAAGTTGGCCAAATTCAGTGGGAATAAGCCCTGCAAAACATGATATTTCAAAAACACATATTGTAGCTAAACACACAATTTACATGAAATTACTTTGTTGTACCTGTAACATGGTTTTCATGGAGTTGTAACTCTGTTAGAGATGGAAGATTATGGCACATGTCTGTTGGAAGACTTCCACTCAATTCATTGTATGTGAAGGCCATAGATACAAGGGTCGATATATTGAATATGGCTGATGGTATAGCACCGGATAGACGATTGAATTGAACCCTCAAATATTGTAGACTTTGAAGTCTTCCCAACTCTTTTGGAATTTCTCCACTTAGAGAATTGGAAGTTAAGTCAAGCAATTGTAGGTTTGTGAGGATTGAGAGAGATTTTGGGATGGAACCTATGAAGCTGTTGTTGCGTAAAGACAAGTACTCTAATTTTGGTAACTGACCCAACATCGGAGGAATGTCTCCGGTGAAGTTGTTGAGTCGGAAAGATATGAACTTCAAACGGCGAAGGAGAGACAGTTCCTGTGGCAAATCCCCATAGAAAAGGTTGTTGGTGAGGTCGAGGGAGACGAGGAAGGAGAGGTTTCCTAGCTGCGGTGGAATGGTGGCGGAGAGAGCCATGTTGGAGAGATTCAAGGCAGCTACTCTGTGGTGGCGCAAGCTGCAAGTGACGCCAATCCAGGTGCAGACGGAGGTGGAGTTGGTCCAATTAGTTGCAAGTAAAAGAGATGTATGTTTGAGTGAAAGAAGGGAAGTTTGATCAGTTGCAAGGCTCAGAGGTTGTTTGGATTCAGAAGAAAGCATTGGGAAGGTTATGGTGATTAGGAATGCATACTGCAAAATGCAAGAAAGGTTTTTCTCCATGGCTGCAAATTGTGATTGTATTATGATAATGCAAGAGTTGAGAGTCTTGATGGGTGTGGCTTTTGATGTGTTTTTTGTTTTTTGTACGTTTTTTCCGTTTGAGACAAGTCGTCCTTAGATGTCGGCCCCAATCACTTATAGAGACTGAGACGAAAAGGAAGACTTGAGGTTGAGACAAATTCTTGAATAATTTTATTCAACTACACATGGATTACACATGGATTGCAATGGCCAGAATTTCAAACTTACGAATCACAACATTGAATTTGCATGCATTCATAAAGTTTGGTGACAATAACTTTTTAAAATATGAAAAGTTATTTGAAAGCACACATTATATGTATCTTAAATAATTTGTTATTTGGATTCATTAATTCAAAGTTAGGGTATATAATTTTTTAAAAATTTCAATTTTTAGTTATAAATATTAATTAGAGTTCATAATATAATAATATTTTTTATTTTTATAAAAAATAATTATAAAATAGATAAATTAAGAGTGGTACGCAGTGGTACACAGAAAATAGTGGGACAGAGGATCTCATATGCAAATTTACAAACTGAACGTTGTTTTCCAGGCACACAATGACTAAATACTAAAATATTCACATTTCTTAATATTAAATATACACATTTTTGTAGATATGTGGTGGATATTAACTAACATACACTAAACAAAATGCATGAAAATCTCATCTAAACTAAGGGGGTGTATTAGTTCAAGACTTATGTAGATTTTAAAAGTCCGTGGATTTTAAAAGTCTATAGAATTCTCACGAATTCTTCATGATTTTGAATGAATTCTTGGTCGGATTTTTAATGAATTAGCAAGAATTTATCGTGATTTTCTCGGAGTTGAAATCCACAAAGCCAGCGGGCGTGGAGACCTCGCGAGCGCTGCAGGCCCCGAGAGCACTGGGTTCACGCGAGCGCTTGAGGTCCAGCGCTTGCTGAAGCCCAGCGACCGCTAGGGTCCAGCGGCCATCGTTGTAGCTCCTCCATCAGCGGCCGCTAGGTGCCAGCCGGCGCTGGCTTCTTCAGCCGCGTCCGCTGGTACCCAGCAAGCGCTGGAAACTCTCAAGATTTGAATTCTCGTGGTCCAAGCTCGGATTTGTTCATGTGTATTTTCTGAATGAAATCCATGGAAATCAGTCAAATGTTAAAATCCGTAGATTTTTAAATACACCAAGATTTTCATAGAATTTTAAAAGTCTTGAACGAATACATCCAGATTTTAAAAGTGTGCAGAAATCTATTAAAGTCTTGAACTAATATACTCCCCTAACTATTCAGCAACAGAAAAATTAAAATTCATGCTACACCTCAGTTATTCTCAACAGCAAACTCACTCACTCAAAATCAATCAGATCTACAGCAAGGCCTCATTCAATGCAGCTCCAAAACTCATAACAAACGAATTCAAAACAATGAAGGGAACTTACCATTTTCGTCGTTTTCACGCCTCGAAAATCCTGTTTCTCTGCACCATCTATCTCCTCCTGCACGCCTCCGCCTCTCATCAAACGGTGAGGTCTGCCGATCATCATGCCCCCAACGCCACGGATGATCCTCTAGCAGTCGAGCCTGGGCTCTAGAAATTTGATCTTGTTTTCGACACAGTTGGTAAGACAAGTCATCGCTAGAAATGGATTGTGAAGGCGTTGAAGGAAGGTGGGAGTGCCGTCGTCCGAACCACCCGGGTTTAGATTTGTGGTAACTTCAACAGGAGAGACACCGGCACTGAAGAAGCAATAATCAATAGAGAGCAAAAATATTTTAAGCATGAACCATCAACTTTAACTTTTCATAAAACCGAGCTTATTAGCTTAAACATATATTTCATAAATAAAGCCTCACCTGATTTGGAGACAATCCAAACAATTTAATAGGGCTTGATCGGGAACCTAAATATCTTCTTCTATAGGACCTACAAGATAAGTTCTCAACTTAATTAAGTTGTAGTCCTAAAATCAGCCTTAGCCTTTATAACTTGTCATCACTTTCTAACTAGATTCGCAACACTCGGATTTTCAAATTAAAATTTGAAATTGATTTTCTTTGCTAAGGGTTCCAAATAAAACTTGAGCATAAAATCAACTTAAAAAATATTTTTCTTCCATAAATTGGTAAGACTTTAGTATATAAATTAAAACATATAATCAAACAATATATGCATATAATAACACTTGGACAGAAATAATTAATGAGAAATTTAATTAATTAAATCAGAATCCAAATTAACCAGTCATTGGTTCAATTAATAAATTAAATGGCCAAACCCAACGAATAAAGATGTTAAAACAAATCGGCCCAATCTTAAAAGAAATGAAGCCCATTTAGTAAATAAGAGCCCAAACAAAATTAAATAGATAGGGGCCCAACATAAAAGTCAAATTTTGAAAATTCTTAAAAGAGAAAAAAAACTTAAAGATGTTATGTGCAATATGGGAGTCAGAGGGTTTTAGGACAGTAACTTAGGTTGATTTGAAAATTAGGACAATAACTTTCAGATTTGTAAAAATATGACACTAATTAATAAGTGCTACACCCGCATGACACATTTCTTAGCCAATTATCGAATTTTCGGACTTTCCCGCATGGATCAAGCACATGACATCCTATTTGGAGCCGTAAAAATGACGTGCTTGCCACATAATCAACCCATTCGTACGGATTGTTATGTGCTTGATCCGTGCAAAAAAGTCCCAAAATTCAATAATTGGTCCATAAATGGCATGCGGGTGCAACGCTTATTAATTAGTGTCCTATTTTTACAAATCCGAAAATTATTGTCCTAGTTTCCAAATCAACCTAAATTATTGTCCTAAAAAATCCTCAGACTCTGCAATATGGTGTGCTCTTGTATATACTCAAGAGATCAGAATTTTCTCGTGAAGAATATAGAATGTAGTGATGAAAGTTTGTTGTATAAATATGCGTAATAATACATGTAATGGGCTTAAAAGAATTTAGCCAAAATACTTTTAAAAGTAGCAATCAATTAGGTCCAGCCCAAATTTCAAAAACAAATGGACTTGAAGATCCATCATTTAAAACTCACGTGATATTCGTATGAAAACTTTAAATCACACTCATATAATATTATTGAAATTATGCTAAGTACAAAGTTTGGTTATTTGCTTTAAAACTTTAACAAATCATTTAGTGGAATTAAAACAATTTTTCTCCGGATTACCAATCAACTTAATTAATGACTCCTCTAAAAATCTTGTTGAGGCAAAATCAGGGTATTACAAGTATAAAATAATTTTTTGAAAAATATAAAATAATTTTGTTTCTAACACTTAATAAATCTAGGGACGTCTCTCAAGGATCCACTACTTCTATTCGGGTTCGGGAATTATTATTATTATTATTATTATTATTATTATTATTATTATTATTATTATTATTATTATTATTATTATTTCGTTAGATTATACTCCCTCTGTCCACGAAAAATAGTTTTATTTGGGGTTTCACACGGATTTTAAAAAAATTGTTAAAATAGGTGTAAGTGGAATAAAAGTAAATTTATAGGGGTAGTGCTATTGTCACTTTTGAAATTCCTTAATCCCAAATTGACTTTCGATGGCAATAATTTCAACTGGCAATAATTTCAACTCTGATTAGATTCTTCAATTAAATTTTTAACAGTTTAATTTTTCATCTTAATTCAAGTTAAATTTCATACTTAATCTTAATTAAAAAAAAATCATTTCTCTTTAATTCTTTTTATGTGCCCAATTTATAATTCAACTCAATAAGAATACGACATGTGTCATAATACTTTTTTTCGGGGTGTGTATAATATTTTATATTTTTGTTAATGATCCACTTTAACCGAAAAGTTTGGTCAAAAGAAATTTATTCATTCAATAAAAATATGATACGTGTTACAATACTTTTTTTTGGGGTGTCTCTTGTAATCTCTTTGTCCAATAAAATTGTACGCTTCTCTCTATATTCGAGCGTCTTACAAGAATGTGCATTTGTCATTTTTAGACACTAATCCACCATCAACTCATTTCTTATCTCTATTCTACAATAAAGTGGATTATTTTCTCCACTTCCAATATACTCACCTAATATATATTAACACAAATACTCGGCAGTTGACCGCATGGGATGCTGTGGGTTTGACCCGCGCCCCAACCTGCACTCGACCCGAAACCTGACCCGTGTCTGCTTTCTGTAATGGACAGAATTCGTGCAACCCGAAATCATGCGGCCCAACGGGTCGGCCCAATGAAGCAAGTCCATACGTAAGTCAATAGTAGTTGGTGTAATGGACAGAATCCGTGCAACCCGAAATCATGCGGCCCAACGGGTCGGCCCAATGAAGCAAGTCCATACGTAAGCCAATAGTAGTTGGATACCTAGGAAAAATAGGAAGATATGAAAGGACGTTTTCGGGGGAATCGGAACCAGAAGGATTTCAGAGAATACTCTAGAAACCCTAGTCGCCACCCTACGGGCCCGTGACCTATATATGCTCCAGCCCATTGACATAAGAGAGGGGGGTCAATCATTCATTCCGACTCTGGACTCACACACGATCTCTCACTCCCGCTATCCCCGCTCTTCCGTTCCGCCTCCACGCTCACAACTTTCCAGGGTTCCGATCGTCCGGCTGGCCCCGCTAGCCCCGACGTCCGTCGCCCCTTGATCCATACCGCTCATTAGCTCTACCTCTGACTACTGGATCAACCGGATCAGTCGGAGAACTCCCTCATTACTATCATTTTTTCTATCTTCTCTCCATCGTTTAATTATTGTCATTACGTTACTTACGTTATTATTCATATCAATTCACTGACTTGAGCGTCGGAGGCCCTTCCATCGACACCCCCACCGGTGCTCTTCGGAGGGCTCTAACGTTGCTTGTGGTTTCAGGTTGCTAGTGCCCATCGATCCAGACGTTACTGACGTCACTTCCGTAATTGTTGGATTCACCCCCTACAATTTGGCGCCCACCGTGGGGCCCTAGCAATCAAGGAATTCCGATAAGCCGTGCCCAAGTCACACCATGAGTACTCCGAATGATGCTCACAACCCGAACAATGCCTCAAACCAATCGGGTTCAACCCAGTCGGAACTACTTGCCCAAGTGGAGGTGAACGCCCGGATCTCCGCCTTGGCTGACCAAATTGCGCAAGAACGGGAGAGTAGGCTCTTGTTGGAAAAGCAAAATGCGGAGCTACTCGCCCGGTTGAATGCATTTAACCAGATCCAGACGCCTCCTCAAATCCAAACACTCCGTGCTAACCGGTTCCGAGTTCCCGTCAACCCCATGGTGGACATAGAGGATGTCCCGCTCACACCCCATGGAACTGAGATCGACCCGGATGACCCTTCATCATCGGTAAGGAACAATAGATCAGAAACTATCCATCCTAATCTGGGCACCCTTCTTGTGAATGCAGGTGAAACGCGTACCCCAGATCAGACGCCCGGAGCAACCGGGACAAACGTCACAGGTACCCTCCCCCAGGCCAACCTGACGACCGGGGGAATGGGTCAAACAACCCTGACGGGCCGGACCGATGTCGCCCATGAAGATGACTTCGTGCGAGACGCCCCAACGGGTCAACCAGATGGGCCAAGGCGAGCAGGCCCAATGGGCCAGAATGGCGGAACTCATGATCAACCACCTCTGGTCGAACAGGGCCGACACGGCATGCTGAGCATCCAACAGAGTATGGACCCCGTCTTGGCCAGAAGATTAGCAGACATGGAGGCCATCATCCAACGAATCCCTGGAGTCCCGGCCCCGATCAAAAAGAGTGCAGAGAGTTGCTACGCTGACTCTCCGTTCGTGGATGAGATAGCCTTGGTGGAAATGCCCAGAAAATTTAGCTTTCCACATATGAAGATGTTCGACGGCGCATCCGATCCAGACGACCATATAGCTCAATACCGCCAAAGAATGTTCACCGTGGCTATCCCTCGTGACATGAGGGAGGCGTGCATGTGTAAGGGGTTCGGTTCTAGCTTAATAGGACCGGCCCTCCAGTGGTATACGAACCTTCCTAATAATTCAATTAGATCTTTTGCTCAACTAACGGATGTTTTTGTTCAACAGTATGCAAGCAGCAGGAAACTAGAGAAAATCTCAGAAGACCTGTACGCTATTGTCCAAAGGCATGGTGAACCTCTTCGGGACTACATCGGACGCTTCAACAAAGAGAAAGTGTCAATCACCAACTGCAGCGAACAAACCGCTGTCACGGCCTTCCGTAAGGGCCTTCTACCAGGGTCAGACTTGTACAAGACACTTACCAAGTATCCGTGCAAGACAATGGAAGACGTGTTGATCCAGGCTTGGGCTCAAATCAAATGGGAAGAGGACCATTGCAACATGCAAAGAGTCTTCCCGCCAGAGAGACCCGAAAGAGACTACAGGGTTGACAGGAGATCCGGTCGTGACAATCGTGACAGACGAAGTGAGCCTTACACGCCATCTCACAGAGAAAACAAAGAGAGAGGAGACTATGATCGAGCACCAAGTACGCGCCCGCATGAAAGAGCAAAACTCCCAGAATACCTCCTATCTATTTCACCCGTGGAGGCGGTAACAGCTCTGATGAACCTTGGCGATAAAGTTAGTTGGCCGGAGAAAATGAGAGCCCCACCTGACCAAAGAGATAGATCAAAATGGTGTGACTTCCATAGTGACCACGGTCACCGCACGGACGAATGCATCGCGCTCAGACTGGAAGTAGCGAACTTGTTGAAAAAAGGGCACCTCACCAATTACTTGACTGACAAAGGCAAGCAGACCCTGCAGCAGGCGTGGGATAGACAAGAGAAACACAGAGACGACAGCCCGCCAGACCCGCCGCATCATGAGAGAACTGTAAACGTGATATCCGGAGGTTCCGAGGTTAGCGGAGTCACTCACTCAGCCGCAAAGAGGCATACCAGACAGGCTAGATCAAGCAAATCCGGGGTTCCGCCTTCAGGAAAAGCGGGAACAACAGACCCTACTCAACTGATCAGCTTTGCAACATCCGAATCAGACAAGCTTTTACACCCTCATCATGATGCTTTAGTTATTTCCATTTATATTGCTAACTGCTTGACAAAGCGTGTACTAATAGACAATGGTAGCTCTGCCAATATTCTGTTTTACAGTCCATACAGGGAGATGGGTTTGGATGAGTCCAAGCTAATCAAGAAGGCTGCCGTACTCGTCGGCTTCAGTGGCGAGAGTACGACCACTGTAGGGGAGATCGATCTTCCCGTCTACGCAGAAGGAGCCAACCTGTCCACTAGGTTTCTCGTGGTAGACGCCCCGTCTGCATACAACGTCATCCTGGGCCGTCCATGGATCCACGGAATGGAAGCAGTACCATCCACCTATCATCAAGTCATACGATTCCCAACCAAATGGGGAGTTAAGGAGATCAAGGGAGAGCAAAAGGACTCCAGGGCGTGCTACCAGACCACTATGAAAGCAAAAAGCCCGCCCTTATAGCAATTACAGCAGGAAGCTCTGTCCCGTTCGAAGATGAATAAAGAATGCACGTCGAATCAATCAATTACACCAGGAGGGATACCTGAGTCGCTCAACCGTGTTCATCAATCGAAGTACATGGGAGTACAGGAACACCCGAATGATACTCTGCAGTGCACTCAAGACATGAATCAACAGGGGAAACACCATTCTCTCTCGCCTATGGGATGGAGGCAGTAATCCCAACGGAAAGCGAAGTACCCACCGCCAGACATGAGCTCACGACAGACGATGGGAATCAAGAGGCCATGTGCCACGAGTTAGATCTCCTTGATGAGAAACGGAGCAAAGCAAGTATCCGACTAGCTTCCTACCAACAAAGCATCGCCAGACATTACAACAAACATATCCGCACCCGCACATTCAAGCCGGGCGACTGGGTATTACGAAAAGTATTCCAGAACACCAAGGAAACAGGTGCGGGTAAATTAGCCCCAAATTGGGAAGGGCCGTTTCTGATCACCAAAGTGGTTGGACACGGAGCATACAAATTGCAAACAACGGACGGACGTGACATCAACAACAGTTGGAACGCCATCCATCTCAAACAGTATCACGTTTGATCTCTACGTTTCTACTTTATTTCATAAGGTCTTCCGAGACCAACTCAATCTACTACACGTTTACTGACCTTTGCATGCAGGTCAGAACTACATTCGGGCTTGATCCCTTAATTGGGTATGTAGGCAGCTCTAAGGAGCGCAGCCCCACCCTCCCCCTCCACACCCGTGGGGAAAAAATTAGTTTGTCTAAGGCGCACGCCCGTCTTACCCCACACATCATGAATTTAGCCTTAAGTTTAAACAACTAAGTCTAAATGGGGGAGACAATTTTCATGACAAAGGCTCACGCCCGTCTCACCCCGAATGTCCTGAATTTAGCCTTAAGTTCAAACAACTAAAGTCTAAATGGGGGGAAAAATTTTCATGTAAAAGGCGCAAGCCCCGTCTCACCCCGAATGTCCTGAATTTAGCCTTAAGTTCAAACAACTAAAGTCTAAATGGGGGGAAAAATTTTCATGTAAAAGACGCAAGCCCGTCTCACCCCGAATGTCCTGAATTTAGCCTTAAGTTTATCAACTAAGTCTAAATGGGGGAAAAAATTTTCATACACAGGGCGCAAGCCCCGTCTCACACCAAACACCCTGAATTTAGCCTTAAGTTCATCAACTAAGTCTAAATGGGGGGAAAAATTTATCACATAAAAGGCGCAAGCCCCGTCTCACCCCGAACACCCTGAATTTAGCCTTAAGTTCATCAACTAAGTCTAAATGGGGGGAAAAATTTTCACATAAAAGGCGCAAGCCCCGTCTCACACCAAACACCCTGAATTTAGCCTTAAGTTCATCAACTAAGTCTAAATGGGGGGAAAAATTTATCACATAAAAGGCGCAAGCCCCGTCTCACCCCGAACACCCTGAATTTAGCCTTAAGTTCATCAACTAAGTCTAAATGGGGGGAAAATTTTTCACATAAAAGGCGCAAGCCCCGTCTCACCCCGAACACCCTGAATTTAGCCTTAAGTTCATCAACTAAGTCTAAATGGGGGGAAAATTTTTCACATACAAGGCGCAAGCCCCGTCTCGCCCCGAACACCCTGAATTTAGCCTTAAGTTTATCAACTAAGTCTAAATGGGGGGAAAAATTTTCACATACAAGGCGCAAGCCCCGTCTCACCCCGCATATCCTGAATTTAGCCTTAAGTTCAACAACTAAGTCTAAATGGGGGGAAAATTTTCGTGTAAAAGGCGCAAGCCCATTTCAACCCGCATATCCTGAATTTAGCCTTAGGTTTAACAACTAAGTCTAAATGGGGGGAAAATGCTCATGCTCAAGGCGCAAGCCCGTCTTACCCCGAATATCGTATATTTAGCCTTAGTTTAACAACTAAGTCTAAATGGGGGGAAAATTTTTCATGTAAAAGGCGCAAGCCCGTCTCAACCTGAATAACGTAAATTCAGCCTTAGTTCATATAACTAAGTCTAAATGGGGAGAAAATTTGAGTCATATAAGACGTAAACCCTACAGCTCCATCTTTTATTTTCCTAGGAAAACGACACACAAACTCAAAACTTGAGATGAAGACTCGTCGTGTCCATCAAAGCAAAGTGCGCCTCTCCCAACTGGAAAATTTTCGCTTATCCTAATAGTCTCGGCAGACACCGAACATCTTGTTTATCCTGCTCGATTGCACGTGAGTCCAAAAAATGTAAAGCCAAAGAGGCGTATCTCCCGTAAGCGGAGCCTTGATCACTTTTATCTTGTAAAGCCAAAGAGGCATATCTCCCGTAAGCGGAGCCTTGATCACTTTTCTCTTGTAAAGCCAAAGAGGCGTATCACCCGTAAGCGGAGCCTTGATCACTTTTATCTTGTAAAGCCAAAGAGGCGTATCACCCGTAAGCGGAGCCTTGATCACTCTTATCTTATAAAGCCAAAGAGGCGTATCTCCCGTAAGCGGAGCCTAGATCACTTTTATCTTGTAAAGCCAAAGAGGCGTATCTCCTGTAAGCGGAGCCTAGATCACTTTTATCTTGTAAAGCCAAAGAGGCGTATCACCCGTAAGCGGAGCCTTGATCACTTTTATCTTGTAAAGCCAAAGAAGCGTATCTCCCGTAAGCGGAGCCTAGATCACTTTTATCTTGTAAAGCCAAAGAGGCGTATCTCCCGTAAGCGGAGCCTAGATCACTTTTATCCCGTATCAGGCGGAAGAAGCGCAAAAGATGTAAATCAAGGAGAGAGAAAGAAGACCCAACAACTTCCACTCTAGTTCACTCTGGAAGAGCCGTCAGTCCCGTAAGACCCATCAACTTCCACTTTACTTCACTCTGAAAGAGCCGTTAGTCCCGTGAGACCCGACAACTCCTACTCTACATAACTCCAGAAGAACCGTAAGCCCCGCACCGTCGAACCAACCAATGACTCTTTTTATAGAAAGGAAATAGCGCGGCCCTGCATACCCGGCATCGGCGGACTTACCAAAGGTCCTTCTTTGCTGAAACTAAACAACATGACCCTGCACCGTCGGGCCCACCGTGTTCTCCCTTTTGTTTTGAAGGGGAACATCAACACCCCACACGCCCTGCACCATCGGGCCCATCGTGTCCTTCCTTTTTTGAAAGGGAATATCCTACACCCTGCACGCCCCGCACCAATAGGCCAACCATGTTCTCCCTTCTTTTGAAAGTGGACATCAACACCCCGCACGCCCCGCATTCTTCCATTGTCTATATGGGGGGATCCCCAGCCGCGCCCTCCTACACCGCGCACGCCATGCACGCCCCGCACGCCCTGCAATCCTCCATCATCCATGTTGGGGAAGCCCCAACTTCACTACCCCACGCCCGGCACGCCCCGCACGCCCGGCGCTCTTCCATCATCCATGTTGGGGAAGCTCCAACTCCACTACCCCACGCCCGGTACGCCCCGCACGCCCGGCGCTCCTCCATCATCCATGTTGGGGAGCTCCAACATCACTACCCCACGCCTGGCACGCCCCGCACGCCCGGCGCTCTTCCATCATCCATGTTGGGGAAGCTCCAACTTCACTACCCCACGCCCGGTACGCCCCGCACGCCCGGCGCTCTTCCATCATCCATGTTGGGGAAGCTCCAACTTCACTACCCCACGCCCGGTACGCCCCGCACGCCCAGCGCTCCTCCATCATCCATGTTGGGGAGCTCCAACATCACCACCCCACGCCCGGCACGCCCCGCGCGCACGGCGCTCTTCCATCATCCATGTTGGGGAAGCTCCAACTTCACTACCCCACGCCCGGTACGCCCCGCACGCCCGGCGCTCCTCCATCATCCATGTTGGGGAGCTCCAACATCACCTTCCCACGCCGCACGTGCCCTACGATCCAGCTAAACTAGGCAACACGCCCTCCTCTTCTCCGGTAAGCCCCTCTCGAAAATTATGCCAAGGATATACGGATCACACGAAAAACTTTAAAACTCCATAGTTATAATATAACTAAGGAGTGGGGGACAAACTGTAATGGACAGAATTCGTGCAACCCGAAATCATGCGGCCCAACGGGTCGGCCCAATGAAGCAAGTCCATACGTAAGTCAATAGTAGTTGGTGTAATGGACAGAATCCGTGCAACCCGAAATCATGCGGCCCAACGGGTCGGCCCAATGAAGCAAGTCCATACGTAAGCCAATAGTAGTTGGATACCTAGGAAAAATAGGAAGATATGAAAGGACGTTTCCGGGGGAATCGGAACCAGAAGGATTTCAGAGAATACTCTAGAAACCCTAGTCGCCACCCTACGGGCCCGTGACCTATATATGCTCCAGCCCATTGACATAAGAGAGGGGGGTCAATCATTCATTCCGACTCTGGACTCACACACGATCTCTCACTCCCGCTATCCCCGCTCTTCCGTTCCGCCTCCACGCTCACAACTTTCCAGGGTTCCGATCGTCCGGCTGGCCCCGCTAGCCCCGACGTCCGTCGCCCCTTGATCCATACCGCTCATTAGCTCTACCTCTGACTACTGGATCAACCGGATCAGTCGGAGAACTCCCTCATTACTATCATTTTTTCTATCTTCTCTCCATCGTTTAATTATTGTCATTACGTTACTTACGTTATTATTCATATCAATTCACTGACTTGAGCGTCGGAGGCCCTTCCATCGACACCCCCACCGGTGCTCTTCGGAGGGCTCTAACGTTGCTTGTGGTTTCAGGTTGCTAGTGCCCATCGATCCAGACGTTACTGACGTCACTTCCGTAATTGTTGGATTCACCCCCTACACTTTCCATCTTAAATCCTAATTTCGAAGCCGCATTACATTTGTTTATAATAATTGTTTTTATTAAATTTTGATTTTATAAAAGAGAGAAAGAAAAAACCTAAAAAACCCTTGAAAGCACAGAAAAAGTAGATTAAGGGCCGAGCCTCATTAAAACCTTGTTAAGGAAAATCCGGTGAGAAAAGCCTTAACAAGGAAAAAGAGTACTCGTCTAGAAAGTGAATACACCAACAGGAAAAAGAAAACGTAACAACGAAGGGAGGAAGATCTTCGGGAGCTTCGACCTAACCATTGCCCCCAAGAAATTTCGGGCACCTTCACGCCGTAACCACACATCAAGCACAAATAAATGAAAACAAGAAAACCACAGCCCAAACAAACCAAAATGATAAACAATCCAAAGCGAAGAAGAAATCCAAAACCAGAAAATTGCAAAGCAAAAAACAACACACTGCTGCCAGCATCCTAGAATCACCGGCAGCAAACCATCTCAACGCCGATGCATCCTAGTATAAAATAATTTTTTGCAAAATATAAAATATTTTTGTTTCTAACACTTAATAATTTAAGAGCTCATATTGTGAATTCTTTTATAATGGTAATAAAAGTTATGTATAATAGATATAAATAACGATATTTTTTTTGTTATGTATGAGCGCATCATACTGTTATGTGTTTACTTTCGATAACGATACTTTCTCAAGGTTTGTCTAGAAAGGTAATAATTAGGGATGCAATGGAATTGTGTGTAACTATATAAGTAGGATCTTATTAAATTTCATATTAGAGTATATATACGAGTTCGATACATTAAAAGAATTCAAGTTTAATTTAATTTTCAATTTATAAGATTGTTTAGTAGGCACATGTTCGATAGTTAGAACTTTTCTTAAATTTGGGAAACTAACAAATTGACTTATTTCAGTGCACAAATTCAACTTATTTATAAACCATAAACCCTTTGAGAGGCCTTGGTTTGGCCTCTTTGTTAAAAGAAAATTTGGTGGAAATTGTCCTATGCAAATAAATATAGTATAAATTTATGTCGATTTATAGTATTCAGCCACGATGTTGAGTATGGAATAGCCATTAACGGTCTCCATTTAAGGGCCCAAATTCATGATTTTGTATATATTTGTCTATATATTGTCATATCTCACCTATCTTAAGACCTTCTGTCTCAGCTAACCATAAGAATCAGAATTGCAAAAAATAAAAAAATAAAAAAACATTCAATAATATAGGGAGTTTGCAAAACAAAAACAAGAAAAATTTGCGAACAATCGAAAACTCCAAATGGATACTAAAAATTAAACCATGTTTATTCAGCTAGGCAAGAACAGCGATGAAAAAATATACAGAAATATGCGCTTCAGCAACAAGAGGACATAAAAACAAGAAGATAATATTAAGATCGTGTATGCGCTTCCGGGCAGCTTGATCTAGTTCGGCTGCGAACGAAATACTCCAAACAAGAAGATAATATTAAGATAAAAACAAGAAGATAATTTTTAGAACTCTTTTGAGAGTGATTGTTTTAGTTGGTGAGAATGGTGAGGCAGAGGCGTTGTTCAGAAAGATTTTGCCTTTTAAGTAGTTGTGACAAAGAAGATTATATGTAAACTCAAGAACATAAAATATGCATGAAAGAGGGATAGAAAAACATTGAGTATCAATAAAATGGTAATAGAACAATATTATCTTAGAACTTTGAAATAGCTTACTTGAATCTCATTGGGAAAATCGATGTTTGATTTTCTGCAACTCTGCATGTGCTTGTTTCATGTTGATTCTATCCCGAGGAGAGTCGGCAGAGCATTTCAAAGCTAATTCGAGTATGGAGGATACACACTTCATATTCTTGTCAATCATTTCTTCCTCCAAATTCATGACTAAGTTGGCATCTATCACTTCATCTAAAAGTGAGAGTTCTACCCATGTCTTTAAGCTCATATCTCCGCAAAACATATCATCACTTGGCCTTTTTCTTGTAAAAGTTTCAATCAACATCACCCCGTAGCTATACACATCACACCTTGTTGAAACTAACCCTTCCAAGCCATACTCTGGAACAAAAAAAAAAAAAAACATGATGTATGTAGTAAGGAAGACACAATTAATTGATTGAAAGTGAAGTGCAATCAATATATTTAGAGAAACTTCACCTGGAGCGATGTAACCCAATGTTGCTAGCGTGTTGGTTAACACAAAGCTATCTCCATCGCATAACAACTTTGCTATCCCAAAGTCGCTTACATGGGCAACCATGTCTTCATCTAACAGCACATTACTAGGCTTCAAGTCGCTGTGGACAATGGGCATTGAATAACCGTGGTGAAGATACTCCAGAGCAGATGCAACATCAATCATTATATTCAATCTTTCCATCATATTCAAGCAATAGTTGTGGGAATATAACCATTTTTCAAGGTTTCCCTTTGGCATATATTCAAGTACTAATGCCTTGAACTCTTCATTGGAGCAACTGCTTATGATGCTTGTTAGGTTCCTGTGTCGAATGCTACGTAGTATCTCACATTCGACATCAAATATTCTTGAAATACCTTCTAGCTGCATATTAAACACCTTGACAACGATATCCTTCCCATTGTTAAGAATTCCTTTATAAACAGAGCAAGAACTTCCAGTGCCAAGTAAATTGCTTTCATCGAATTTTTTCGTTGCTTGCAACAGTTCATAATAAGAGATTCTTTCCGGCACAATGAATATCGACTCATCAACTTCTCTAGTCGTCTTATCTTTCCTTTTGTTTCTGACAATTATAAAGGTCAAAGAAACAACTGAGATGAAAGCCACAACCCCAAAAACAATAAATGAAACTCGCTCCACTTTATTTCTCTTTGATCTGTGGTTAGAAATTGAAGAGCAAATTTGGACATGGAAATTGGGGATTCCACACAATGCCTCATTACCCTTAAAAGAATCCGTAGAGAAGTTTCTAAAAGAACCTCCATTAGGAATTTCTCCACTTAAACTATTGAAAGAGACATTAAAGTAGTCGAGGTGTTGAAGTGCTTCTAAAGACTTTGGAATTGAACCAGAGAGGTTGTTGTACGACAAGTCGAGATCTGCCAAACTGATCATACTTCCCATAGACACAGGAATAGAACCTTCTAGTCTATTATTTGCCAAAGACAGATTAACCAAATTCTGCAACTTCCCAATAGTGCTAGGAATTGACCCTGACAACTTATTCATTGCTACATTTATATAGATCGCTGCTCCTAAGTTACTCATCTCTAGAGGTAGTGACCCATTCAATGAATTTGAGGACAAGTCTAATTCGATCAAATCTTTTAGGCCCCATAAGCTTGATGGTATGCTTGAATTCAAAATGTTGGAGTCTAGATAAATATTTCTTAAAGAAGAGACATTTCCCAGACATTTAGGAATTGGTCCTGAAAATTGATTATGGCTCATATCTAAAGTATTGAGGCTGAATAGATCACATATAGCATGTGGTATTGAGCCTTCCAACATGTTATCAGACAGATCTAATCCTTGAAGTTCATGCAAATGGCTTATAGTTAGTGGAATATTACCATATAACTCATTTGCTCGCAAAGCCAGTACCATCAAATTGCTTAAATTGCCTATTTCAACAGGAATGCTGCCACTGAATTTGCAGTTGGTGGCATAGAATTTTGAAAGCGAGGAAGATAAGTTCCCGACATAAGCTGGAATGACACCGTACAGAGGATTATCATCAATTGACAAATATGTTAGAGACTTGCAATTTGTCAATGAAGTAATGAAGGAAGAAGATGGTGCCTGGGTAAGATTGTTGCTGAACAGGTTAAGACGTTGGAGAAGTCTTAGGTTGCCGAGATGATTAGGTATATAACCACTTAATTTGTTTTCAGCAAGTGTGAGAATTGTGAGTTGAGAACAGTTAGAGATGGAGTTGGGTATTGCTCCGGTGATAGAATTTCCGCCAAGATAAAGTTCTTCGAGAGAGGGAGAGGAATGGCATAAAAGGGTTGGAAGAACCCCTGACAGAGCATTGCCGAGAAGTGAAAGACCCCGAAGAGTTGAAATGTTAAAGAGCTCATGTGGAATCGAACCACTCAAGGTGTTAAATGATAATGCTAATGTCTCCAACCTATAAAGTTGGCCAAATTCAGTGGGAATAAGCCCTGCAAAAGATGAGATTTCAAAACTGTAGCTAAAAACACATATTGTAGCTAAACAGATAATTTACAATAAAATTACTGTGTTGTACCTGTGAAATGGTTTTCATGGAGCTGTAAATTTGTTAGCATGGTAATATTCCCGACATCCCTTGAAAGGTTCCCCGTGAATTTGTTACGCCATATATATATGTTTTGCAGAGAAGACATATTCATGAAAATATTGAAATCAATTGAGCCCGCAATCTCATTCTTTTCAGCACCAAAAGTAACCAGACTCTGAAGATGGCCAATCTCATGTGGTAGTATTCCTGGCAAAAAAAGTGTCATGAAACTAATAAAATCTCATTTACACAAATTTATGTGATAAGAACTTGAACCATACCATTCAAATTGTTAGAACCCAAAGCTAACAACTGAAGAGATGTTAAGTAGCCGATTTCTGAAGGTATTTCCCCACTAAAAGAGTTTCCAGAGAGGCCCAACACCTCAAGCCGTGAACATTGGGATAGATTTGTGGGAATCGCGCCACTCAACTGATTGAAAGAAAGATAAATCCCAATAAGGGATGGAAGATTACTGCAAATGTCTATTGGAAGACTTCCACTCAGTTCATTGTATGTGAAGGCTATAGTTACAAGGGTCGATATGTTGAATATGGCTGATGGTATAGCACCGTAGAGATGATTAGATTGAATAGACAGAGTTTGTAGACTTTGAAGTCTCCCAAACTCTTTTGGAATTTCTCCACTTAGAGAATTGGAAGTTAAGTCAAGAAATTGTAGGTTTGTGAGGTTTGAGAGCGATTTTGGGATGGAACCTATGAAGCTGTTGTTGCTTAAAGACAAGTGCTCTAATTTTGGTAACTGACCCAACATCGGAGGGATGTCTCCGGTGAAGTTGTTGAGTCGGAAAGATATGAACTTCAAACGGCGAAGGAGAGACATTTGGTGTGGCAAATCTCCATAGAAAAGGTTGTTGGAGAGGTCGAGGGAGACGAGGAAGGAGAGGTGTCCGAGCTGCGGTGGAATGGTGGCGGAGAGAGCCATGTTGGAGAGATTCAACACAGCTACTCTGTGGTGGCGCAAGCTGCAAGTGACACCAATCCAGCTGCAGACGGAGCTCGAGTTGGTCCAATTAGTTGGGAGTAAAAGAGAAGGGTCGGAGGTGATGTGTTGTTTGAGTGAAAGAAGGGCAGTTTGATCAGTTGCAAGGCTCAGAGGTTGTTTGGCTTCAGAAGAAAGCATTGGGAAGGTTATGGTAATTAGAAATGCATACTGCAAAATGCAAGAAAGGTTTTTCTCCATGGCTGCAAATTGTGATTGTATTATGATGATTAAGTCGCTAATAACTGCATCCAATAATCATAATAATATATATACACAAATATAACGTACAAGACTTGCTTGACTTGAGAGTGTTGATGGGTGTGGGTTTTGAGTCAAGTCGTCGGTAGAAGTTATTTCCATACAAATTAATGTTGGCCCCAATCACTTAAAGAGACTGAGACAAAAACGAAGACTTGAGGTTGCGGAGTACAAATGTCGGCCCCAGTCACTTAAAGAGACTGAGACACAGACGGAGACGGAGACGAAGGTTAAGAGTTGAGACAAAGACGGAGACGCAGACGAAGACTTAAAAATTGTGTCGTACAGCATCAACTGAGAGGCAGTTGCCTCCTAGTGAGACTTACTTGAAGTTGATTCACTTAATTTGAACCAGCAATTAATTTGATAGTTATTAATTTGTGAAGCAAGTGCTTGAAAACAGTTAAAATCTTGATGCTACGACATATGTAGGACCTCAAGAGGCTAGCAGATTAACTTTTTTTCGTGTCGGCCCATTTCATTAAATCTACTAAGTGCTGAAGCTGGGAAAATTGTCAATATTGCCAGCTAAAAGCCTAAAATTGTCAATATTGTCAGCTAAAAGCCTAAAATTAGTCAATACATCGCCTCGTTGCTTATTCAAGATAAGAACAGGTCATCAACATTTAGTTTTCATTTGACTCTTTCATTTTCTTAACTAGTACGCCCGCCCGTGTACGGCCGTCTCTGAGGGCGATCGCCCAGTGCCCATAATTTTTAGGGGCCTAAAAAATTGTATATCCTCTTATGTATACTATTATTATTAGGAGTCCAATTTTATTTTTATTTTTATTTTTATTTATTTATTTATTATTTTTTTTTTAATGTATACTACTAGCATAAAAAAAAAAAAAAAAAATTGAAGGCAGCCCATGTTCTTTTAATTGACAAATAAGGCCCAGCTCAATTAAAAAAAAAAACATAGGCTGGTTTTAATAAATTCGAGCCCAACTAAATAAATAAAAATCACAGCCCATTATAAATAAAATGAGAAGAGGCCAAATCTTAAAATAAATTGGTCCAAGAGGCCCACCCTAATTCCCCTTCATCTCCTCTCTTGAAACACACACGCGACACCGTTTCAAAGAAAAACACACACATGACTAGGGCTGTAAACAAACTAAGTAGCTCGTGAACTATTCGGAGCTCGATCGGATCGAAAAAAACTCGTTCAAGTTCGTTTAGAAAAGCTCGATAAATAAACAAATCAAACTTGAGCTTGATAGTATTTGGCTCGTTAGCTCGAGAACATGTTCGTCAAGTGATTCAGCTTGAAAGATATAAACTATTAATAGATACAATTTATATTTATGCACTAAAATTAATAATAATTGTATTAAATCTCTAACTAATTTTGTTTGTTATAAGAAAATGAATAAAAATATAAATTTAGAAAATTCGTATAGACTCGTGAGACTCAAAGTATTCGGTAAGTAAAGTTCGGGATTCGATTCGATACTAAACAAACCAAACTTGAACACACCACTATTCGGTTCGACTCGGTTCGATTACACCCCTACACATGACACATGCGCACACCCACACCAGCGCACGCCTCGCCGTCGGCCCTTGACTCCCTTCTCCCTCGCAAACACACGCACCCAAACCAGCCACCGCCGCCGCAATAACAGCAGCAATAACACTACAAGGCTCAAATCGATTCTTGTACAGATTTTGTTCTAACACATGTTCTTCGATTCTATTTCATTTAATCTTTTCATGTATATCAACACATGTAAAAACAGTATTCAGTATCTCCTTGTTGTATTTAGCAGTTGGTTTTATTCGTGCTATGATGTTGAACATGAATGAATAAGTAGAGGGATTAATAGGTGAAACCTTTTTGGATTTATTCTGAGATGTTGCTGGTTCTGCAGAGAAGGAATAATGTGCAGAGGTATCTATGAGATGCAATATGCAATATGAAATATGAGATCATGGAATTGCTGTGAGGAAGAAAAGAAGAAGAAGAAGAAAAAAAAAGAAAAAAAAAAAGAAGACGAAATGAATTGACGGAAAAACATTACCGTGCAAGTTTGCTGCAGGGGTGAAGGTGAATCAAACGAGTTCGAGGGTTTTTTAGGACAATAACTTAGGTTGATTTGAAAATTAGGACAATAACTTAGGTTGATTTGAAAATTATGACAAAAACTTTTGGATTTATAAAAATTGGACACTAATTTTTTTTAGAGTAAAATAGGACACTAATTAATAAGTGTTGCACCCGCAGGACAATTCTCGGTCGAGAAAATGTCCTATTTTTAGGATGCTTATTAATTAGTGTCCTATTTTACTCTAAAAAAAATTAGTGTCCTATTTTTAGGGTTAATTGCATCAAAATGCCTGACCTTTTCCCAAATTTTGATTTTTTGACAAACTTTTTAATTGTAGCAAAAATTTTAGCTACGTTTCAATTTATTGCAATGTCCGTCCCGCGTATATTTCCGGCCAAATCCATTCATTTCCAGCCAATTTATTTTAGCTACGTTTCAATTTATTACAATGAATTTGAGACAACAATGTTTCATTACCCGGCACGACATGCCACCTAAGCTTTACGGAGGTCCACCTCAGCATGGATTTGGCCGAAAATATACGCGGGACGGACATTGCAATAAATTGAAATGTAGCTAAAATTTTTGCTACAATTAAAAAGTTTGTCAAAAAACCAAATTTTGAGAAAATGTCAGGTATTTTGATGCAATTAACCCCCTATTTTTACAAGTCCGAAAGTTTTTATCCTAATTTCTAAATCAACAGAAGTTACTGTCCTAAAAAATCCTCTAACTCTGAATCAGACACTCACCCCTATTTGATTAAATCAATTTGTAGTACATCTTAATTAAGGGTAATTCTATCATAGCCCTCATTTTACTCCTTACAGTCTCTTTATAAAATACTAGTAGAGATGACGTGCGTTCGCACGTAAAAAGAAATTATTTTAATGAATAAAATTTTATGCGTGTAAATTTATAGTATTTTATTTCATTTTATAGCAATATTTATCATTTTAATGTATTTTTGAACCAATTATTTATTAATATTTTAAAAGTACATGTTATAGAACTCATAAAATTAAAATTAAAACCTAATTTTATTTAATTAAACGTCAACTAATTTTGTCTTCATATTTATTTTATTGGTTTCATCTTTACATAATTAATTTTAATTCCAAAGATTCTAGCAAAATTAAAATTGTGATTGTTTGTATTTTTTAATTCTAAATTATTAAAATTATATAATAAAAAATAGTAACTTATATGATGAACAAGAGTCCTAATGGATACTACTAACTATTAAAATATAAAGGATAAACCATAATATATTTATAGATATATTATATGTATAATATATTAAATTACGCAATTGACCTTAAATTAATTCTATATGTATGCGGGATATAGTAGGCAAATCAAATTTTGTAAAATAAGACTCTTTTATAATAGATATAGATTAATAATAATTAATTAAAAAAATTACTATTTACCCTATATTTTATAGCCCCCAATTAAGAACACACACTTACACACAAAGAGCTCCAACGTCAACAAAAATGAGCGGTATTCATGTGATCTTTTTTTGATAAATTAACAGTAATTAAATAAAGAAGAAATTTAAAGGACGCGCCACAAGTGATCTTGATCCTCATTTCGCGGTTCCATCATTGCAATTGCTAGAGTTCCTGAATTCGTGTCTTATTTCAGACAAATTATGGGGACATAGAGTTTGGTTTCTATCATCAAAGAAAGTTAAACACATTTTCAAGCTTTCGGTTGGGATGTTATAACACCAACCATTTCTTCGGGGTAGATAAGGGTTTTGTCGCTCAGGTTGTTGGATTAAGAACTGCTCCAATGAATGAAGTGCAGAAGTTGGAAGCTGAGAAAAGCATTGTTGGTGAATTTAGTGATGTGAAGCATGTCAGAGGTATTCTTTCTATGGGAAGATATTTTGATCTAGACATCAAAATATTTGGTAAAGTTACTAAGGGTGATGAAACCTTGAGGAAACTGGGGGAAGTTCCTACCCAGAGGAAGAAGGAATATTTGTAATGCCAACTGAGCGTATCACTATTTTCTCTACATACTAATACGATGAGTCAGGCGGTTTTTTAGGACAATAACTTAAGTCGATTTTTGTCCTAATATCCAAATCTACCTAAGTTACTGTCCTAAAAAACCCTCTGACTCCTACTATGATACTGAGATGGAAAATTGTGAAGACGATAGGTTGGTATTGAAAACGAGGCTTCTGGCATCGGCTATAGAATTTGAAAAAACAGATAATGAAATGTTTTCCGTAACCTATCAAGGGCTGTTGGGCCATCATCAACAGGCTCACATGTAGTAGGTGTTTTCTTTTTTCTGTATCACATTTTGTTGGGGAGCCAAGATGGAGAAGCTGAGCAGCGTGATAGGCCCAGCATTCAGCGGCACAATTGCCAGCGAGATAGTCACGCTAACGGCTGCTGCTGCAACATGTATGAGCTACTACTTTCATATTAGGACAACAAAAGTTTTGAGATGAACCAAGAAATTATTTCTTGTTGGCAAAATGCATATTGGCTTGTCTCTCTACGTTGTGAACAAAAGTTTCACATTAATACTTTCATATATATCAATTTTGAGATGAGCTAGTACTTTCATATTGGTGTGTCTCTCTAAGTTGTTGGCAAAATTCATTAAAGATAAACAGCGTCCATTTCAACATAAAACTTCCAATTCTATTTGGTACATAAGAACCAATCATATTGAAAATAATTATATATGAACATATATGTCCTATTTTATGTTGAAATTTATTGAATATAAGAGGTGATACTCATACTGTAAGCATGTCAATTCATAATGGTGAGAGAAGAGCAACCCAACAAGCCGCGATGGTGGGAGTTGGACGAAGACGATGGCGGGGATTTGGATTTCCTGCTGCCGCGAAGCAGGTCATCGAGCGCTGCTCCTGGCACAAGTTCGGTGATGCCGTGCACGAGGCCGTCGGCAGCCGCCTCACCATGGTGTCCACGGAAGAGACCCTCCTTGAACGCACCTGTGCTGCTGGTACAAAAGCAGAGGAAGCTGAGGCTGCTGGCGATTCTTTAGCTCAAATGGGGAAAGGAGGAGTAGTATTCATGGTTTGTAGGATGTGTGGGAAGAAGGGTGATCACTGACACTGGACCTCGAGATGTCCATATATACAAGGTTCTTGCTCAACCAAGTAGGCGTTTGTTAATTTAAAATTTAATTTGGAGGCTATAAAATAAAGGATAAAATAATAAATTTCTAATTAGTTGTTATTAATATTTTAAAAAGATAGTTACAACTCACGACTCACGAGAAGTAAAATGGGGGCTATGAATTGAATCACCCTTAAACAAAATGTCCAATTTATGAGATGAGATCCAGTGTCCCACAATTTTATGTGTACCACTGTGTCTCATGCTTATATCTATTATTTTAAAAATATTTTTTATAAAAATAAAATTTATTATAATACTATGAATTATATTTAATTTTTATTTCAAAAAATTAAAATAACAAAGCCCAACTCTCAATACTCCCTCAAAATCGGTCTCTCTCTAAGCTCTCCCTAAATCATGCTCAGGAGCCATTTCTCTCTCTCTCTCGATCCGCCTCTCCTCTCCGTTGAGTTGCCGTCGTCTGACTTTGTGCCGGGCGGATTCCGTATGTAAGGGCGAAGCCCGGATTTAAGTTTGGGGCTGAACTTGCACGGGGGTTCATTTTTTATATTTAAGGTATTTTTTTAATTAAAAATCGAGCATAATAGTACTAATAACGAACAACATTTTCATAGGTTATATAGTTTCAATATATTACAAAAAAAAATTGAACATTTTTTATTAAAAGACAAGCATAATATATAGTAGTAATAACAAACAAATTTTTTTTTTCTTGTATTTCGTACATTTTAGACATATTCTATTAAAAGACAATCATAACAATAATAATAATAAACAATATTTTCATAGATTATATAGTTTTAAATAACACAGTTATCCTTAAGTTATCCAATGAAGGGATGGGGAGAGAAAGCCCAAACTTCATTTCCTCGCCTCGCCTCCTTCTCTCTGAGGTCCGCCACCGTGATTAGACCGCCGTTGCTGCTATACTCTTATACAGGCGAGACAACAAGAGTTTGCCGTCATCGTTCTCTTGGTTGGACTGAACAAGGCAGCCGGCCCTCCTCCAACAAAAGCTAAGTTCTTATTCTAACTCCACTGCGAAATCCGCCCTATCTATTTGTATTGCGTGTGCGAGGTCTTGTTGAGCTACTGTAATATATATGGTTCCTCATGTTGAACTGCTATTCTATTTCGAGGGTATTACCTTTGTGTTTGCTTTATGCAGTTCAAGCTTGTTGGAGAAACAGATCGAAACCAAGAAAATTAAGAGCACAACAAGTTTACGTGGTTCGGCCATTGGCCTACGTCCACGGAGGGTAAAGAGTAACTTTTATTATTCACTCCGGAGAAACGCCGGAGACAACACACCACCTCAAAATACAAGAAAACTCGACTCAACTTTACAGTAGGATGCACACAGTTGCAGCTGCAACCACACACACGCGAAGAAGATGAAGATTAAACTAACTTCTAACTGAAAACTAATTCATATAGCTCGCTTAAAACAAAACGACACCGTAAGAGCAAAAACGTAACCCCCAACTTATAAAAGTGTTACACGCTTTCAGCTAACATCTAATAACACTGAAGTCCCTCACTAATCCACATATAGCAAAAGAACCCCAGCTTCGAAGACACATTAATCTTCACAAAGCTTGCTGCAGAGAAGGGGAGAGTAGGGGAAAGGGCAGCACACACACGTTTCTCTTCCCTTTCTTTTTTCTTTCCTTTGCCATTTTTTTCTTTCCTTTCCTTGAAAGTCAGCAGTGTGTACTTGCTAGATGATGGTCTATTTAGGAAGATATAGAAATGAAGCTGAATGTAAGTCGAAAAATTGGAAGGTGTGGTGTGATAAATTGTATGGGTTTTTCATTTACTGAAAGATGCAGTAACAATTATCGCATTACTGGATTTAAATATAATTAAAAGAGCGGGTTATTACATACTCCTCCGTCTCAACTATCTTAAAACCTTTGTCTCAGCTAACCATAGGAATCATAATTGCAAAAAATAAAAAAATAAAAAATCATTCAATAATATAGTGAGCTGGCAAAACAAAAACAAGAAAAACTCGCGAACAATGGGAAACTCCAAATTGATACTAAGAAACCACGTTTAGTAAGCTAGGCAAGAACAGTGATGAAGAAATATACAGAAACACGATACTAAGAAACCACGTTTAGTAAGCTAGGCAAGAACAATGATGAAGAAATATACAGAAACATTATGCTCTTTAACAACAAGATAATCTAAGCAAACTAAGACCATAAAAACAAGAAGATAATATTAAGATCGTGTATGCGCTTCCGGGCAGCTTGATCAAGTTCGGCTGCGAACGAAATATAAAAATTTTCATAACTCTATTGAGAGTGGTTGTTTTAGTTGGTGAGAATGGTGAGGCAGAGGCGTTCTTCAGAAAGATTTTGCCTTATAAGTTGTGACAAAGAAGATTATATGTAAACTCAAGAACATAAAATATGCATGAAAGAGGGATAGAAAAACCTTGAGTATCAATAAAATGGTAATAGAACAATATTATCTTAGAACTTTGAAATAGCTTACTTGAATCTCATTGGGAAAATCGATGTTTGATTTTCTGCAACTCTGCATGTGCTTGTTTCATGTTGATTCTATCCCCGGGAGAGTCGGCAGAGCATTTCAAAGCCAATTCGAGTATGGATGATACACACTTCATAATCTTGTCAATCATTTCTTCCTCCAAATTCATGACTAAGTTGGCATCTATCACTTCATCTGAAAGTGAGAGTTCTACCCATCTCTTTAAGCTCATATCTCCGCAAAACATATCATCACTAGGCCTTTTTCTCGTAAAAGTTTCAATCAACATCACCCCGTAGCTATACACATCACACCTTGTTGAAACTAGCCCTTCCAAGCCATACTCTGGAACAACAAAAATCATCATTTATGCAAGTAAGGAAGACACAATAATTAATTGATTGAAAGTGAAGTGCAATCAATATATTTAGAGAAACTTCACCTGGAGCTATGTAACCCAATGTTGCTAGCGTGTTGGTTAACACAAAGCTATCACCACCGCATAACAACTTTGCTATCCCAAAGTCGCTTACATGGGCAACCATGTCTTCATCTAACAGCACATTACTAGGCTTCAAGTCATTGTGGACAATGGGCATTGAATAACCGTGGTGAAGATACTCCAAAGCAGATGCAACATCAATCATTATATTCAATCTTTCCATCATATTCAAGCAATAGTTGTGGGAATATAACCATTTTTCAAGGTTTCCCTTTGGCATATATTCAAGTACTAATGCCTTGAACTCTTCATTGGAGCAACTGCTTATGACGCTTGTCAGATTCCTGTGTCGAATGCTACGTAGTATCTCGCATTCGACATCGAATATTCTTGAAATACCTTCTAGCTGCATATTAAACACCTTGACAACGATATTCTTCCCATTGTTAAGAATTCCTTTATAAACAGAGCAAGAACTCCCAGTGCCAAGTAAATTGCTTTCATCAAATCTTTCTGTTGCTTGTAGCAATTCATAATAAGAGATTCTTTCCGGCACAATGAATATCAACTCATCAACTTCTCTAGTCGTCTTATCTTTCCTTTTGTTTCTGACAATTATAAAGGCCAAAGAAACAACTGAGATGAAAGCCACAACCCCGAAAACAATAAATGAAGCTCGTTCCACCTTCTTTCTCTTTGATCTGTGATTAGAAATTGAAGAGCAAATTTGGACATGGAACTTGGGGATTCCACACAATGCCTCATTACCCTTAAAAGAATCCATAGTGAAGTTTCTAAAACAACCTCCATTAGGAATTTCTCCACTTAAACTATTGAAAGAGACATTAAAGTAGTCGAGGTGTTGAAGTGCTTCTAAAGACTTTGGAATTGAACCAGAGAGGTTGTTGTACGACAGGTCGAGATTTGCCAAACTGATCATGCTTCCCATAGACATAGGAATAGAACCTTCTAGTCTATTATTTGCCAAAGACAGATTAATCAAATTCTGCAACTTCCCAATAGTGCTAGGAATTGACCCTGACAATTGATTCATCGATAGGTTTATATGTATTACTGCTCCTAAGTTACTTATCTCTTGTGGTAAGAACCCATTTAATGAATTCGAGGACAAGTCTAGAGAGTTCAAATCTTTTAGGACCCATAAGCTTGAAGGTATGCTTGAATTCAAAACGTTGGAGTGTAGAAAAAGATTTCTTAAAGAAGAGACATTTCCTAGACATTTAGGAATTGGGCCTGAAAATTGATTCCGGCTCATACTTAAAGTATTGAGGCTGAATAGATTACATATAGCATGTGGTATTGAGCCTCCCAACATGTTATCAAGCAGATATAATCCTTGAAGTTCATGCAAATGGCTTATAGTTAGTGGAATATTACCAGATAACTCATTTGCTAACAACACCAATGTCATCAAATTGCTTAAATTGCCTATTTCAACAGGAATGTTGCCTCTGAATTTGCAGTTGCCGGCGGTGAATGTTTGAAGTGAGGAAGATAAGTTCCCGAGAGAAGCTGGAATGACACCATTTAGAGGATTATCATCAATTGACAAAATAGTTAGAGACTTGCAATTTGTCAATGAAGTAATGAAGGAAGAAGATGGTGCCTGGGTAAGATTGTTGCTGAACAGTTCAAGACTTTGTAGATGTCTTAGGTTGCCGAGATGAGTAGGTATATAACCACTCAATTTGTTTTCAGCAAGTGAGAGAAATGTGAGTTGAGAACAGTTAGAGATGGAGTTGGGTATTGCTCCGGTGATAGAATTTCCGCCAAGAAAAAGTTCTTCGAGAGAGGGAGAGACATGGCATAAATGGGTTGGAAGAACCCCTGACAGAGCATTGCCGAGAAGTGAAAGAATCCGAAGAGTTGAAATGTTAAAGAGCTCATGTGGAATCGAACCACTCAAGCTGTTCAACTGTAGTCCTAATGTCTCCAAATGGTAAAGTTGGCCAAATTCAGTGGGAATAAGACCTGCAAAACATGAGATTTCCAATCTGTAGCTAAAAACACATATTGTACCTAAACAGATAATTTACATGAAAATTACTCACTTGTACCTGTAAAATGGTTATCTTGGAGATCCAAATTTGTTAGCATGGTAATATTCCCGACATCCCTTGAAAGGTTCCCCGTGAATTTGTTGCGCCCTAGATTTATGTTTTGCAGAGCAGACATATTCATGAAAATATTGAAATCAATTGAGCCCGCAATCTCATTCCGTTCAGCACCAAAAGTAAGCAGACTCTGAAGATAGCCAATCTCATGTGGTAGTATTCCTGGCAAAAAAAGTGTCATGAAACTAATAAAATCTTATTTACACAAATTTATGTGATAAGAACTTGAACCATACCATTCAAATTGTTACCACCAAGAGCTAAAAACTGAAGAGATGTTAAGTAGCCGATTTCTGAAGGTATCTCCCCAGTACTAAAAGAGTTGTAAGAGAGGCTCAACACCTCAAGCCGTGAACAGTGGGATAGATTCGTGGGAATCGCGCCACTTAGCTGATTGAAAGAAAGATAAATCCCACCAAGAAATGGAAGATTACGGCACATGTCTGTTGGAAGACTTCCACTCAATTCATTGTATGTGAAGCCCATAGCTACAAGGGTCGAGATGTTGAATATGGCTGATGGTATAGCACCGGAGAGATGATTACGTTGAACATACAGAGTTTGTAGACTTTGAAGTCTTCCCAACTCTTTTGGAATTTCTCCACTTAGAGAATTGGATCTTAAGTCAAGAAATTGTAGGTTTGTGAGGTTTGAGAGCGATTTTGGGATGGAACCTATGAAGCTGTTGTTGCGTAAATTCAAGTACTCTAATTTTGGTAACTGACCCAACATCGGAGGGATGTCTCCGGTGAAGTTGTTGAGTCGGAAAGATATGAACTTCAAACGGCGAAGGAGAGACAGCTCTTGAGGCAAATCTCCATGGAAAAGGTTGTTGGTGAGGTCGAGGGAGACGAGGAAGGAGAGGTGTCGGAGCTGCGGTGGAATGGTGGCGGAGAGAGCCATGTTGGAGAGATTCAAGGCAGCTACTCTGTGGTGGCGGAAGCTGCAAGTGACGCCAATCCAGGTGCAGACGGAGGTGGAGTTGGTCCAATTAGTTGCAAGTAAAAGAGATGTATGTTTGAGTGAAAGAAGGGCAGTTTGATCAGTTGCAAGGCTCAGAGGTTGTTTGGCTTTGGCTTCAGAATTAAGCATTGGGAAGGTTATGGTGATTAGGAATGCATACAGCAAAATGCAAGAAAGCTTTTTCTCCATGGCTGCAAATTAATTGTGATTGTATTATGATAATTAAGTCGCTAATAACTGCAAGCTATATACACAAATATTACAAGACTTGAGAGTCAAGTCTTTTTTGTTTTTTCCGTTTGAGTCAAGTCGATCGTTAGATGTTATTTCCATCCCTACTCTCTCGTGGTCCATACAAATACATGACCATCACTTTATCTCCTTAATTCAACACTTCTTAATCTCCGTGTCCAAAAGAAACGAGCCATTATTTCTGGGACGGAGGGAGTACAAGACTTGAGAGTCTTGATGGGTGTGGGTTTTCCATCCCTACTCTCTCGTGGTCCATACAAATGTCGACCCGACTGAGAAGAAGACAAAGACGAAGACGAAGACTTGAGGTTGAGACAAAGACAGAGATGGAGACGAAGACGAAGGTGAAGAGTTGAGACAAAGACGCAGACGAAGACGAAGGTGAAGAGTTGAGACAAAGAGGGAGACGCAGACCAAGACTTGATCGATATAGAATCAAACTTTGGATCGAGAAAAGTCCCACTTGCAAAAGGATAATTTAAAGTGAGCGGTTGAGAGATGATCAATTGTTAAAAATTGTCTTCTACAGCATGAAGTGAGAGCGGTTGTGAGATTTCATGTTACATTCAGAGAAGCATAAGTTAGAAATTGAAAAAATTACAATTATTCATTCAAAACACAATATATTACATCGTGTATATATTGTTTGGCTTCCAATATTAAGTGATACTCGATTATTATGTCTATCAATTAAAAGGGGGACAAGAGTATGGCACAAAAAGAAATCAATGACTTTTTATCATGATTATAGTAAAAGTTGTCTTCAAATTCTTGAATAATTTTATTCAACTGCACATGGATTGCAATGGCGAGAATTTCAAATTTACGAATCATGACATTGAATTTGCATGCATTCATAAAGTTTGGTGCTAATTACTTTTTAAAATATGTCAAATTATTAGAATTCACACTTTACATGTATCTTAAATAATTTGTATGCCAACAACATAAATAAAATAAATAATTAGTCGGTGGGTATTGTGTAAAATTAGTTCATGCGTCAAGGCCAGTATATTCAATCGCGATACCAAAAATTATAAAATGTACCATTAATAAATAAATTATTACATTTGCGATTGGCTGCAAATCATGTGATTTGTTGAATTAAAATTTTATTAAGAAGGAACGAAAGAAAACCTAGAGAAAATCCATCGAATACACAAAAAAGTAAATTGAGGGCCGAACCTCATTAAAAATCTTCTCGGGAAAAAACTCAGAGGGGGAAAAATCCCGGAAAGGGAAAAAAGTATGTCTAAAATAAAAAAGACCAAAAAACCAAAAACCAGAGCAAAGAAATTTGATTAATTAGAAGTTAATTAACTTTTTGGAGATGATGGAATTTGAACCCTAAATCTTCTCAATAGATTTGAATGCTCTGCCAATTGAATTACCAGAGTATTATATACGTTACAAATTATCATGACTAATTCAATGCGACTAACTAATTATCAATACAATAAAAATCCAAAATGAAAATGGGAATGGTACTACTATTAAGTTGACAATTACTGGTCGAAGAGATAAAAATAAAATATTAAAAGAGAGGATTCAAATTATTGAAAAAATAAGGTGCCAAGTTCACAAACTGAACGCTATTTTCCAGGCACGCAATGACTATACTAAAATATTCAAATTCCTTTAAAATATACACATTTTTGTAAATATTACAGCATATGAAATACATTATACACAAAATTTAATACCTAAATACATACACATATATGTGGTGGATATTAACTAACATACACTAAACAAAATGCATGAAAATCTCATCTAAACTAACTATTCAGCAACAGAAAAATCAAAATTCATGCTACACCTCAGTTATTCTCAACAGCAAACTCACTCACTCAAAATCAATCAGATCTACAACAAGGCCTCATTCAATGCAGCTCCAAAACTCATAACAAACGAATTCAAAAACAATGAAGGGAGAGATTTACCATTTTCGTCGTTTTCACGCCTCGAAAATCTTGTTTCTCTGCACCATCTTTCTCCTCCTGCACGCCTCCGCCTCTCATCAGGAGGTGAGGTCTGTCGATCATCATGCCCCCAACGTCACGGATGATCCTCGTCACCAGAGGCAGCTCCTGTCCTACAACGGGGATCCTCTAGCAGTCGAGCCCGGGCTCGAGATTCCGAACCCTAGGTTGAGGAATGGCTACATTGCATTACAAGCTTGGAAGGAAGCCATCCTCTCTGATCCAAAGAACATCACTGCCAACTGGGTCGGAGAAGACGTTTGCAACTACACCGGTGTGTTCTGTTGGCCTACGCCTGAGTATCCGCACGAGCTTACGGTTTCAGGCATTGATCTCAACCATGGAGACATCGCGGGGAGCCTCCCCAATGAGCTGGGCCTGCTGTATGATCTTGCCTTAATCCACTTAAACTCGAATAGATTTTGTGGGACGATTCCCCAAAGTTTTGTCAACATGAAGCGCCTCCACGAGCTAGATCTAAGCAACAATCGCTTTGCAGGCACGTTCCCTGAAGTCATGCTCCAACTACCAAGCCTGAGGTACCTAGACATTCGTTTCAACGAATTCGAAGGCGAGCTCCCGAGGAAACTCTTTGAGACAGATCTTGATGCTATATTCGTCAACAACAACAGATTTTCTTCCGCCTTACCTGACAACATCGGCAAGTCACGTGTATCCGTCATCGTCCTGGCGCACAACAATTTTGGCGGATGTGTTCCTGCAGGTTTAGGCGAAATGGGAGAAACCTTAAACGAATTGATTCTCATAAACACAGGTCTATCATCGTGTTTCCCAAGTGAGATCTCGAAGCTGAAGAACTTGACCGTGCTAGATTTGAGCGATAACCAGATCGTAGGTCCATTACCTCATAGTATTGGAGAAATGGACAGCCTGGAGCAGCTGAATCTGGCACACAACATGATGTCTGGAAAGATTGCTGATCAGATATGTGAGCTTCCGAATTTGGTGAACTTTGCATACGACTACAATTTCTTCTCCGAAGAGTCTTCTTCATGCCCAAAGCTGCACAAGTTTGATGATAGAATGAATTGTTTAAGAGGCAGGCCGAACCAAAGATCTACTTTGGAGTGCCAAAGGTTTTTGTCTCGGACGGTTGACTGTAATAGCTTTAAATGTAATCATTCCGACCCAGAACCACCAAAGGTGCTGCCTTGCACGCCCCCACAACCACTCCCATCGCCGATCCCTGCTAAGCCGTCTCCAGCTCCGCCTGCCTTTTCTCCGCCTCCACCTACCAAGCCACAGCCCCGGCCACCAACGCAACCCTCATCACCGCCACAAGTTCAGCCCCGGCCACAACCACAACCATCATCACCGCCACAAGTTCAGCCCCGACCACAACCACAACCATCATCACCGCCAAAAGTTCAGCCCCGGCCACCACCACAACCATCATCACCTCCACAAGTTCAGCCTGCCATCTCCCCCAGCCCAAATTCATCTCCTGCTCCAAACTCTACAACACCAATGCCTCCGTGCCAGCAACCAGTAAATTCACCTCCTGCTCCAAACTCTACAACACCAAATCCACCATCGAACTCTTGATCACCTCCATCTCAGACTCCATGCATTCACTTCCATGTTCAGAAGCTACTCTACCACCGCTAGAACAACTGTTGTTTCTATTTGTCCCCGATACAACGAGATTCAATTCTTCAGATCATTCCTGCACATCAAGTGAAGTATGAATGATGTTAGATACATTTGAAGCTCCCAGTATCTCATTGTGCAAAAGGTAATCAAGGAACTTAAAGAAGATGATGGAAAAGGTACAAGAAGACTTTTTTTTTATTTTTTTGCACTTGTTAGGGAATAATTATTATCAGTCAGTGCAGTGACTGACATAGGCGACATTACTGCAGTTAATGTAAAGTTATGAGCTTCTACCTCTGAATAACTAGTTTTATGTTTAACTAATGCAAGGGTTGCAATTTTCAGTCATTATTGTCTCGTCATTTTATTTCACATGAATCTATTGCTTTGTAAATATAAAACTAAAAATTAACATTCATATGCATCACTGTGATCGAGTTTTGGGCCATATATAGTTCCTAATTATCGATATTGAAACAGAAAACAAGCACCCTGCTGAAAAATATATGATCAGGCTATCTGCAATTACGGCAAGTAGAAATACACATCTAAAAGAACAAAGTTGTAAGAAACCATTTAGAAGCTAGAATTACCAAAAAGGGGTCGCAAATTTTACGCTTCAGTTGCAGCAAATGATTTCAGGGATTGGAACTTGGAAGCAAGGCTAGCATAATTAATCAGATCAATTGATCCGTGGCGAAGGCTGAATATTTTCTGCCACCATGGAGTTTGTCCCTGAAGACACTGGCTGTAACAACCCACTGTTCGACAAATCCTCCAAGCTTTTGATGTCTTGTTGCATGCGATTCACGAGTGAAATTGCATGTCCAAGAACTAGAGGGTCATCTGGAAGATTCTGTAGCAGGCTAAGCAAGGCTTGCCTATAAACTTGAGCGGACAATAACGGCCTAGCTATCTGCCGACTACGGCAGAAAATTGCCACCTTGATTGTGTGTTTACACATATTACCCACCATTGACCAGGAGCAATCACAGAGCCCGAACTCAGAACCAGGATTCCATAATGTATAAGCCACACTACTATCTGCCTGAGAAACAACTTTTGCAAACTGGAGATTTTCCTCATCCAGCAGGACATCCATGTCCAAGATATGCTCTGCTTGATACCATGGGTTGGTTAAACTGAACCTATCCCTTAAGTTTTCAAAATACCCAGTCTCCACTATATATGTGTCGAACCAATAGAAGGAGTGGAATTGGGTTGTCAATGCATGAATCAACAAATCAATTCTCTGGTGTGATTTTTCCGGCAGCAAAGAGAGGACCCTCGATTTTAATCGTAGGTGATAGGATTCTATTGAAGCATAATGCTCTAGCCCTGCCACGGGGAGAGTCCTGACACAATTGAACCACAAATCTGCAATGCAACACTATCATATTAAAGTCTCCATTCCATGATTACAAATATGTGACAACGTGTGTAATACACCTTACCATGCAAAAAATGTTACAAAATCGATAAGCAACTAATTTTCCAAACTGTAAGAGCAAGAAACAAGTAACCTCACCTAATAAAACAAATAGGAAGGACTGTACCTATTTTTGGCAACCATTTATTTCTGAAATACTGTACAAATTCAGACTGATCGACAAATATTTGCAGGAACTCTTCAACAGCAACTGCAGTGCTCGACGCATTTCCTGTGCAATACAATATTCTGCCTAGGTGCTTAAACATCTCTCTTTGCACATCAAAATTGTGACAATGCTTTAATAGGCTTTTAAGCCAACCACGACGAACATGCCAGAGGCATAATAGAATTCGACACTGAAAAGCTTCACTGAGAAGAGGAGACACAGTGTTAGATGATAGATGGTACTACTTCAACTGCTACAAGAGAATGGCATAAATGAAAAATCCTTTTTTACTACATACCGAATAACAGAGAGATGAAAAGTGGGATCATCCACTAGAATTGCATAAGGTCTCCATCTTGTGTCCTTGCCACGTAGTCTCTCGACGAGAGATGGCATCCATTTATCGATATTACCACGAGAGGAGGATGTAATGATCCAGGCAACTGGAATTTCATTATGTGATGAGTCAAATGCTAGCAGAGAGTATAAAGTATTCTGTAAAAGTCCAAAGAGAAGGTAAAAGTCAAAAGGAGGTGGCAAACTAACAAAACATCTGATTTGAAAGTACCAAGATAATGCTCTCAGATTAAGGTGCCAAAATATGTACTGAATCTAATATATGCAAGCGTATTGTTAATTTCTTATCCCACTGTCTGAAGTTTCTGTTTACCTCACAAATGATTTGTAAATAAGACACAAACATCCAATTATACAAAGAGGCGAAAAACCCCCATAACACTAAGAAAACAATGTGGAATACTCCTTCTATCAAAGTGCACACAAAACATAATGGAAATTCCTTAAAGATAGCAAAGGAAAATGAAGCAGTTGGATTATTAGTTATTACCCTATCCACCTCCTCTTTGATTGCGATGGCAGATTGAAGTATACCTTACAAGTTCATATGCAATATTACGGTTTTAGCATGATAATTCGACAGGACTTGAATAGTTATGTATTTGTTTGCAAAGGATAGGACTTATGACCAAATTTTGTAATGGTCCAATTTAGAACTACTTGGGGGTGTGACACTCTTTCCTTTACCCTATAAACAAGAAAAATAATAAAATATACAGAACCTTAAGTCTCTTAGATCCAGATGCAGTATGAAAAGCTATGGATCCACTGTGTCCATAGCGAAGCATCTGCTGCAGCTGCCAGTCGGTCTGTAATCCTAATACAAATGTTTCAGAACCAGAACTCTCCTGAAAGTAAAAGACATGCTTATTGTGGCGTTGTACCCACATTTTCACACTGCATTCAACGTTGGAATGCAACTCATGGGAGGTGTTGCGTATAAGCCTTTCCATGTTACGAACATCATTGCGTGTCAGGAAATCATCGCGGTTGTGGGGACCCCCATGCCTCTGCACTTCTTCCATATGATGCTGGACTATTGTGTCTAAGGATACTCCAACATGAAGCATGGCCATCACCTTTTGACGAAGTTCGTCTGATATTCGAGGAGCATACATAGCTCTAGTTCCCAGAGCTTCTTGGTCAAGTATCCCATGGCAGGGAGCTCCTATTTTATCCACATGATTCCTCTGATTGTATATGATGAGAGCAAGTAGAGGCCGGGTGTATAAACGTTTAACAGTAAAGTGACAAAGACATCCCCGCATCATGTGCCTTCTCCCTGGCCTACTTCCCTTACCCGAAGCAGGTTTGACGCTCGAGTTTTCACCTATATGAGGTTCGGCATCCCTGTAGTCTTCAGGACCATAAGAGCACCAATACCTAGACAGAGAAATAGTTAATAATGCTACAATCTCTAACATGATTCGCAATGCTACTTCAAGGGTGCCATCTTCAAATCAAGCAACACAAAATACTACTTACAAGGAGTTACATACAATGTATACTCAAGATAACCATCAACTCTTGGTCTGTTCAGACTCCCTTCTGGTCTCTTCCTTCTTGATTCGACACGAAAGCTAGCTGGGCACTCTGCATTGCTGGATTCACCTTTCACAAAATCATCCACTCTAGAAAAAGGAATCAGTGCAATATCATCACCGCCTTGACGACCACCTTCTACTTTAACCCAATTTATATGAGCTGCAGAAAACTCGGAATAAGGAGGATCTTGCACCGGTAGGTTTAGTATGTCTTCCATCCTCGCCACCTAACACAATCGAATTATACGAACACAAGCAAGCAATCAAGCATTCAGCAAAATGCTGTAGAACATCAGTAAACAAGTATTTATTTTAATCTACAAGCTACGAAATAGTTCAATTTCAACAAGACTGTTATTGATTAAACACTGAAATTAGCATAAAGTATGATGAACAAATTTCAAAAAACAAACAAACAAAGATTGGAGGAAAATTGTACCTTTGCTTCATTGCTCTTCATTCTTTCCTCCTCCACGCTTATCTTCGGTGATTGAATCAAAAAATTCTGTATTTTCTGCAGAGCAAGGTGAAAAACTTCAACTCGGCATTCAAGGTGTGAAATTAATGGATTTTCAACTCTTATATTCGGTGACTGAATTAAAAAAAACTCATAATTTTCAGCTGGGTGAAGTTGCTAAACTTCAACTAGACATTCGAGTCTGCCAAATTACTGGATTTTCAATCGAGAATTACCGCGCAATGGTAGATAAAAATTGATTTGAGTAGAACAAACTCCAAGTCTGAAGAAGTTTTCTCGGGAGTTTGCTAATTTCTTCTTCCCCTCTCTCTTTTTTATTTTTCTATTTTTGGCTTGCATTATATACATGTACGGTATATGTATAAGTACCACTCTCAAAGAGTAACGTACAACCTTGCAAGCATGGGCTTCCATGAGCACTGCTTGCCCCATCGTATTTTAGATTTGAGGCTACAAATTATTGAAATCATTTCTTCTCTTATTATAAGTAAAATCACGTGTCTGTGTATTAAAATATATACTACTACATCGTAACGATTTATCGAAAAGAAATAGTATTGATTTTACATCTAATCGAATATAGTAATATTAAATTTATCGGAAATCATAATAGTCATAGAAAAGTTCATTAGCGTAATTAAAAACATATACTACTATATTTTGTTGGCTGTTTATATTCAACGCAAATTTCCATTTCATGGATTTAAGTGTGCAATCTTTTTTTTTTTTTAAGAACTAAGTGTTCGCATAAAAACATAAACGAAAAGAATTTGCATAAAAACATATACTTAAACACATTAAAGAATATGAGCCTGTTTCCTAATTTAGAAACCCTCTAATTCTTTAGTTATCTAATTATGTATTCTACAGCATCTTGTTTCAAGAAAGAAAAAAAAAAGGATAAAAATAATTAAAGATCTATTATTACTGTATCACTTTGATGGAGGAATGATATGTCTCAATTCAATATTTTTTTAGTGTAATTAATTTAACGATCAATAAATAACTTTGTGTGCATTTAATATAGTGTTCTCACAATAAACTACTCCCTCCGTCCCATTATTTATGGGACAAATTCCATTTTGGTTGTCCCAACATACATGGGACATTTCTATTTTAGGCAAAAATAAGGGATGGATTGAGCATTAAAATAATCCCTAATTATCCTTAAATAAATCATAACTCTATTCTCTCTCTCTTTCTCTCTCTCCTTCCCCCTACAGTCGCCGCCTGCTTCCCTTCTCTCTTCGCCTCCACCGCCACCACCGCCCGTCGCCTCCACCGCCACCACCGCCCTCGCGCCCCCCCCCCCCACCGCCCGGTCGCACCCGCGTCGCCGAAGGAGGGCGGCGCCGCCGACAAGAAGAAGAGGCGCGCCGTTCAAGAAGAAGCTTGCTCGGACCAGTAGCCGACATCTTTGGCCTCACTCCTTTCTCCAGGGCCTTTCGCTTTCTCCGTCTCCCACCCTCGTCGGCTTTGCGCCGTTCAGCGGCGCGGTTTTGCAGATCTTTTGTTTCAAATTTTCAGATTTTTTCCAGATTTCGGCAGATCTCGGCGTGGTTTTGGGATTTTTCCGATTTGATTTTTTTCGTTTGTGGATTTGGCATTTTCAGATTTTGATTTTTATTTCGCAGTTCAATGTTCTCGATTTTGTTTGTGGGCTTTGTTTTGATTTTGTTTGTGGGTTTTGCTGTTTGAGGACGAAGGAAGGAGGCGCACGTTCGTCAGTAGAAGATGGGTTTTGTTTGTGGAATTGTTTGTAGGTTTTGTTTGTGGGTTTTGCTGTTTGAGATGGAGGAGAGGGGGAAGAGGGAAGAGAGAAGGGAGAGAGAGAGGACAGGGGGATGATGGAGAGGGGCTGACGCGGCGGCACTCGCCGGCGGCGCCGTGAACCAGTCCGGCGAGAAAGAGAGGCTGAGAGAGAGGAGTGTATGCCAGCGTGTGTGTTAATTAAAATAACACTAAACATCTAATTTCCTTGACTCTACTCTTCTTAAACTCCGTGCCGAACAGTAAAGTCCCATAAATAATGGGACGGAGGGAGTATAATTCTCATGATAATCAACTCCTATATTTGTTAGTTTGGATAAAAAAGAAAAAGTATTTATTCATATAATTTATATGTTAGCTTGAAAATCACTCTCTTTATCCCATTCTTAGAATTGGTTCAATTCTTTTGATCGTATAATATAAATTAAAGAGAAAATGTAAATTGGATAAAAGTAATAGTATGACATACAATATTTCATGTTTTGAATATTAAGTATATTTTATGTAAATAAACTAATTTTAATGGGACAGTTTAATGGGATATCACAAAATAGTTTAATGGGATATCCCAAAATAAAAAAAAAAATAAGTTAATTTTAGTGATACGGATGAAGTTCATCAATACGCTGCTTTCTCTAATTTTGCCTATTGGGAAGAAAATAAAATTTCGGCCCGAACTTTAATGGGCCTATTAACGCAAGAAGATGGGCCACTATTTGGTCCAATAATCACCCACATCAATATAAATAGGGCGATTCTATTTTTACTCACTAATACTCCCTCCGTCCCCAAAATAAGTTCCTCTTTGGGGACGGCACGGGTTTTAAGGAAAAATAGTAAGGTGTATTGATAGTAGAAAAAAATATAGTATTATAATTAATATTGGGAGTGGTGAAAATGTGAAAAAGTGTTATAATTAGTATTGGGAGTGGTGAAAAAGTGAAAAGTAAGAATAAATAAAGTATTATTAGTGGTGGGGTAGTTGTCCGAAAATGGAAAGAAAGAAAGAGGAATTTATTTGGGGGACGTCCCAAAAAGGAAAAAAATGAACTTATTTCAGGGACGGAGGGAGTATTAATATATGTATGTTATTTTGCCTCTACTATACTAATATTCTAATTTTATTCTAATAAAAGAAACCTAAAATATGATTCAATTGTTGTAGGTGGAACTCAAATTCTTGCTCCCTTAAATTATTAGGATTTTTTAAAGAAAAATAGTTAATGATTCTTATTTTCCTCATGTGATGATTCGAACATCAGGATAAACATCTTATCAGTCGAGTGTGCTTCGTTGTTCATAAATTAGGGGTTCGAGTCACTGCGTAAGAAACGAGTATTGATCATTTCTCTGTTTTTTTTTTTCCTTTGTGAAAGTTGATGACGTCCAAAATAAGTAAAATATTCGACTTAAGAGAATATATTTGGTGATATTCGAATTAGTAATAATTGGTGGTCTTGAAGCATAAGCATGACCATCAATAGTGGGCATATTGTTCCAAAAGAACAATTCAATGAGAGATATAAAATTAGCCAATTGCTCCATCTTTTCTTAAACGGCCCCTCAAAATTTTGGGGGATAATGTATATAATTTGGCCCCTCTTCATTTTTCTATGTTGATTCTTTTACTTAGATGATATTTTTTGTCAGATACTATTATATTATGTATCGAGTAAAATAAAGTCAAACGTGTAAAGGAGTTCTTAGAAATATAGATAATCGAGTATGTGAAATCTTGATGTTTCTAGTTTTTGAATTTGGTATGCATATTATAATTTATAAGTAGTATTTTATTTTATGCGCAATTTATTAAATGCTTTAGAGAAAATCATATTCCCCTCACCACGGCTAATCTGCAATTAGGGAAAAACATGATAGTCACATGAGAATCACAATAAATCATACTCCCCTTTAAGTAAATTTGGATTACGAGTAATTAATATCACATCTTTATTAAACTGACGTTAATTATAAACACTCCATGAGATATATTCATATAAAATTTTCAATCATAAAATAGTTGAAATAACAAGTTGACTCTACCATACACCATCATTTATACTCCCTCCGTCCACGAAAGAACTTCCTATTTTTCTATTTCGGGACGTCCACGAAAGAACTTCCTACTTTTTCCTATTTTGGGACAATACCCCACCACTTAAAAAATACTTCCCTTTTAAGACAATTCCCACCACTCAAATAACATTAATTAAAACAACACAATAAATTATTAATACTTTTTCACAATTCTCAATACACTTTACAACTTTTTCTCCACTCTCAATACACTATACAACATTTTATTAAAACCCGTGCCACTCCCTCCTAGGAAGTTCTTTCATGGACGGAGGGAGTATTTACTTTTGACTTGATGATAAGGTTTGAATGAATATAAATTAAATACTATATGAACGTCATCCCAAAATACTCGTTATCATTTCATTTCAAGTTGCAAATGTATTTACTTTGTTCCATATCATTTTTATTTTATTTTTGTCAGATTCATAAAAATATAGGTGTATTTTAAAAATAGATTCATTCTATTTTTTTACACAAAAATTTGGATACAACTACAATCGGGTTGACTTGTATCCAAAATAATACTATAATTTACACGATTTGGGTCAGAATACAGGTTCGAATCAAAATCTGAATACAAGTGCAACCCGATTGTATAGTACACTCAATTATACGGTGCACCCAACTGTACTCAAAACCAACTCATTTTTTTTAACTACAAACATCTATTTTTACATGGTCACACAATTTAACCATATCACAATCACTTATCTTTTCTATATTCAATACATCATCTCCCCAATAATACATTCTTATGAAAGTATTAAAAAATCATATGATCACAACGAGTTATATATAAAAAAAATTTACTCCTAAAAGTGTATATATATATATACACATGCATTGGTTACAACGAAACAATTCATGTCCACCTCACTGCACCACGCACAGCAATGGAGTCGCAGCCGCACAACCCGGGGGGCGGCGCCGCCTCCCCATCCCAGCTGGCGCAGAAGCTCCGCCGCAACCTGACGTCGTTCCGGTCGAAATGGAGCGAGCTCAACGGCGCCATGGGCGACCTCGGCACCTACATTCCCATCATCCTCGCCCTAACCCTCGCCAAAAACCTAGACCTCGGCACCACCCTCATCTTCACCGGCCTCTTCAACTCCCTCACCGGCGCCCTCTACGGAGTCCCCATGCCCGTCCAACCGATGAAGTCCATCGCCGCCGCCGCCATCTCCTCCCCCGACTTCGGCGTCCCTGAGATCATGGCCGCCGGCATCTGCACCTCCGCCGCCCTCCTCCTCCTCGGCGCCACTGGCCTCATGCACCTCGCCTACAACCTCATCCCGATCGCCGTCGTCCGCGGCATCCAGCTCGCGCAGGGCCTCTCCTTCGCCATCACCGCCGTCAAATACATCAAAACCGAGCAGAATTTCGCCAAATCCAAATCCGCCGCCGCCGGCGACCGCCCCTGGCTAGGGCTCGACGGATTAATCCTCGCCCTGACCTCCGCCTGCTTCATCCTCCTCGTCAACGGCTCCGGCGACGACGACAGATCGGAAATCGAAATCGAGATCCACGAAATCTCAACATTTAATAGAAGGAAACGAAAGCTATTGAAATTCATCAAATCGATTCCATCCGCGTTCATCATTTTCATCCTAGGGCTAATCCTCGCCGTCGCGAGAGGACCTCAAGCAGTCAATCACTTCAAATTAGGGCCATCGAAGATCAAATTGGTGAAAATCTCGAAGCGTGCATGGAAGGAAGGATTCATCAAGGGCACAATCCCGCAGCTGCCGCTGTCAATCCTAAATTCCGTCATCGCCGTCTGCAAGCTCTCCACCGATCTCTTCCCGGAGAAGAAGGAGGTATCGGCGACGTCTGTGTCGGTCACGGTGGGGCTGATGAACCTGACCGGGAGCTGGTTCGGGGCAATGCCGTGCTGCCACGGGGCGGGGGGGCTGGCCGGGCAGTACAAATTCGGGGGCCGGTCAGGGGGCTGCGTGGCGCTGCTGGGGGCGGCGAAGCTGGGGCTGGGGGTGGCTCTGGGGGGCTCGATGGTGAAGGTGTTGGAGCAGTTTCCGGTTGGGGTGTTGGGAGTTCTGCTGTTGTTTGCTGGGATTGAGCTCGCCATTTGTGCTAGGGATATGAGCACCAAGAGCGAGGCCTTGGTGATGCTCGTCTGCGCCGCCGTCTCCTTGGTTGGCTCCAGCGCCGCGCTGGGGTTCTTGTGTGGGATGGTGGTGCATTTGCTGCTCAGGGTGAGGACGGCCGGGGAGGCGAAATCGTGGTCGGAGTTTTGGTTTGACCGCAACGTTTAAGGGGGCGTTTACTGTTCATGATTGATAGCTAACCCACATCGATAAAAAAGAACTATATTCCGTCTCATTTGACTTAGCTAAATATTCTCTTTTGGATTGTCACACTTGAAAATATGGAACCATACACTTTACTATATTATTCTCTTCGCCTTTTAAGGGGGCATTTGCGTTCGGTTGGCGAGATTAAATTGGCCCGAGATTATTCGAGATTGAGTTGGCCCGAGATTAATTTAGTCATAGGGCCTACTTGACAATATCTTGAAATTGAATACCGGGCCGGATCCACTAAACCGAACAAAATATCATAAGATTAATCTAATCTAATCTTATCTCATCCTTCAAACCAAACGCTCCCTAAATAGTTTTTTAGGACGAGTGGCACGAGTTTCAAGACAAGGTTATTGAATGTATTAAAAGTGATGGAAATGTATTATGGAGTAATTAATATTGAGAGTGATGAAAATATGAAAAATAAGAATAGATTGAGTATTATTAGTGGTGGGGTAGTGCCCCAAAATAAATAGGATGTTATTTGAGAGACGGGTCGAAAAAGAAAGGTCGAAAAAGAAAGATACGAAGTTATTTAGGGACGAATAAAATAGAACTTTATTCTTTTAAATAATCGTATAAAAAAGAATTACACCAAATGATGTGAGACGAAGAAAATATTTATTGAGGATTGGAGATTGAAGTTGACGGCTAAGATTGCATAAATCCTTGCGATGAAAGATGAAAATACTCGATCATGTATATAGTCAATTTCAAGTAGTACCATGTTGTTTTCTTGAATTGAATCTCTACTTGTGTTGTTCTTTTAATTCATGTGCAAAATCAATGTGCAAATTCGTGTATATATCCGCAAATTGTGAATTTGGGGGAAAAAAATGCAAACTAGTGAACTATTTCATTGCAAGATGAAGAATCATCAACCATTTTACATCAAATTTAGGCAATCCCAAGATTATTCAATTCATGGAGCTATTACAATGTCACTGCATAGATCAGTACACCAACCAAAGCATTTCTCCAATCTTGCACCATCTGCCACAAATCACATCATCATAAAGAGAGAGAAAAAGAAAAAGAAAAAGAAAAAGAAAGAGAGAGAGAGAGAGAGAGAGAGAGAGAGAGAGAGAGAGAGAGAGAGAGAGAGAGGGTACTAACCACCATTTCTAAGAGGGGTGCAGCGCTTGAGGAAGCAACCAAGGTGACAATAGTGAGCATAATCAGCAGCATTGGAAGGAATGCATGTGTTGAGACATTGATAATCACAAGCAAGCTTCTGAGATTGAGATATGGAGTTTCTAGCTCCTATGAAGCACTTGTTGTAGCACCCACCCCAGCAAGCATACATGCTTTGTGCATCCACCACCACTGCCAAAATCGAGACGGCGACGACGACGACGACGACCAACTTCATCTTTTTCTTGCTAAATTCGAGCTTGCATTTTGACACCTCTATATATAAGTCCACAAAAACCAGCTGATCATCAACCCCAAGCCATTTATGAGGTGGTTAGTTTTTTTGGACTAGCACAGTTGGATTCACTTATCTACTATAAATGCCCCACAAATCTACTCTCTTTTTAGGTAGATTTTTGTGATTTAGTGTGAAGGGGTCATCTAAGTTTAGGCTTTTCTAGGGTTTGTTTCATTGTCAATACTAATTTGTATGCATTCATAAATCTATACCTATTATAAAAGAGCCTCATTTTACAAAATTTGATTTGCCTATTATATCCCTAATATATATACTTAATTTAAGGTCAATTGTATAATTTAAATATTATACATATAATATATCTATAAATATATTACTATGATTTATCCTTTATATTTTAATAGTTATTTAAGTAGTAGTATCCATTAGGACTCTTCATCATATAAGTTAATATTGTTTATTATATAATTTTAATAATTTTGCTAGAATCTTTGGGATTAAAGTTAATTATGTAAAGATGAAACATAATAAAGATAAAATTAGGTGATATTTAATTAAATAAAAATTAAATTTTATTTTAATTTTATAAGTTCTATAACATTGTACTTAAAAAAAATTGATTGATCAATAATTGGTTCAAAAAATACATTAAAATGATAAATATTGCTATAAAATGAAATAAAATATAAATTTACACTAATAACAATTTATTCATTAATTAAAATAATTCTTTTTTACATACGAACGCACATCATCTCTACTAGTATATACAAGGATAAGAAAAAATCACAATAATATTAATAAAAGTACAAATATATTGTTTACTTGATTTTGGAGTACTTAGATTGTTTTTAAATTTTTATAAGACTAAGTTTATCAATGATCCATTGTTGTTGGTCATTATTAAAAGACAAAGACAAAAAAGAAATCGATAGTAAAAATTGAGTAATTGGTTGAAAGGAAAAGTGGCATAACCAACTTCTCTCAAATCAATTTTTTTTATCAAAAGTGTCATGATACATGTCATATTTTTATTGAATAAATAATAAAAATGAAAATATGTTTTAGTTCGAAGTTGGTTATTCATAAAATATAAAAATTATATAATTAATTTGAATTATAGGTTACATATGCAAAAAAAAAATATTAATAAGTTAGTAGAAAAAAGGAAGGAAGTAAAAAAGGGTAGTAGTATATCATTAAGATCTTGCTGATTCCAATGCACCAACTTCCTTAAAATTTGCAAATGTTGGCGCACTTTCCAAAACATCTCCATTCCCATTCTTGCACCATCTGAAAATGTGACAATGGGAGGAGGCTTGGTTGGTGAAAAAAATGTTTTAATTTGTTATTTTGGTCTCTTCATAAAAAATGTTTATTTATTTTTAATAATAATTTGTTTGTTTCTTTCTCCACTTACTAACACTACAAAAAAGCGCGTATTTACCGGCGAAAACTACCGGCGGCGATTTTGCCGTCGGTAGATAACGGCGGCAAGGCGGCGGCATTGCAGGCGACCCGAAATTTCGAAATTACCGGCCAGTTACCGACGGCAAACTCGCCGCCGGTATGTAACGGCGGCGTCGCCGTCGTTAATGTTAAAATACGCATTATTTAATTAAATTTATAGACTTAGCGGCGGCAAAATCCCCGCCGCTATATAGCGGCGGCATTTGCCGTCGGTAACCTTTAAAATATAGGGCAGCGGGTTTGCCCATTTTTTCAGTATCTGCGCCGCAACCAACCCCCCCACGCGAACAGAAACTACCCCCCCAGCCCCTCCCCTGCTGCTGCTGCTCTTCCTTCGCCGCCGCCTCCGCCGCCGCCGACCGCCGCCGACCCAGCAGGTATCTCTCTCTCTCTCTCTAGATCTATATATATATATATATATCTAATTAATTTTAATTATATATATATAATTATATAATTTCACTTATATTATTTATTGTAGTTCGACGACCTCGTTTCACCGCCTTCTTCACGACACCCACCGGAAACCACCACCGTACGCTCTCTAATTTATTTATTTAATTATTTAATTATGAATTTATTTATGTATTTAATTATATATTAATTAAATAGATTTAATTATTTGTTATATATAGTTAATTAATTTATAATAGATTTTGTTTATAATTAAATTATATGAAGCATGATTAATTTTAAATTATATTAATCCATTTAATATATGATGTTGTTAGTTAAATTTTAAATTATGAAGCATGATTAATTTTAAATTATATTAATTTTAATCAATTAGTTTAAGTTGTTTGTTAGAATAATTTATATATGTTGGATAATTTTGTTAAATTCAATGTTATGTGCTATGTGTTTATGAAATGTTATATTATTATATATATATATATATATATTGTGGGATAGATTTAATCAATTTCTTAAGGATCTTCTCCCTTTGGGATAGAAATTGATTATTTCTTAAGGATCTTCTCCCTACAAATGATTGTTTTTAATTTAATTACCATGATTTTTATTGCTTTTATTTGTATTGTATTATTGCTTCGACATTGGGGGGTCGGGTAGACCTAGTATAGGCTTAGTAAATTAGGACCACTATGGTCACTATAGTTGCTGGTAGAGTCGAGCACTTGGTAGTTAGGATAGTGGGGTTATGCTGTCGAAATTTTGTTAGATTTCAAGTAATTTATTATGTTTTATTTGTTTTTTTCAATTAGAATTTGCAAGAATGAGTGATAATCGTACGTGGATGTACGCGAGATACAATGATCGTACCGCATTTGAAACGGGGCTTGAGTTTTTCCTTGAGTGGGCGTTCAATCAAACGGCGTACACAGATGGACAAGGTAACATTAGGTGCCCGTGTAAGAAGTGCAAGAATCAAGCGTATTTAGATGTACCTACGGTCAGAGAACATGTTAGTAGGCGTGGATTTGTCCTGAATTACAAAGTTTGGGTTTGTCACGGGGAAGCACCGCTGTCTATGCCGAGAGAACATGCTATAATGAATGAGGATGATGGATTATATAATAACTACGAAAGGATGGTGCATGACCATGCTGGACCTAGTAATTATCAAGATCCTCCAAATCTGGAGCAGCCGCCCAATAATGACGCTCAACAGATTTATAATATGTTGGATGCAGCGGATACTCCATTGTACGCAGGATGTGACACGTACTCACAATTAAGTTGGATGACTCAATTCATGAGCATAAAGACTGAAAGCCACATGTCAGAGAGGACTTACAATCAGATGTCTTCGATGATGAAAGCTGCTTTACCAGAGGGTAACAACTGTCCAGAAGACTTCTATAGTACGAAAAGAAATCTACGTGGTTTGGGTTTGCCAGTAGAGAAGATCGATTGCTGTGTTAATAACTGCATGTTGTATTGGGGGGAAACTAGTGAGCTACATAGTTGTATGTTCTGTGACCAATCACGATATAAGGACAGCTTGCGTGCATCTGGGAGTCGCAGAAAGAAACAAGTGCCCGCTAAACAGATGCACTATTTTCCCTTGACGCCCCGATTGCAGAGATTGTTTGCATCTCCTGCAACTGCTGAACATATGCGGTGGCATGCGACCTCCACAGACGATGGGATAATGCGCCACCCGGCCGACTCTCCGGCATGGAAACATTTGAATTCAGTCTTTCCTGGATTCGCCGATGAGATTAGAAATGTGAGGTTGGGCCTCTCTACAGATGGTTTTGCCCCATTTGCACAATCAGGGCGTCAATATTCTTCTTGGCCAGTTATTGTCACGCCGTATAACCTGCCTCCGTGGTTGTGCATGAAAGAACAATTCATGTTCCTCACAGTCCTCGTGCCTGGCCCATCAAACCCAAAGATGAAGTTGGACGTATTCTTACAGCCATTGATACACGAGTTAAAATCTCTGTGGGAGGTTGGTGTGAACACTTACGACATATCGTTGAAGCAAAATTTCCAGATGCGAGCAGCTCTGATATGGACTATCAGTGATTTTCCAGCGTACGCTATGTTGTCTGGGTGGGGTACAGCTGGGAAATTGGCATGTCCACATTGCATGGAGAATACAGAAGCATTCACTTTGCCGATGAGTGGAAAACAATCGTGGTTTGATAATCATCGGAAGTTCTTACCTCCTAACCATGTGTTTAGGAGAAACAAAACTTCATTCTTGAGGAATAAGACATGCAATGTTGGTCCACCAGAACAAAGATCAGGAATACAAATCTTGAATCAAATCGAGGGGTTAGGCTTCGTGAAGGTTACCGAAGACTTCGATGGCAGGAACGCTCAACTCGCCAAATATCAAGATGTAGGGTGGAAAAAGAAAAGCATATTTTGGGATCTACCCTATTGGAGATATCTTTTGATTCGACATAATCTGGATGTTATGCACATTGAGAAAAATGTGTTTGATAACGTGTTTAATACTGTCCTGAATGTGAAGGGGAAGACAAAAGATACAGAAAAATCTAGAGAAGAATTGAACACCTTCTGCAAGCGGAAAGAGTTGAAGAAAGTGGATGGAACTCGAGGGTATCCGAAAGCATGTTATACGCTTGACAGGGAAGAGAAGAAGATCTTACTCCAATGGATCAAGAGTCTTAAGTTTCCCGATGGGTACGTGTCAAATATTAGTAGATGCGTTGACATGAACGCCCTGAAGATGCACAACATGAAAAGTCACGACTGTCACGTGTTCATGCAAATCCTTCTGCCTGTTGCATTTAAAGAACTTCTTCCTAAGAATGTTTGGGAGGCAATTACAGAGTTAAGTTTCTTCTTCAGAGAATTAACATCCCGCAACGTGGCCATATATGACATGAGAATACTGAGTGAGAAGATAGTTGTTACTCTTTGCAAACTTGAGCGTATCTTCCCGCCTAGTTTATTTGATTCAATGGAGCACCTACCAGTTCATTTGGCAGATGAGGCACGATTGGCTGGTCCAGTGCAATATCGGTGGATGTATCCTTTTGAAAGATATTTGAGGACATTAAAAAATCATATAAAGAACAAAGCCAAGGTTGAGGCGTCCATCGCCAATGCATACTTACATGCAGAAATGTCAACCTTCTCTTCGTTTTACTTTGAAGATCAAATATCTACAAAGTGGACAACTTTGCCTCGCAATATTGAGATGCCCGTTGCTGAAAATGATGATCCTCTTTGTCTCGTCATATTCAAACCTATTGGGCGTTCACTTGGCCGAGGGACGAAGAGATACATGGATGAGCGCGAATGGCATGCTGCACACATGTATATTTTGAGCAATTGTGCAGAGGTTGCAGAGACATATAGCAAGTGAGTATTCTCGTTCAATTTACGTATAAGAAGTGTTCATCATATATAGGTGTTAACATATTTATTTGATTCTTTGTATCCAAGGATCTTCAAGGAGGAAAAACGATATGCAAATCCTTACATGACTGATGCAGAGTTTGAAGTCGCGTTTCACAACGAGTTTATTCTGTGGTTTAACCATTACGTAAGAGACGATAAATTTATGTTAAATATACATTTACTTACTCTAAAATTGGCTAGCAAACTTAAATGATATTTGTGTGAAACAGGTTTGTCGTCCTTGTAACGACGAGTTGAACCCTTATATTAGGTCGCTTGCAGCTGGACCATTAAGGGAGATTGAAACATACTCCGGCTATTTCGTGAATGGCTACAGGTTTCACACAACTGATCATGATAGAGAGAGTGCGACTGTGAACAGTGGCGTTTGCATAAAAGGTTCGGTCTATGGTAGTGATAGAGATGTGCTAGACTTTTATGGGCGTCTGCAAGAGGTTTGCGTGCTGGAGTATCCGGGGTATCCAATTAAGCAGACAGTCTTGTTCAACTGTGAATGGTTTGATTTGTCGGCTCAGGGAACTTCTATTGATACAGACTTCAAGTTAGTTTCACTGAACCACACACGAAGATATAGGAAGTATGATCCCTTTGTTTTGGCGAGTCAAGTAGTTCAAGTGTTTTACTGTCCCTATCCCAGTACGAACCAATCAAAGAAAAATTGGTGGTCAGCATGCAAAGTCAACGCAAGATCTAAGGTTGAAGTGTCTACTGCAGCATCTACATCAACATTAGATCAACCATTTCAAGAAGAAGTGGTTACTATTATGCCTACTCACACAAGTGTAGGCATTGAACAACCACTTCTCCTTCATCCCCTCGGTGGAGTCGTTGAGATTGAAGATGACGATGAAGCAGAAGACGATGATTCCCCGTTGACATCTAACGATAGTGATGATGATAGTAGTGATGCTTATGAATAAATGTAAATGCACATTTTGGTTGAATTTGATTGCAAATTTGTTATGTTTATGTTTATGTTTGTTAGTTACTGTTAATGTTACGTTTCGTGAAAGCGTTTGTTAATTTAATTGTATGCAACAGGCATCATGTCTACCTCTCGAGGTTTGTTGGGATTTGGGAGGCAATCTGGCGTTAATGCGCCAGAAGCTACAGCAGATACATCTGATGGGTCTGGGACGCATATTTCTGGGACTCCCGAGACTCCCAATGCTTCTAGTAGTTCACGGGCTAGAAGGCCTAGGGGCCCTACAGCTGCCGCTATCAGAGAGAGAGAGGTTAAGGCACCTGATGGGAGGACGGTATTTCAGAGGCATCCTGAGACTGGGTAAGTACATTAGTTAAAATTACTGTTTCTCGTACACCATGATTAAGTGACAAAATTACTTGTACACAGTGTTTTGTTGGAGCCCACTGGCCTGTCCAAAGCTTGCACGTGCACATTTAAGATGTTTGAAAACACAGGCGGGTACACATGGAAGTTGACGCCCCCGGCGATGAAGGATAAATTTTTTGATGAATTACAGGTACAATTAAATTTATAATACATATAAATATATCATATTAAATTGTTAAAATGTTTGATATTAAATTAATTCTCTTTCTTTCAACAGAAAGAGTTTACGTGGAAGCCCGAGGATGAGCATGACGTGAGGATCATGTGGGAGACAAAAGCCCGCAAAAGGTACTCCGACATGATGAGCGACTACAAGTCAACTCTCAAGCAGTGTATCAGCCAAGGGAGAGAGATGTCTAGGCCCGTCTGGATGACTCCCGATTTCTGGACTGGACTCCGGGATTACTGGCATCAGCCCGAGGTTGAGGCTGTTTCAACTCGAGCTCGTGCCAACCGGATGTCCGAGCCCGATGGGGAGGGTACAGGGATCAGTAGGCACGTGGGCGGGTCCCAGTCGACTCGTATCCTGCAGCAGTATATGGTATGTAATTAACAAATAATTAAGTATATAAATTAAATTAATATATTGACTAATATAACTTATTTATCTTATATAAATGCATATACAGAGCTTGGATCCTGGTACTCCCCAGGATGCACCGAACTATGCCACCTTCCTCCGCCTCCACACGTACGCCGACGGAAGTTATACGTCGGAGAGAGATGCTAGAATTGACGTAAGTGTTTAAGTTTATTCAAATATTTAGTGAATGTATTTATTTTCTAACAATTATGCATTGTTATGTATGTATTAGGCCGAGGTTCATCGACTGGCCGCTGCCACAGGACGACAGGAGCGGCTAGACGAGGTGTATTTGGAGGTGGTGCAAATTGATAGGTCACGGATCTACGGCGTCGGGAGTGCCGGGCAGAGTCAGGCTAGTAGGGGGTCTATCCGCAGCACGGGCACTTCTGCGGTGTCTCAGCAGCTTTATGAGACACGGATCTCCACGCTGGAGGAGCGATTGGCGGCAGAGCAAGCACAACGCCAACAGATAGAGGAGCGCATGGCGGCAGAGCAAGCAGAACGCCAACAGATGCAGGACCGCGTGGCTCAATTGGAGGCGTTTATGATGATGTATAAGGCTCCGCCACCTCCACACCCTGATGCCGATGATGATGATGATGATGATGCTTAGACTTATGTTTATGTTTTCAAACAAAATTACATTTGCACTTTCTTTTCAAATTTATGTTTTATTGAACTATATATTTCAAGTGCTTTAATTATTAAAACTATAAATGTTTTATATATTTATGGCAATGATGATGATGATTGCATTTAACATAAACAAATAAATTCAAATCACATTATAATAACCAAATTAAAACACTTTTGGTGTATTAATGTTAAAAAAAAAAAAAAAATTAATTAATTAATTAATTAATTATTAAATATTAATTAAATATTTTACCGACGATAAAAATAAGGACCGAAACGAACTCGCTCACTAATTAACAACATATTTAAGGTATTATCTCCACATATTCAAAGATTATAATTATATGAGTGAGTATATAGCATTTAAATGAATTAATAGATGTAGATATATCAATAATACGAGTGTTCTGTACTGGTGATCACTCGAAAAGAATTTTAAAGTTAAGCGTGCTTGACACATAGCACAAGCAAGATGGGTGACCCACTGGGAAGTCGGGTCGCCGACTGGGAAGTTCGTCTAAAGTATGCAATACCGTATAAATACGGAAATAAATTGTGGATATACAATATACAATAAAATAAATAAATAAATAAATAAATAAAATAAAATAAAATAAAATAAAAAAATAAAATAAAAACTATTACCGTGGGCAAAACGCCGTCGGTAGTTACCGACGGCAATTTCCCCTCGGTAAATACCCGGCCATCCTCCGGCGTGAACCACCGGCCGGCGGTAGATTTTTACCGACGGCGATTCGCCGCCGCTAGTTAGCGGCGGTACTCGCCGTCGGTAGTTTTCCGGCAGGGTCAGCCGGACTCCGGTGGCTCTCTACCGACGGCAAGATAGCCCTCGGTAACTAGCGGCGGTGTCTGCCGCCGCTATTTCTCCGGCTAGGCTCCGCCGTTTAACGGCGACAATTCCGGCGGCAGCGCCGCCGTTAACTGCCGACGGCGGATGTTCGCCGCCGTTATTGTCGTTGCCGACGAACCGTTTAGCGGCGGGAGATTGCCGCCGTTATCGCCGCCGGTAACACTATTTACCGGCGGCCGTCTTTTTTTACCGACGGCATTTAGCCGTCGGTAATCAGCGCTTTTTTTGTAGTGTAACTTAATTAACTTTTTCAACTTTTCGTTAATTGTGAGCCTCTTTCTCCACTAACAAAATAAACAACACAAGTTTTCTTAAAACATGTTTCACCCTTCTTTAAAACATCTTTTCGTGAATGGAGGAAATAGTAATTCATGCAAATACCAATAATTTGACGATTATGTTTTAAAATATGTATATGGAAAATTCAAAATTCATGATGGGAGCTATATTTTCAAAATTATGAATTTGAAATTTCGAATAAACAATTTTCTTACAATTTCATTTGGTGATGGGTGCTATTATACAATAATTTGATTATTTTAATGTATAAAAATTCTAAATTTTTTTTTGGGGGGGGGATTCATAATGGAGGCTATATTTTCTAAATTTTGAATTTGAGATTTTGAAAAGACAATTTTCTTACTATATCATTTGGTGATAGAGGCTATATTGTACAATGATTTACACAAAATACTACTTCTAATTAATTTAACTATTTTAAAAGAATAATTTTTTCTTCAAAAAAATAAAATTGGTGGGGCATTTTCCCATTGAGCAACCATTTTGATAGTAATAGCGATAATCTGCAGCAGAATTTGGAAGGCACTCGTAATAGCATCCAAACTTCTCTCTCCGCACCACCTTTCTCACTCCTCAATAAGCACCACATTATTGAAAAATCTTCAATTTTGAGCATTTGTTCAAAACTTGTCCCGCTATACAAAATTCAATAATAGAATGATGAGTCGTTTTGTCTGACTCTTAGATGGAACGATTTCGTTTTATCGGATGAGTTGGAATTTTTTTTACATCCGACAAGATTACTCATCATATGTCGTCTTTGAATTTTGCATAGCATGACAGTATTTTAGAAAATGACGAAAATTGTGGATTTTTTAATAAAAGATGAAAGTTGAGGGTTTTTAATAAAAAATGAAAGTTGAGATGTTTACATGTCATCAATTTTTATTTTTATATTAGAAAAGTCTTTGACTTTCGGCACATTTCAAAAAAATATTTCACTATATAAAATTCGGCAATAAAAATGAATCAACTTTGTATTGGATGAGGTGGGAGAAAAAAAATCACCTAATTAAGAAACCCGACGAGGTAATTCATCATTTTGCGCTGGATTTTGGTAGCAGATCATTTTTTAGAAAATGTTGAAAGTTCAATTTTTTTTTTGAAACGTTTGAACTTTTTACAATTATACTTGCGTTTGATAGTTTTCGTCACGTTGGGAGAATAACTAGTATAATATTTATCCCCTTTTCTGAATTAATGTTAGTATCTTAGAACAATTAAAATTGACATGAAAATTATTGGTTCTTCATAAATCATAAATCATAAACCTAGAGAAACCACCCTTTTTATTTAGATTGACTTGTATTTATTATTGTTTGACTAGCTAAGATTGCAATGAATTGAGTGTGTTGCTCATCTTTCCATTTCTATTTGTGGGAAAATTCAAATAAATAAACCTTTCAATTTATACTGCCACTGTAGAAGAGCAAGCCACAAGAATTCTTGAGTATATATATACAACATACAATGTTACACAATGTGAAGTTGCATTGCACGTAGAGACAGAGCCAAGCCCCGGGCATATTTTTGTTTTAATTATTATATTTAGATAATATTTTGTATTTCCCGCCCAAACTTATTTCTAGATTAAAAAAATAATGTAATTTTGCCTGTCCAATTTTTAAAATCCTAGCTCCGTCCCTTTTGCACCACTTGTACACGAGCAGCTCATCCGAAAGGATTTCCTGCTCGTGGCAACGGAGAAGCAAAGGCGTCTTCGCCTCTCCCTTCTGGCCTGCAAAAATGCTCAAATCTTGATCATTATGTCCATGTAAATATCAATGAAATTGTTGTCAAAATTTGAAGCTTTTTTTTTTGCATAAAAAATGTGCTTCAAAAAGCAGAGGGTTTCATACAACTAACTCTTTTGGAGAAACAGTTGCAATGTTACCTTGTAAGCAGCATGTTGTTTGGCATGTAAGCTCCTGGAACTATTCAAGAAATTTGGCATTTTAATCATGATATTTCAAATAGTAATAAGATATGGATTTTTTTTTTCTTGTAGAAATTAATCATTTATACCTAGAGGATGTGATTGAGGAGATAGATAAGGTGATGAAATGAGCATGTTTTGATGAGCTCCTTGCAATGGTGACATATAACTTAGTGTTGCTGCTTGGACTTGGAATCTGTCATCATCAATGTCAAAGGGATTCCTTGGTCTCGGGGGGTTCTGATACGCGGCTGCAGGCTGTTGGAGACGAGACGTGTTCATGTAAGGCGCCCATCCGGCTGCTGGTGGATTGAAGGAGGCGAAACCCGGGGTGAAAAGATCCTGCACAGCATTTTTATGCAGTGTGTAAATCCATGAGGTTTATGGTGGTTAATGAGAGTAGTCTGAGTAGATTAAGTACCTCTGGGATTTCCTTCCTAGCACTAGAAGCTTCTGCTAATGATTGCACGGCTGGAACGCTCCTCGTTCGCCTCAGATCATCCGGTGCAGCAGGCGATCTGCTGCCCTGCTGCACAGATTTTACATCAGTTCATGATCAAGTGGTAACTGTGCCTTGAAATATTCATCTCTGTTAATTAACTTACCTCATTCAATGAAGATTCAAGTGATGCAGCACTTTGCAGATGAGGCAGATTCGCCTCGTCTCTTGTCATGACTGTGACACAGCTCTTGGAGGCCATGGGAGACGACAGCTCAAACAACAGAGCTTCAACTGAAGTGATGGGAACAATGGCAGCTGAGGGAGATGCTGCAGTGTTTGAATCCTCATCAAGGAAGTCTATCAAGTTGGTTGGGGTGTTTTTCGCCTCGTTTCCCTTCTCATCAGCATCTGCTGCCTTGGGCTGCCATGATCAAGATCAGCAGTAACATATTTGAAGCTCGGGCGTTAAAACACACATTAACCTATAACTTTGCTCACCTGACCTCTCGGAGAGGCCTTGTGATCATCAACAGCAGCAGCAGCACGAGGAGGAGGTTCCAAAAACGCGCTTGCAGCACTTTTTAGAGAGATGGGTGACCTGCCTCCGGAGCCAGAGCCCCTCTCGTAGCGTTTCACACTCCCATCCTCTCGGAACCTGTCATCGACTATCTCAAAACGGGTGGAACGAGCCCTGTGGCTGCTAGACCTCGGCATCACTACTTGGTTGTTTCTTGGACTCCTTTCCTCCAAGAAGTCCTTCAAATTCAACCCTCTATCAGAACTAGACCTCTCAAATATGCTGTGGCCTCTCTCGACTGGAGGAGACCGGCCCAAGTAGTCGTCCCTTCTGCCCCAACGAGACATCTCAGACGGCCACTCACAGAAGCCGCCTCTTGACTCCTGCAGTGACTTGAAAAACACTTGAAATGATACATATATACATAACTTTTTTCCTCAGTGAGAAATCAGCTGTGTTTGAGCTATTAGGCTTACTGGTTGGGCCAATGGCTGCTTGTTGAAGCTGTTCTCACCGGCATACCTCCTGTCAATGTAGACGTCTCTCACAAACTCGCGAAGCCTTTGAAGATTACTGAGGGAAACGCAGCGCGTCAGCAGCTGTGGGACAACAGAAAACTTGAAAAATCCAAGAACATATATACATACATACCTGCTGTTGGGATAGGAATTGTGGTGTGGATCCCAACTTTTGAAGTAAATCTGCTTGGCCCTCTGAGAAATCATGCACAGAAAATCGAGGTTTTGGTTTATGACGATACAGTCTGATGATGATGAAGCGAAAACTAGAGATTTTCTGACCTCATTTCCACCAGCTTGAAGAGACATGATCTCTTCATCACTGAACTTTGCCACTGACACTGATTTCACGCGATGAGTGAACTCCCGGCTGAAATTGCAGAGAGACGAGTCATCAGAAAGCGTTGCTTGGTAGTTGCTTTAACTAAAACTCGAAGAAAACTTACTGTACTCCGCTGCAGTTTGTGCAGACGAATGTCCAGAAAGTCGTGCAGACATACTGCGGCCCCTGCTCATTCAAGAACGCGTTTTTGGTGAATGAAACTAGTTTGATTCTGAGCTACAACATCATTGATCATTTATATATGTGCATGATTTGAAAGCATCTATTGGATTTCAACTTTCTCAACCATTTTCCTCAGCATTCTAATAACTCACACACACACACACAAGGATGAGATTAGTATAAACAATCAGAAATTTTGGAGATCAGAATTTTGCAAGACATAATACATTAGTATATATTAGTTTCACATTTCAAATAATGAGTATATCTCACATGATCAAAGAAGAGCTCATTGCCAATACAAAAACAACTCAACTGAAATAAAAATGAAACTAAAAAAAAAACACTAAAAAATATAAAGAAGAAGAAGAAGATGGAGAATCATACCAAACTGCAGCAGTTGATGCATCTCCTATTGTCCGGTTGCTTCAGAAGGCCGCGAATAATGTTCTCGACTTTCTCCTCTTCCTTCACACGACGAGGCATTTTGCAAATTTGTATTCCTAACTAAACAAACTCTACAAAAAAAAAAATCAAGATAAAAATGTGTTTATGCCAAAATAGGCAAGAACTTAGCTCTATGAAGATGAAAACGTGAAGATTGTTCGTTTCTACGCAGTTTTACTTCGCCACCATTTCTTTCATTCAAGAGATGATCTTCTTTGATGGATTTCATTTGGTTTCTATATATGTTAAATGTACATTTGATTCTTGAATGAAAGAATAGGTGAGAGAAACACACCTGATAAATCTTCAGATATACAAGATTGATGGAAACCCTCCCTAAATTAATGGAGATTGGATTAGGGAAAGTTTTTTTGGAGTGTAGAAGGAAATGAGAATGATGATTTCATGTTAGCAAAAGAGGCAGAGAGGCCAGGCGGGAATCTTGGCGGTTTTTACGGTTGCTCTGCTCCTTTGCCTTTTGTTTTTAAAGGTACTCAATAATTATACTAATAACAATTGTAGCCAAAAAAAAATTATAATAACAATTATTTATTTATTTATTTAGGGTTGATTGCTTATAAATACAGGAAGTAGCCAAAATTTAGTTTTTAGTTTAATTTATTTTTTTGGTAAAAAAATACATAAACTTTTTTTTTGAAAAGATAACGTCAAATTTAGTAGACTGAGATAGTATAATTGTGTTGGTTGGCTGCTGAGTTGAATGAAGTAAATGAAGGAATAACTGAAATAATCATACTTATTCTTCTCAATAATCAGACTTAAGTAATAGTAATAATAAATAGAAATGATATTTTCCTATCAACATGCTAGATAAGATGACTTTGCTAAATCTGTTATATATCTGGATTAAGAAAACCTAACAAACTCTTGAAAGCACAAAGACGCTAACTAAGGGTCGAGCATCATTAAAATCTTTCTGGCGAAAACCCAATGGGAAAAACACTAATAAAGGAAAAAGAGTACTCGTCTATTACAATAACAAGAAAAAAAGCAGAAACAAGAAAAACGAATTAACAATGATAGCAACTTTGAAATAGCTTACTTGAATCTCATTGGGAAAATCGATGTTTGATTTTCTGCAACTCTGCATGCGCCGGTTTTATGTTGATTCTATCCCTGGGAGAGTCCGCAGAGCATTTCAGAGCCAATTCAAGTATGGATGATATACACTGCATATTCTTGTCAATCATTCCTTCCTCCAAATTCATGACTAAGTTGGCATCTATCACTTGATCCGAAAGTGAGAGCTCTACCCATCTCTTTAAGCTCATATCGCCGCAAAACATATCATCACTAGGCCTTTTTCTAGTAAAAGTTTCAATCAACATCACCCCATAGCTATACACATCACACCTTGTTGAAACTAGCCCTTCCAATCCATACTTTGAAACAACAAAAAGCATGATGTATGCAGTAAGGAAGACTTACAATTAATTGATTGAAAGTGAAGTGCAATCAATATATTTAGAGAAACTTCACGTGGAGCGATGCAACCCAATGTTGCTAGCGTGTTGGTTAACACAAAGCTATCTCCATCGCATAACAACTTTGTTATCCCAAAGTCGCTTACATGGGCAACCATGTCTTCATCTAACAGCACATTACTAGGCTTCAAGTCGCTGTGGACAATGGGCATTGAATAACCGTGGTGAAGATACTCCAAAGCAGATGCAACATCAATCATTATATTCAATCTTTCCATCATATTATTTTAACACTCACATAAAAGGTGGAACCCTTATTCCACTCACAACACATCAATGACTTTATTAAAACTCGTATCACTCTCAAATGGATACTAAAAATCGGGACGGAGGGAGTACTTAAAAGTATTCTAACAGAGAGCATATGGGCATTCCTTCGTATAGTAGAAATTGTGTATTTTTATATATCAGTTTATCAATTTGCATTAATAACAAGTCTTTTCTATTTCACAAAATCTTGGGTACACCTAGGTGTACCATATAATCGGGTTGACCCGTATCCAAAATAGTTTTATTTATATGGATTGAATTATGATATGGATTCAAATCAGGATGCGGATCAAAATTAAGTAAAAGTGTAACCCGATTGTACGGTACACCCAAGACCACCTCATTCTATTTTGACAGAAAATTGATTTGATCATGTCAAGTATTATAATACTATAAGTATCACAAATCATTACATGTCTATTGATTCAACGAAAGGAAACAAGAACGAATATTTATTTATAACTTATAAATAATTGGGTTAATTGTATGAAAATACACGAACTTTAGTCCCAATTTCATTTTGCACATGACTTTTGAAACTTATATTTTAAATCATGAACTTTACATTCCTTCCAATTTTTCCTTAAAATTCACCTCCGGCCATCGAAAATCTGAGGTGGCGCCTTTTGGCGCCACGCGTATGTGACACGTCATTAATGTGTGCTAACGTGTCTTTAATTTAATACTCTCTCTCTATCTACTTCTCTCTCTCTTTCTTTTCTCTCTCTCTCTAATATTCACCTCCGTCCCCGCGCTTCCCTCGTCCCACACAACTCGAGGCCGCCGCCGCCACTGCCGCCGCACGGACCGCCGCCGAGACCCGTCTCCACGTCGCCGTAGACGACATCAAAGAAGCCCACAGAAGGACTCCAAACCCAAGCACCGACGCCAGCAGCAGCTTCGTTCATTCTTAACAGCACGAGGGCAAGGTCTGGAGGGTACTTTCCCAGCAGCAGAGGATCCATCAAGCTGCTTATCTTCTCCTGCCCGTCTTCAGACAGCACCGGGGCCAAGATCTCCGGTAACCTCATGTCCACCTCTTCATACATCTCGGAGACTTGCTTCCAGGTGAGAAGCTCCAGCAGCAGAACCCCGAACGAGTAAACATCAAGCTTAGGAGAGATGACTCCGTTCTCCAAATACTCGGGCGCCATGTACCCTTTCGTCCCAACTATGTGCCTCGTCAACGCAAACTGGCCCTCCTGACCCTCTGCAGCTCTCGACAGACCAAAATTCGCAATCTTGGCTCTGAATTCGCCGTCAAGGAGGACGTTGCTGCTAGCTGTTGAGATCTTTGTGGATGTGCGGGGGCGAAGTGTAACGATGGAGGTAGTTGAGACCAGCAGCCACATCAAGAGCAATCTGCAGCCTCCTGTCCCAGCTGAGAATGCCTTGCTCCTCCCCCTTGCTGTGGATCCAATACACGAGCGCCCTGTTGGAGGCATACTCGTAGACGAGATACCAGTTGCCCTCGTTGAAGGACACACCGGAGAGACGGATGAGGTTGGAGAATGTGCTATGCTGGAAATGCTCTCAAGAAAATCCTCAGACTCATCACCATCTCCCTCTTTCTTCTTCAACGGTTTTTCATCGGAGTGTGACATCTTCGACGGCACGACCGGCTGCGCTCTCCGCCTCCTCCGCCTCCGGAGGAAAACCGCCACGGCAACAAACAAAACAAGAAGCCCCCCAACCACTGCATATATCCATGCTTTACTCGACGAGCCACCACCGAAATCCGGGGGAGGCGTGGTGGGGGTGGCCGGAGTCGGAGGAGGCTGAGGCGCCGTAGCCTGCGTGGCATTGGGAGGGTCCCGAAGCGGCACCAGAAGAGTGGTGAACGGATAAACGGTGTCGCTTTCCGACAAGCTATTGGCTGCAAGAGTTTCTCCGGCATCGACTCCGAACGCCTCGGTTACGGTCTCGACGGTGTCGCTTTCCGACAAGCTATTGGCTGCAAGAGTTTCTCCGGCATCGACTCCGAACGCCTCGGTTACGGTCTCGACGAACTGGTTGAACTGCAGCACGTAGCTCAACAAGTAGTTGGCGGCAGTGGTGGCGACGGCCTCGAGCTGCGTGGGACGAGGGAAGCGCGGGGACGGAGCTAATATGAGAGAGAGAGAAAAGAAAGAGAGAGAGAAGTAGATAGAGAGAGAGTATTAAATTAAAGACACGTCAGCACACATTAATGACGTGTCACATACGCGTGGCGCCAAAAGTCGCCACCTCAGATTTTCGATGACCGGAGGTGAATTTTAAGGAAAAATTGGAAGGAATGTAAAGTTCATGATTTAAAATGTAAGTTTCAAAAGTCATGTGCAAAATGAAATTGGGACTAAAGTTCGTGTATTTTCATGCAATTAACCCTAAATAATTTTCATTTACAAGCATAAATTATTTTATATACGGAGATCGACTAGCATCCTAATGATTAGATTACTTCATCAGATTTCTTAGTTACTTTAATAATTAAAATCTTCTACTTTGACCCACCAAATGTGTTCAAACGCAAAGTTTGTTAAATTATAGTAATCCACTCGAGATTTCATTCTCTAATTGTGATTATGGGTAGCACAGCAACCTCCATTTTTTTTAAAATAAAAAAGTGAAATAAATTATTTAAAAATATAAAAGGTCTCTTATTTTAGCTATAATCCAAATAAAACATTACATTAGGTAAAGACTATCACTAATATGTTTTGAATATTAAAATCAATAAAAACAAAGAAAAAACTCATATGCAACACAAGCAAAAATAAGACACATCCCACTAAACAAAAAATAAGTTGAATAGTCAAACATAAGCCACAGAATTCACACATGCATAAACCATTTCTTATATTTCATCTGTTTATGCTAAATATTCAAAATAAATAATGCAACGAGTTAATAATTTACATACAAAAACATGTAAACAATATTCTCCCAAATAAAAACAAAGAATAACATGACCACAATACCAACATACAAAAAAAAAAAAAAATCCACATAGCAACTGTTTTCAGTGCCTTATTCGATAATAATTTATTTAATATTCCAGAAAAAACAACTGCATATTCAACACAATTTATCTTTTGATTTGAAGTTGTCTAATCCTCATTAGTCGTCCATGTTCCTGATGCATAACCAACGATTTTGCCTTTAAAGCTGTGACAAAGAAGATTATATATGTAAACTCAAGAACATAAAATATGGAGGAAAGAGGGATACAAAAACCTTGAGCATCACTAAAATGGTAATAGGATAATATTATCTTACAAATAACATAGCTTACTTAATCTCATTGGGAAAACCGATGTTTGATTTTCTGCAACTCTGCATGTGCTTGTTTCATGTTGATTCTATCCCCGGGAGAGTCGGCAGAGCATTTCAGAGCCAATTCAAGTATGGATGATACACAATGCATATTCTTGTCAATCATTTCTTCCTCCAAATTCATGACTAAGTTGGCATCTATCACTTCATCTGGGTTCTCCGAAAGTGAGAGTTCTACCCATCTCTTTAAGCTCATATCTCCGCAAAACATATCATCACTAGGCCTTTTTCTCGTAAAAGTTTCAATCAACATCACCCCGTAGCTATACACATCACACCTTGTTGAAACTAGCCCTTCCAAGCCATACTCTGGAACAACAACAAAAACATGATGCATGTAGTAAGGAAGACACAATTAATTGGTTGAAAGTGAAGTGCAATCAATATATTTAGAGAAACTTCACCTGGAGCGATGTAACCCAATGTTGCTAGCGTGTTGGTTAACACAAAGCTATCTCCATCGCATAACAACTTTGCTATCCCAAAGTCGCTTACATGGGCAACCATGTCTTCATCTAACAGCACATTACTAGGCTTCAAGTCGCTGTGGACAATGGGCATTGAATAACCGTGGTGAAGATACTCCAAAGCAGATGCAACATCAATCATTATATTCAATCTTTCCATCATATTCAAGCAATAGTTGTGGGAATATAACCATTTTTCAAGGTTTCCCTTTGGCATATATTCAAGTACTAATGCCTTGAACTCTTCATTGGAGCAACTGCTTATGACGCTTGTCAGATTCTTGTGTCGAATGCTACGTAGTATCTCACATTCGACATCGAATATTCTTGAAATACCTTCTAGCTGCATGTTAAACACCTTGACAACGATATCCTTCCCATTGTTAAGAATTCCTTTATAAACAGAGCAAGAACTCCCAGTGCCAAGTAAATTGCTTTCATCGAATTTTTTCGTTGCTTGCAACAGTTCATAATAAGAGATTCTTTCCGGCACAATGAATATCAACTCATCAACTTCTCTAGTCATCTTATCTTTCCTTTTGTTTCTGACAATTATAAAGGCCAAAGAAACAACTGAGATGCAAGCCACAACCCCGAAAACAATAAATGAAGCTCGTTCCACCTTCTTTCTCTTTGATTTGTGATTAGAAATTGAAGAGCAAATTTGGACATGGAACTTGGGGATTCCACACAATGCCTCATTACCCTTAAAAGAATCCATAGTGAAGTTTCTAAAAGAACCTCCATTAGGAATTTCTCCACTTAAACTATTGAAAGAGACATTAAAGTAGTCGAGGTGTTGAAGTGCTTCTAAAGACTTTGGAATTGAACCAGAGAGGTTGTTGTACGACAAGTCGAGATTTTCCAAACTGATCATGCTTCCCATAGACACAGGAATAGAACCTTCTAGTCTATTATTTGCCAAAGACAGATTAACCAAATTCTGCAACTTTTCGATATTCGTCGGAATTGACCCTGACAACTGATTCATCGATAGGTTTATATATATCGCTGCTCCTAAGTTACTCATCTCTAGAGGTAGTGACCCATTTAATGAATTCGAGGACAAGTCTAGATTGATCAAATCTGTTAGGCCCCATAAGCTTGATGGTATGCTAGAATTCAAAATGTTGGAGTCTAGACCAAGATTTCTTAAAGAAGAGACATTTCCCAGACATTTAGGAATTGGGCCTGAAAATTGATTCTTGCTCATAACTAAAGTATTGAGGCTGAATAGATCACATATAGCATGTGGTATTGAGCCTCCCAACATGTTATCTTGAAGATCTAATCCTTGAAGTTGATGCAAATGGCTTATAGTTAGTGGAATATTACCAGATAACTCATTTCCTGGGAAAGCCAGTACCATCATATTGCTTAGATTGCCTATTTCAACAGGAATGCTGCCACTGAATTTGCAGTTGGTGGCAATGAATCTTTCGAGTGAGGAAGATAAGTTCCCGACAGAAGCTGGAATGACACCATTTAGAGGATTATCACCAAATGACAAATGAGTTAGAGACCTGCAATTTGTCAATGAAGTAATGAAGGAAGATGATGGTGCCTGGGTAAGATTGTTGCTGAACAGTTGAAGCATTTGAAGAAGTCTTAGGTTGCCGAGATGAGTAGGTATATAACCACTGAATTTGTTTCTAGCAAGTGAGAGTTTTATGAGTTGAGAACAGTTAGAGATGGAGTTGGGTATTGCTCCACTGATGGAATTATTGCCAAGAAACAATTCTTCAAGAAAGGGAGAGGAATGGCATAAATGGGTTGGAAGAACCCCTGACAGAGCATTGCCGACCAATGCAAGACTCCGAAGAGTTGAAATGTTAAAGAGCTCATGTGGAATCGAACCACTCAAGCTGTTGAATTGTAGGTCTAATTTCTCCAAATGGTAAAGTTGGCCAAATTCAGTGGGAATAATCCCTACAAAACATGAGATTTCAAAAACACATATTGTAGCTAAACAGACCAATTTACATGAAAATTACTCCGTCGTACCTGTAAAATGGTTTTCAAGGAGGTGTAAATTTGTTAGCATGGTAATATTCCCGACATCCCTTGAAAGGTTCCCCGTGAATTTGTTGCGGCTTAGATATATGGTTTGCAGAGAAGACATATTCATGAAAATATTGAAATCAATTGAGCCCCCAATCTGATTGATTTCAGCATAAAAATCAACTAGACTCTGAAGATGGCCAATCTCATGTGGTAGTATTCCTGGCAAGAAAAGTGTGATGAAACTAATCAAATCTCATTTACACAAATTTATGTGATAAGAACTTCAACCATATATACCATTCAAATTGTTACCACCAAGATATAGAATCTGAAGAGATGTTAAGTAGCCGATTTCTGAAGGTATCTCCCCAGTTAAAGAGTTGTAAGAGAGGCTCAACATCTCAAGCCGTGAACATTGGGATAGATTTGTGGGAATCGCGCCACTCAGCTGATTGTAAGAAAGATAAATCCCAGTAAGAGATGGAAGATTACTGCAAATGTCTGTTGGAAGACTTCCACTCAATTCATTGTATGTGAAGGCCATAGATACAAGGGTCGAGATGTTGAATATGGCTGATGGTATTGCACCGGAGAGATGATTTAATTGAACAACTAGAGTTTGTAGACTTTGAAGTCTCCCAAACTCTTTCGGTATTTCTCCACTTAGAGAATTGGAAGTTAAGTCAAGAAATTGTAGGTTTGTGAGGTTTGAGAGCGATTTTGGGATGGAACCTATGAAGCTGTTGTTGCGTAAAGACAAGTACTCTAATTTTGGTAACTGACCCAACATCGGAGGGATGTCTCCGGTGAAGTTGTTGAGTTGGAAAGATATGAACTTCAAACGGCGAAGGAGAGACAGTTGGTGTGGCAAATCTCCATAGAAAAGGTTGTTGGAGAGGTCGAGGAAGACGAGGAAGGAGAGGTGTCCGAGCTGCGGTGGAATGGTGGCGGAGAGAGCCATGTTGGAGAGATTCAAGGCAGCTACTCTTGGGTGGCGCAAGCTGCAAGTGACGCCAATCCAGGTGCAGACGGAGGTGGAGTTGGTCCAATTAGTTGCAAGTAAAAGAGATGTATGTTTGAGTGAAAGAAGGGCAGTTTGATCAGTTGCAAGGCTCAGAGGTTGTTTAGCTTTGGCTTCAGAAGAAAGCATTTGGAAGGTTATGGTAATTAGGAATGCATACGCAAAAATGCAATGAAGCTTTTTGTCCATGGCTGCCAATTGTGATTGTATTATGATAATTAACTGCAAGCTATATACAGAAATATTACAAGACTTGAGAGTCTTGATGGGTGTGGGTTTTCCATCCCTACTCTCTGGTGGTCCGTACAAATGTCGGCCCGACTGAGAAGAAGACAAAGACGAAGACGAAGATGAAGACGAAGACTTGAGGTTGAGACAAAGACGCAGACGAAGACGAAGACAAAGGTGAAGAGTTGAGACAAAGACGGAGACGCAGAGGAAGACTTGATCGATATAGAAATGAAAACTAAATCATTGTATCAATGTATCTCGATTGATTATATAGAAACAGATATATAGAATCAAACTTTGTATAGAGAAAAGTCCCACTTGCAGAAGGATAATTTAAAGTGAGCGGTTGTGAGATGATCAATTGTCTTCTACAGCATGAACTGAGAGCGGTTGTGAGATTTCACCTTATATTCACAGAGCATAAGTTAGAAATAAAAATGGGATTAAATGAAAATGAGGATTGAAGGATCTATTGTAGACTAGAGCCTTTGATGCTCTTATAAGCACTGTAAAGAGGTTGAAAATGGATTTGAAGTGAGTGCAAATTCTGTATAAAAACAATAATTACTTAAAAGCATAAATTAAAATTTTCTTTGCTCAGCTAATACATATAAATTTTGATGGAAATGAATGCAAGGCAAGGAGATGTATTGTAGTATTATTTAGGGCCACTTGCTCCTTCAACACTAAAAAGCTAAGGGCTACTAAAGGTTAATTTCAGTAGTGATTAGAAAAACCACGAGAAGGGCAAAAAGGGCAACAAAATTATATACAGTGATTGAATACTAAAATTCCAGGCGCCTCTTGCATCATTTTTGGCTGGAAAAATACATGCGTCTACCAAAACTGCCCTTGATAGTGGAAATGTGATGGAGCCGGTGAGCGAGAGAGAGAGAGACCTTTGTATCAGACTAGGCAGAGGTGACAAGTCGCCATCTACAAATACCTGCCCAGCCATCACGCTACAAATGACTTTTTATACTATGGACAAAGTATCGAAAGCCGCGTATCGGGAAGCCGCGACTTTCTACGCACCCACAACGGAGAGGAGAGGAGGACGGAGACCGTGCCCCTCTCCCGCCTGATGGGAGAGTTATTTTCCTCGACCCGAACCAGAATCAGAACCGGAACTGGAACCACGTCGTCTTTTTTCTAGTTGATGTCGATTGAGTCGCCAAGGGGCTCTTTTATTGCCTCTGCATTCATCAGAGCAAGCACAGCTTTGTGGACAGCTAGGTCTGCTCTGTAGAACAGCTTCTGAGCCTTCTCCCTCTTGAGCTTGGCCATTTTCTGCGCGTGCTGCGCTGCGCCGCATGCATCGCGCAACCGGAACTCGTGAATGTCTGCTGAGCTATCGGGGCCTTCGAGGAAATAGGACCTCTGACCGGGTGATTCGGGCACTCCCCCCGTGTTCCATTGCTGGATTGCGTTTCTCTTCCCTGTTGACCGAGGGGTGTAGGGGATCATCGTCTGCTGGTTGTTGTAGGAGGGGTATGATCCGAGCTTCTTTGATTTGTTCTTGTAAAACTTGGGGCTGCCTTTCCAGTCGGACGCTCCGGTGCTCAAGTAGAAATGTGCATCTCGCGGAGACAGTACCCTTGTTGCACCTCTGAGTGACGGTGAAACATCGGAAGAATCGTGATGAAGACTGCTAGCATACGCCTTCTCGTCTCCATAAACATGCCCATTGGATCTCCTCCCTGCCATGACAGATTGTTAATAGGTAACAAAAATTGAGACAATGGTATAATGATAATAAACATCGTCATAATTGCAACAGGAAAGCAGTGAATACTACCAAAGACAAGACCGTCGTGATCTGCCAAGGAAGCATGATGGTGCCCGGAAACTGGAAGTCTCCTGTGCGACCGTTGTTTTGAACCCTTATTGGGAACCTCCAAGCCCCGTGGTCTTAAGCAGAACGCAAACATGGGTGGTTTTTCAGGAGGAACCTTCCCTTGATTACCAGCAGAAAAGGCGTATAATCCAGGAGAAACCTTGTGCTCCCACTCTTTCAGCTGTTGTTGATACCTCTCCCAAAGTGGAGGCTGAATACAAAACAGTGACATCAATGAGTCCAGGAGCAACAATATGCAACAATACGAAAGACAATATATATACATGACAGATGACAGCACTAGGATAAAGCTCTGAGGCTGCTATGGGCCTATGGCCAACTATACCGTATATCGACCAGTTAAATCAGTAGCTGTATTTTCGTCTCTGAAAGGGGATACTGAGGGTATGTTAAGGTGCTCGACAAGCTTGGGAAAATAACAAGAGCTGTACTAGTTTTATAATTATTTGCAGATCACACTACCTAATGTCATGGGTTTAATCAGATACATGATCCAAAAGCTCTGCATATTCAGATAAGTTACCGACAAACACTAAAACCTACGAGATCAACTTAAAGCATACATGTCACAAAGCATTTATATATTTCTAAAGCAGTTTAAGAAGTCGTGCATTGATGCTTTATTCTCTTTTTCTTCCAGTCCAGGCATACTGCTAAAACGCATTTAAAAAGTCACTCACAGTAAAATGAGCAATTATTATATTTAACTTAACGAGCGATATGTGATGCTATAATATAAAATGACAATGATATAAAGTTTCAACAGACCTGCAGATGTCTTATTAAAGACATGCCGATTTTCTCCCTCTTCTCCCTCCAGTACTGATGTACAACTTTTGCAGCCGCCGTTGACCCCATTCCACTCAGAAGCTTTTCAATTTCATCATCAGTGAAGTTCAACCGATGCTGAGAATAGGAAACTTTTTCAAACATGTCTATCGCCTTCTCCAAGGACTCCTCAGATATCTCATCATGTTTGTCAGCACGACTATTGTGTGACATCAACCACTGTTCATCATCACTATCCATGTCATATAAAACATGTGAGGGATCCATTGCCATTTCAACATCATTTTGGACCTGTCGGAAATACTTTATAGGATTCCGAACAAAAGGAGCTTCATTTCCATGATCATCACTCTCTTCAACCAGCCGTACTCCAGGGATGGGGATATTCTTCACAGATGCAGCACGAATATTCCTGTCGTGGCATTCCTCATGCATCTCCTTGAAAAGCATCCACTGGCTCCGATCAGGAAACTCCAGTACCCAGTCCTTCCCTCCTTTCCACATCATAGCATGTGAAAAACGGTTGGTAGACCCGGGCTGTAAAATGTGTTTAACCTTGTAGGAATATTTTGTAACCCCAGAAAGTTTCACAGCCAGTCTCCATTCATTATGATCATCAACTTCCAACACAATATGTGCCCCACATTCTCTCCATCCTTTGTCCCCATTGGTGACTAGAACATTCGCAACACAACTAAGCGACTCCAAATTTTTCCTGTTGTTACCAGAACCATCAGATATCCTCTTCAGGCTAGCTTTCCTAATTCGTTTGCAAGGTAGAGATTTTGTGCTTGGTGATTTTTGCTTTTCACTGAGATCACAACCCACAAAAGGCAATGTGTATTGAACTTGAGTTCGTGGCTTCTTTGGCCCATTACTGAATCCATTGGGCGTGAAGTTGGGGCTTCCATCAGGCCATACTGGGGGTTTATGTCCAAACGGAGAAGAAACTGAGTTGTTTCCACCATGCTGCCACGAACTTCTGAAGCCAATAGTGTTGGGTTTATGAACAAATCCGTCATGCACATTCCAATCCACATCAGAGGCCTGTCTTGATTCAGAAGATGGAATTTCGATTCTCATGCCACGAGATGTGGAATCAATCCTGGGGTCAGCAGTTTGAGATGTGATGGAAGTTGGCATAGATGAAAGTCGGGGTGCATCAATCAGTTGATGCGCTTCTTTCCTAGGCTCCTGCTGGCATGGTTGACTAATAATTTTGGATGCATTTCCAGCAATTTCTTTGAGACATCCATCCCTTCCATCATTCTCTGGATTCCCCCTCTGGATTTTCTTAGAGGAAGTGTCGTTCTCAGCAGCATTGCTTGCCAAGACAACTTCCATTCCTGAATCTCGTTGAAAACCATTGAGACCAGGAGCTTCTGCCGCTATTTTTCTGATTTCATTACCAGTGGTGCCATCTTGAGAAGCACTGAATCTGGGCTTAAACCGAGCACAATCTGCACCTGGTTGACAAATATCATCAGAACTTTCTGAAGAACAGAGAGCATCATGATGTTGGAGATTAACCCAAGCAAAACTATGTTCCATCAGTAGCTGGAGATGTAGAGTGAGAAAGAAAGTTGGTGCAGCAGAAAAGGAGAGAGCGAATTGAGGCACTTTTCCAGGCTTCGCAGCCAGACTAAAAGCAGACTGAGTCATCCTTTTATTACGGGCTTCTCGGGAAACACCCATTGGCAGAATGCCAGACACATATTTCTTTTTGAAACCCTGGAAGTGAGAAAAGAACCATTACAGTTAAAAAACAGAACCCATGGCAACTTCCAGGTTCAGGGAGAAAAAAGAGGGAAATAAACCATAAATAGTATAAATAGCAAATGAACGAGTAAGATAAGAGAATACCTCATTTGAGGAGTGTTTTGAACCATCACAAGGTCTGCGTGACTGGAAATTCCCACATTCAAGTTCCTTTATGTTGTCATACGTGCACTCTGAGATGGGCAGTTGTTTAATGAGAAAACAATGTTTCAGAATCTCCGAGTCCAGGTAAAGCCATCTTGAACTTTTCAGCTTGGAGAAACTGTAAAATGCAAATACATGCTGCTTCCTTGGATCTTGAGAACTAGAAAGTTGGAACCTGATTGAGGTTGCAGGTAACTTCATGTCGTCATTCCACTTTTCATCAAATTGACTAAAGACAATCAAGATCTGGAATATCAAGGCTACAGCCTGCTTCAGGCAGCCTTCATATAAGAGAAATCTCATGCCGAAATTAGTATCAATAAAAAGCATTTCCAGGACAACAGCAGGAGAGCTAGCCACCAACACCCCATGTTGAAGCATAAATATGTCATGAAGCAGCGTAAAGTTCCCTATTTCAAATGAAGTCCCCATAGCTGGTAATATAGGTAGGCATATCTGGAATTTGAATTGCTCAGGTTCCAGCAAAACATCTTTTAATCTTAATTTGCCTTGACCATCAAGCGACCATAGTATCTTGCCAGATCTTCCTTTGGTAGGTCGCAAGCCAACTCTAACAGGGGAAAGTGGTGGTACAGTCCATGGAGAAGTTCTACATGCTTTGACATCTCTAGACACAGAATTACCTCCTTCACTTGTCTTACGGTATTTCTTCCTGACATAAACCACATGTTTCTCACTTAGGGATGTGTGTGCACTCCCTGGTAGAGAGTTATTACCCAATCGACCATCAAGTAAGCTATCCACCGATGCAGATTCACAATCTCGGTTATTTCTAAATATTGTTGAATCAACTACACCACTATTTGAGTTGTCAGTTTTTTCGGATGACAATGAAGAGACCAAAGGAAGGTGCTTCTCTGAAGTCCTCTGTCTCTTCAAAGATTTTGGTGAAGCTTTGGCACGTTGAGATTGACTAGCAAGCCATGATGCAATGGGTTCGGAATCAAGAGGATCCCCCACACAGATATCATCACCAGCTGATGGAGCTATTTGTCCACTACGTAAATCTTTGACCCTTCTTCGTTTTCGAGTTTTCGAATTGTCAGGAACCTCACTAGGGAGAAGCAACAGCTTGAATTTCTCATCTAGGAGATTAACAATTTCCTCTTCTCGGTCATCATATTTTATGCGATGATGCTTAGTTTCAGAATTGTAATCATTCACAAGGCCATAGTACCAACTCTCATCCAATGGCCAAAAAATTTTGATCCTCCGGTTCAAAACCCAGTACGGATCCAAGTCTTGGGCGAGAATTTCATAGAAATGGCGCCGTTTCCTTGAGACGCCTTTCCCTGCATTTTCTCTCCTGGGTCTAAGTGTTCTGCTCTTATCATCAGCAGATGCAGACGGCCCAGCAAATGACTTGGCCCGTCGGGTAAAAGAGTCCTGAGCTGATGAAGATGAAAACAACAATCCATCAGCCTTCTGAGATGCTGAAGACTTCTTCGATGAGAAGCCAGTACAGCTTGGATCAAACCGAGAGGAGAGCATCCTTGCAGCATTCTGCTCAAGATTCTCCTCATCATCATCATCGTCATCCACAAAATCAACAAAGAGCCTATCCGATGAACTACCCATAGAAGGCTGAGACTTCTTAGCTTTGGCCTCCACACCACCTCTACCTCTGCTGAGTACTGCATCCTTTTTCTTCCGACTGTTATTCTGCTGTCTTTTGGGCGGTGCAACTTTATTATTTACAACTGGATTATGTTCTTTCTCTGCATGGCAAGCTGAACCAGACTCACCATTCCTGTTATCTTTAACTTCTTCAGCTCCCGTCTTCTGCTTTAATTTCACATTTGAACCACTAGACTTCACAGTGGGTTTTGAATCAGACTTCTGCTTTAATTTCGAATTAGAACCATTTACCTTTCTCTTGGATTTCACACTTGAAAGGCAGTTATTACCGGAGGAAGTGGTAGCTACTCGAGCTAATCGGTCATTGGGGCCCTCCCCATCCTCAGATTTAGTAACTTCAGCCTTGACTTCTCCTGCAGAACCAGCAGAATCAGAATGCCTGGTCGGCTCAGAACCTTGATCACTTCCCAACTTTTTCCTCCTCACCGAACCCCGTGGGCGCTTTGGGATATTAAAAGAACTTCCATTGTTTCCCAAAGGCAACGGGATGTCATGCAGACCTTCACTCCTGTCCTTTGATTTCTGTTCAAATTCAAGCTCTTGTTTTACACCATTTACATCCTCCTTCCTACTTTTCTTAGCATCACTCTCAAAACTACTTAGGGGAATCTCCTTCCTACTCTTCCTTTTTTTCTTTTTAACACTTTCCCCATCATTTTCGTCACAAACTTTCTTCTTACTGCCCCTCACTTCAGAAAACTTGGATTCATAGAGGCTCTTGAGATCTAATGAACGGTTTTTCTTAGAAATTTCAACGCCACCAGACTTCTTTTTGCTGCTTTCCATCAATAATCCCTCAATTCAATCAAATCTACACAATCCCCTTTGTTTTCATGTCCCACATAGATCTGCCACAAATTTCACACGAAAAGAAAACGAAAAATATCCATAAATAACCCATCAAATTCTCCTGGATAACACCAAAAGGCAATTCATTTATCAAAATACGCCGATTTGATGACAAAACTAAGAAAAAGCACGAAAAACGAATGCACAGATTATACATGCAAGTATGTATCCGGCGACATACACACATGAACCGTACCTGTAATCAGAATTACGGCGACCACGCCATTGGAGAAGTGGAGATCGAGCATGAAAGAGTTCTAATTCGAGTTAAAATGAGGGAATGGGAAAAAGGAGAAATTTCCAGCTTTGATTTGAAGCCCTAATTTGATTCACTGCTTTTTTTGTCTATTTTATTTTTTTTCCCAAAACCTTTTTTCCTTTTTTCTAAAAATAAATTTGTTTTTTTTATTACTTTTCCTTTTTCTAGAGAGAGAGAGGGAAAAATTTTAGGGTTTGTATTTGTCAGATGGCAGAAATAAGCCATCAGAGGGTTTGCAATTGAGGGCGAATTTCGTTAATGCACAATCCCACGTGGGCTAATCCAGTCCGTCGATTTAAAATTCGGACGGCTGAGATTTGGGGGTTGGTCGTTGCAGCCATAAAGCAAATAAATAAAGTACCGAATCTTTTTATCGAAATCCAGCCGTTGATGCATCAAATTGCACACGTGGACGGCGGATTTAGGAGGAGCCCTACTCAACCTGCTCGACGTTTAAGCTCGAGGAAATGCTGACGTGGTTTTGGAAAATTGCTTTGAAAATATATTTACCTTTTGGGAAAAGACGCGATTGCCCTCGGGGGGAGGGGAAATTGCGGTGAATGCCATCGTGCTTTCAAATTGAGGAAGGGAATGACGCGCCAATTCGGCCTCACGTGCCTCGAGTGTGTATTTAATGTCTACTCGCTCCGTTTGGGCAGGCAGATAATGTCGGTTAATTTTGGTTCCCGCCCAATTGGCTGACGTCATCTAGCGAGTGTAGCTCACGAGCTTGAGATGAAGGTGCGACTGAAGTGATGGAAATGAAATTGAAAAAAAAATTCAAAAGCTTCTTGAGCCCTAATTCCCTTTCTCCCTCGTCTGCATCTTCAATTCCAGAGTTTGGGGAGAATTCAAGAAAAGGTATTTATGGAAGATGATTTCATCTTACATTTCTTTTTCATGGTGAAGATATTGAATGAATGTCGTTGGTGTGATTACTGAATTCCATATTTATGCGTAAAATTGCTGAAAATTTGAAATTGTTGCCGAAATCAAATCATTTGTTTGAATATGCCTGCATCTCCCGAAATTGTTGCAGAAATCATTTTCACAACATTGTTTGTTACAGCAGAGGTAATTGTGAGTTTAATTTTGCCATTATCTAGGTTGCTGTTGTGCAGAACTGAAAAACAAGAGTTGGAATTGCGAAATTGTGTTAGTGGATTTTGATCTTTCTCTTATGTTTTTTTGTTGTTGTTGGTTTCAGATGGAAGCTCTTTACGCGAAGCTATACGACAAATACTCGAAACTGAAGGTCTCTCTGATGCCGCTCGTTTTATAAAAATTAGGTGCAATTGTATATAATGTATTGAATGTAAGCGTTCTTGCTGTTATCTGATGCAGAAGGAAAAGGAGTCCCAGTTTGATAAAGTGAACTATGAACAAGAAGTGAAATTCTTGAATTATGAAGCTGGTATTGTGAATATATGCATCTCCCCATTGTTAAGAGCTTATGTGCCAGTTTTTGCTTTTCTTGTTGATGGGATTATTACTTTGTATTACAAAGTAGCTCGCTTATCCCTTCTATTTGCAGTAGTGAAGCAAGTTCACCGATTTAACTTAAACTCTCGATATATCTGTCAATACAGCTGCAGATGAGATGATCCAGTACTTGAAAAGTGAGAATGACAAGCTCCATGAACGTGTATATGATTTGAAAAATGAATTGGCTTCTATCAGGCATGAATCTAAGAAAACACTGTAATTTCATCTGGTATCCTTCTCACTGACATGTAATAATATACGTTGTTTGGCTGCAGAGCTTCCAGTGATGAACAACGTATTCACTTCCAAAAGTTGTTGGCAGAAGAGAAGCAAAAGAGTGAGCAAAAACTTATTTTACCTACTTTAAGTTTCCCATTTGCATTATTACTAACTTGCACTTCTTCGTCGCCCATCAGCATGGACAGTCCACTAATTATTCTGTGTCATGGTGGTTTTTCGTTTCACATGCCGTAGTGAATTTCCAGAGAAGTAAAAGTTCTCCATTTGGAGCCAAAAACTATATATACAAGGTGCATTATGCTCGGATTAGTCAGAAGTGGTCTAGATATATACACACAAACCACTGAGGAGTGAATCATATTTGTGGAACTCTTCTTTAATGAATTAACCTGCATGACTTTAAGTATTGAGGATTGAATTCTTATTTCTGAATTATGTGATTCTCCATGTAGGGCCCTCCCTTTATACATAATTTCAAACATTTTGAGTTTTCAGAAGTCATTTAGTATCTTTCATTACTTACTACATCCTAAACATTTTTAGATAAGGAACTCTGTGAAGAAATTTCAAGGCTCCAGAAAGTTGAACACAAAGAATGTTCAAGCTACACTATGCCTATGGAAAATGAACAGGAAAATGTAGACAATACTCCTGGGGAACAAATGCAAGGAACATCTCTCGCAAAATCAACAAAAAAACGTAAATTCATCCATATTAGTGAAGGCACAGCTGCTCAGTATGTTGATGTTGAAGTTGACTGTCCATCAGGTCAACTTGTTTCCAGGGACAAAAACAGTGGTGCTCCAAGCATGCAACAGGTACCTAAATCACATACACATTCAGGTTAAAGTATGTTTTTCAGTTTTGCCTAACATTTTACTCCTTATGATTCAGCCTGCCTGCTGTCAAAGAATGGCCAACAGTTCAGGTATTTCTCAGAAGGAAACATATTGCTTCAATTTGCTACAGTCATGAGCTTAACAGTTTAACTTGCTACTGATAGGTGGTGATGCTGCAGACACAAGTTCTTTCAGCTGCATGTTTCAATATCTTGTTGAGTTTGTAGTTGGCCTGAAAGTTTCCCCTCTCATTAAAAGCAACGAACCGTCCATTTTGGCGCATCATCAATCAAGTGGTAATATTTTGCTCATTTTTCCAGCCTTTCTTCTGAAACTTAGTTGAGTTGCTGTGGCTTTATGACCATTTCCTTTCCTCAGTCTCTGGTTTATTGCCATTGATGTCTCCTAGTTCGCTTTTATTATCTTGATCCTTCAATCCAATTTTTGATTGCATACGTTTAGGTGTTGCTCGAGTACTGTCTGCTGTTATAAAACTGCAGCTGATGTTGTAGATCTGGTTGGCTGCAGGATATTCATTCAGTTTGACATGGATAACAAATTCTGATGGAGAAGTGGAACTGCTATACCGCGTCTCGTCACTGGGGACATTCGAGAGAGTTGCACCTGAATGGATGAAGGAAACGCTCTGGTTCAGCCCCAGCATGTGCAGTCTCTTTTTTCAGAGGGTTTCCCGTGTTATCAATACTTAGAAACACTTTCACATTTTCTGCTTTATTTCTTGTCCATAATTTATCAAAATTGTTGTAGTGCAACTTATACTCTCTTCACTCTCTCTCTCTTCTCTCTCTCTTTCACTCTCTCTTTGTGAAATATATTCAGTTTACTGCTGTAGAGTAAGCAGAAGAGATTGCAACTTCATTGAATCAACAAAAGTCCAAGATCCAAGATACAAATGTGCATGTCTGTTAAACATGTTAGACACCCAACTTAGAATTTTTAAAATCTCATTTCTTGGTGAGAGGCTTAGAGTTAAACCAAGTGTTGCAGTAGTTATCGTGAGGAGAAAACTGCTCAATATACCCAAATCCACAATACTAAGAGGAAAGCAATCTATTCATTCACCAACCACTTTGATAATGAAATTTAAGGGGTGATTAGTTGAGAACAATATGCAGTTGCACTTATGCTAGCAAGAATGTGCAAATCGCATCATATGATAGAAAAACCAGAGTGATCAATAACACCACCAAAACAAAATTGGACTCTAGAGTCTAGATATCAACACGGTCGATGATCGAAAAACTGGATTGACTACCATTGATCTTCAATACAGAATCTAACACAATGCTATATAACTATCAAAAGTCGACAAGAACTCAGTTCACTACACTTGCACCTGCGATAAACCGGCCTTTATGAATTGCTTCTACATCTGGTTCCAACAAACAAACTGAAAATGGTCACGAAGTTTCCATCTTCTTCTGTTTTGGCGCACTTTCTTCGATTCTTTTTGACATGGGGATATATCTCCAACAGCGCTTTGTGGACACCGCTGATTTTCTTCGGGGCATCTGCAGCTGGCGTGCCTGCAATAGTCAAACCACCTATTTATTCTACCCCTCATATAAGAAAAGAATCGTCATTTCATCCATAAGAAAACCTATCAAATGTTTTCTTGCAAAACACAAACAAGGAAGTGGCTCTGGCAATTACTTTTGTTTAAATACAGATCTTTCATTCTATGTAAGAGCTGTAGCATAGAACAATCAAACAAACATCAAGACGGATAGCATCGCTACTTAGTTTACTGCTAAAAAGCAAGTAGTTTAGGTACCAAACATCTCCACTCTTGAATTCTTGAATATCAACCTGGATGACTGGGTAATCGTTTGGACGCACTCGTTACTGGAAAATCAGATGTAACGCCTTAAGGCAATTTCGGGCCAGTTGGCCTGTCTATACTTTAAACGAAGCATCTATAGTTGAGGCCTGGATCTGATTGAATTTGCCAGAGTGGATGGATCACAAACTACCTTCTTATTCAACTAACGGTCATCCCTGGAATAAAGAATATGAGGATAGATTTGAGGGTCCACTTTAGCGAATCAATTGTCACAAAACCTTGTGTAAGCTTAACCCGTCAGACGCATCAAATGTCTAGATTCAAGCACATACTCACATACCAGTGACATATTTGTAATTCTACTGGTGTTTGAGACCAGTCAAACCATCTTACCCGAGACTTCCCATTCCATTGAAATTGTTTGGAGAATGGAGTGAAGGATTAAGGGGATGAATTCCCAAATCTATTTGAATAGAAAAAAAAAAACTGACTCAAAAAATAAATATGCATATGGAACATGGTTTCTTGAAGGTTTGGTGTAACTAGAGCCTCTTTCAGGCTACATAAAAAGGAGCCTCAATCCAAGGACAACCCTAGAGTATTTTTGCTACACCAAGGATAGATTTTTGGTGTTGAAACTTTCTGTTGCAGGATTATAGAGGTAAATATGTTTCTCCTGGTACTGATATACTGTAATTCAAATAGAGAAGATAACTCTTCTTCAAATGCTCCATATAATTCATCTGAATATCAATGGATGCTCACGAAATCAAAAGACCTCTATCTAAAGAAAAATACAAAATGCAATATGTTCAATTAGGCAGTAAGATTGACAAAAAAAGAAGAGCTCGTCTCTTTCTAGTCACCTAAGGGTTGCAACTACAGTCCAATACATTCATCATACATAATGTGAATGAATGAAAATTCAACAACTGGAAAAGCTAAATCAAATCTACAATACCATCAAAACAAACTTAAAGCATACACATATCATCCCAAATATTAGTATAACAAAAATAAGAAAACAATTACCATTTTTGTGAGCAATTCCCCAAGCTTTCCCATGCCTTCCATCCTGCAGAAATTCATCAGTGAAAAGCAGTTCTTCACAAACATGCTCCAAAAACTTCACACAACAGTAGAATGATTACTTTGTAGAGGTTGATTTTGGTGATCTCGTAAGAGACCTCGGCCCAGTGAGTTTTGGCCATGTGATAGCCAATGCCCCAGTTTGGCAGAAACTGGGCCACCTCGAATAGGTTCTTCTTCTTCTTCTTCTTACGCTTCGGCTTCTCCGTGTCCGCGGCGGAGCTGGTGGTGGTGCTGAGACCGCGCAAGAAGGCGAATGATGTTCTGAAGAGGTCGGAAGATTTTCCTATGGTAATGGTGGCCCTTTTAGAAATGAGAGCAGTCGACATTTTCGCGAACCCTATGAGCTTTTCTTTTCTCTCTCTCGTAGATCACTCCTCTTCTCTTTAAGAATTTTTTTTCAGGCTTGATACTCTCTCAGTCTGTGTGAGAGAGAGAGATGAGATGAGGGGGAGACGGTGCCGCCGGCGAAAATCGCCGGAGAAGAAACTCTGTAAACCTTCTTTTCCACCTGAGAGAGAGAGAGGAGAGAAAGAGAGTGAAAAAGTCAAAATGGGATTGGGGATGTAATTAAGGTGATTAAGAAAAATAAAAACGTAATTAATTTTATTTTATTGGTAAAATCTTGAATTTTTTAACTTTTACTAAAAAGAAAACGAACTTATTTTTATTAAAACGACTCAAAAAGAAATATGATTCCACCACGGGAGAAACACATTTCATTTTGTAGGAGAAAAATACCACATTTTAATGAAATGTGTTTCCATCCACATTATTATCATCATTTCTTTAATCTAACATATGAATAAACAAGTCCTCAATGAGACACCAAGCGATGCGACCTCCTATGTGTGAAAAGTGAGGTCCCGGGTTCAAACCCCACTGCTTCCCCTCCCCAACTCCCAAAAAAAAACATATATGAATTAACAAAAACAAGATAAGGCATTATCTCTTTAAGTTGTTGCGTAGTTTATTTCATATTATATTCAACTAAAATTAATTCTTTGTTATATTTATAAATATAATAATTAAGTTGTTATCAATTATATATAGATATAAAAGATGTTTCTAGGAGTGCAAATGCTAGTTAAATACTCCCTCTGTTCCACTCAAATATGCTCGTTTCCCTAAAAATTGTGAGACATGCTAATTCAATATTTACTCATTTCATCCTTAGAAATGATACAATGAAGATGGCACATATCTTTCAAAAAAGTGTGATAATTATATTTTGAGTGAAAATTGAATCTCACATATTTTTGTAAATAATAGTGGATGATAAAATTTATGAGATCATTTTTAAATAAAAAAAATATCACAATTTTCAGAAAGGAATAAATAAAACTTAATTAAAGAGCCGATGAAATCAAACTTAATTAAAGACCAATAAACTCTATTAGATGAATTATGAATTCTAACTAAATTCCAACACGAGCAAACGACAAAATCACTGTATCCAAAGAGAATATATTTTTTCTCCAGCTCAAATTTTTATTTTTAATTTTGTCGTGCCAAATGACTCCAAGAAATTCTCATTCTCTCTAAACAAAAAACCTTCATTTTTGTTGACATCCAAAATAAAATACAAACATATAGATGATATAAAACCAATCTGGATCTTCATATATCAGTAGCAAACATTCAAAAGCATATATATCTAACACCAGCAATAGGCTACTTGGAGCAATAACACCAGCAACAAAACTTAATCTCAACATAATATAAAACATAAAAGTAAGACATGTCTGCTGATAAAATTCTACAAAACTTTGAGCAAAAAGGATGAAACAAACGAAACCATAAAAGGGATCAGCTGTCTAAGCTCCAATGTTGGATGCCTTGTTTAGGATAACACCCTCATATTTCACCTGGAACCACTTCATCGCGTCGTCCTTGGTGACTCTGTGTTGGATGCCAACGCGGGCCTTGCACCTACGGCGGCGACCCACACGGTAACCAGGGCGTTCCAAGACAACGTAGAAGTCCATACCGTAAATACCAGTAGATGGGTCATACCTACAATATTATCAATGTAACATGTTAGAAATGTAGAAAGCATAAAAGCGACTTATACTAAATAAGTTTTACGACTATATGATTCCATAGTCAGCATAAAACGAAACACCTTTGGCTAGATCAACATAGATTTGCTTACTTAATTCCAAGATCGATGTGCTCCTGAATACCAAAACCGAAGCAGCCAGTTTCACTGAAGTTCCTCCTCAACAGCTCATACTCCTTGACCTTCAGGCCACTCTCAAGGAGTTGCATTGCCTTGTCACCTCTCACCGTGACATAGCAAGCAATTTTTTCATTACGCCTGATCCCAAAAGATCGAACAGTGTATCTTGCTGAAAAACATAAGAGAACCAACTCAACCAAAGTAGACTTGTGTTTAAATTTTTCATTCGACAAGGTTCAATCTGACAAATGAGATTCATCACAATCCTGACTTAGGAAAAAATGTGTTTCACCAGTAGGAAATACTTCAATCTAGATGTTAAAACTACTCTAGCTAAGAATCTGCTATTTAGTGGATCAATATGTTTATTAGTTCTGTACACTGCTTAAAACTACTTTAGCAACGAATCTGTATAAACATGCTCCATAATACTGAAGAATTCATGCGTCTTAAAACTGCTAAAACTAGAAAAACAGATGGAGTATATAATATACATACATTTATTTACAAAATATACATAAATGTGCAAACAGCAACAGGGTAATCTCGAAAACTACTCAAATCTAGATGTTCAAACTACTCAAGCTACGAATCTGTATAAACAGGCTCCATAATACTGAAGAATTCATGCGTCTTCAAACTGCTAAAACTATTAAAATAGATATATAATACGCATACATTTATTCATAAAATATACATAAATGTACAGAGAGCAACACAGTAATCTCGAAAATTAAAAATTGTGGAAATAATACGTTTATATGAATTTACCCTTGGAGAAAACAGGACTTTGACCACTGAGTTGCTCCAGCACCTAGAGAAAAATGAAAACGATCAATCCTATAACATAAAATCATTCAAAAATTCAGAGCTCCGGCGGCGGAAGCAAAATGTGCGTGGTACCTTTGCAGCTCTGGTGAGACGATCTCCACTCTCTCCGACGGAGATGTTGAGCACCAGCTTCTGCACCTTGATCTCCCTCATCGGGTTCGACAATTTCTTCTCCGAGGCCTACAAGATAACAAAGAGGCGCGAGATTAGACACATCAATCGAGTTGCAAAAGCTCAAGCAGCGGCACAAACCATGGCTACGCGGTGGATGGGCGACGGTGGATGGCGATGCAGGCGCGGCGGCAGCAGGAATTTGTGAGAGAATGAGCTGCAGCCCCTAAATATAAAGTGACCTAGGGTTTTGTGTGTTTGGGCTGGACCGGGTTGAAGCCCATCCTTAATTTTTATTTTTATTTTTAATCTATATTATATAAAAGTTAAATTAATTGCTCAAAAAATTTCCTCAAACTTTATCAATATCAGCATTATGATTAATTTTATTATTATTTCCATTAATATATATTAATTAATTAATTTAAAAAAGTATCTATATTTAAATCAATTAATCAACTTAATTTAGTATCAATTAATAGAATTTCAATTTTAATTATTATTTGCATGTTTCTTTATTTAATAGTAGTAATTAATTTAAATATAAAACAAGCACACAACAAACAAGTATAGATATTCACTAATTCACATACGTGTGAACATATATTAAAATGTGGTAGTCAAATTAGATGTATATAATTCTACTATAATTTGTATAATTAAATTAATTTGTTCTATACAGAATGTTACAATAATTATGGATTCGAAAATATAATATTAAATTTAATCACTCCATTCATAATGTTAGAATTTGGATATCATTTTATCTATATAATAGCATAATGATAGGAAAATTATTTTTCCACCAAAATTGTAACTATAGATTTCTATTTTTTTTTTTCGGCAACATCACTTATAATTTTGGTTGGAAAGATTAATTGTTTGTACGCCGGATTTGATCAAATTTATTTGTCCATTTATTAGGATAATGTGTGTTTATTATATCAACTTTAAATTTGTTATGTCAGTTTTGATTTGGGTGAAATTAAATTTCAGGGCAAATTTCGAAATGAACTAATAGTTTGTGAATTTACAACCAATTAACGTCTCGAAAAATATGTTGTGAAATACTGATTTATAAAAAGTAATTAATTATTCCAAAAACTCATTTTACACTAATAGAAAATTCGAAAGAAAAAATATCTAGACATTTTGGCGAAAATTTTAAATAGATAATAGCGTTCATTGGATAAAAAGTGTTTTGTCAACATCTTCATCATTCATTTGATATGTCACCCACTATAAAATAATTTCATCTTCATAACAAATAGGGAACATGAAATAATATGTTTAATCATGTATATTGATAAGATATTTTATCAACAATTAATCTATTTGATATATGAAAATATTATTTATTTCTATGACTTATATATATGTATTCAACATATCACATAAAGGATATATGTATTCAACTCATCGGGTTCGACAACGAGATTAGACAACGCGAAGATACACATGCTCGAGATAACGCGGAGATGCGAAAGCTCAAGCAACAGCACAAACCATGGCTACGCGGTGGATGGACGACGGTAGATGGCGATGGAGGCGCGGCGGCAGCAGGAGTTTGTGAGAGAATGAGCTGCAGCCCCTAAACATGAAGTGACCTAGGTTTTTTGTGTGTGGGCTGGACCGTGCTGAAAGCCCATCCCTAATTTTTATTTATATATATATATATAGGGGTGGGCTAGGATGAAAACACTCTTAAGTGTATAAATATAAACGTTTTTTCAAATTACGAATTTTATCCAACAATGTTACGAATTCATCCAACATGATTACGAATTGTGAAAAATAAATATTTGCTACCTTTGGGATTCGAACCCAGCATCACGAATTCGTCCAGGAGGGTTACGAATCAACCGTAGATCTTGATGATCTAAGGGCTGAGATTCATCCATATTTTATACACTTAAAAGTGTTTTTATTCTAGCCCTCCCCTATATATATATATATATATATATATAAGTTAAGTTAATTGCTCAAAAAATTTCCTCAAACTTTATCAATATCAGCATTATGATTAATTTTATTATTATTTCCATTAATATATATATTAATTAATTAATTTTAAAAAGTATCTTTATTTAAATCAATTAATCAACTTAATTTAGTATCAATTAATCGATTTTCAATTTTAATTATTATTTGCATGTTTCTTTATTTAATAGTAGTAATTAATTAATTTAAATATAAAACCAGCTCACAGCAAACAAGTATAGATATTCACTAATTCACATACGTGTGGACATATATTAAAATGTGGTAGTCAAATTAGATGTATATAATTCTACTATAATTTGTGTAATTAAATTAATTTGTTCTATATAGAATGTTACAATAATTATGAATTCAAAAATATAATATTAAATTTAGTCACCCGATTCATAATGTTAGAATTTGATTATCATTTTATCTATATAATAGCATAATTAAAATATTTTTCCACCTAAATTGTAACCGTAAATTTCTATAAAAAAAATCGGCAACATCACTTATAATTTTGGTTGGAAAGTTTAATTGTTTGTTGGCTGGATTTGATCAAATTTATCTGTCCATTTATTAACATAATGTGTGTTTATTATGAGATGTTGAGGGGCCCAAAATAAAAAAATGGAGAGATAAACGTGTTACGGGGTTTGTATGATAGAGGATTATTTGCTATTTCTCCCTTAAAAATATTGTTGTTTATAGATTCAGACATTTTTGTATAATAGTGTTAAATGTTGTGACATTTTTAGTATAATATTTAAAACAAAAATTAAATATTGAATCAGCAGAAAATGCGTATGTGTGGTAAAAGAAATGGAAATAAACATATGTGTGGAAACGCTTGCAATCTACAACTATACACAATCAGAAGCGCATACAAATACATAATTTTACCCTCTTCTCGCAGATCTAGGGCTTCTGCAATTTCCTTCATTTCACTAATCTCAGGGTTTTAAGATCTAGGCTAAAATTTCCGGAATTCCTGTTTCTCGATCCCTAGCTTTTGAATCCATCTGGATCAAGCATTTATGTTATTGAGGTGTTGATAATTTGATCTGGCAAAATGTCGGTGAAGAGCAATGCTTCTATTAGGGATCGGACGCAGGAGTTTTTAGGGATTGCGGAGAGGGCAAAGAAGTCAGTTTCGTTGCAGAATGGGCCCAGCAGCAGCGGAACCAAGCGGGAGGAGCCGCCGCGGTCGGCGGTGGCGATGCAATCGGAGTTCAACCGGAGGGCATCCAAAATTGGGTTTGGGATTCATCAGACCTCGCAGAAGCTAGCTAAGCTGGCAAAGCGTGAGTGATTCAATTGTAGTTTATCCTGCTATTTTAATCGAGGAATTGGCTGTTGTGGTTAGTTAATGCGCTGATCACGGCTTTGCATTTGCTGAATTTTTACAAGTTATTGAATGCATATGGACTGAATTGCATGTATCTGAAAACTTTTTGTTGTATGTGATGGAGTGGTTGGGATTTTTCATTGGAAATTAGCAAGCAGGTAGGCAGCTTAAATCCGATTTAGGAGTTAATAGATGTTGTAACGTGCTGTTTGTTGACCAATTAAATCTGATCTGTTGCTTGTGGGTGGTGTTTTTGTATCTTTGGTTTATCATATGAGTTCTTTTGCAGATCATATGTTAATCGTTCAAGAATGTATACTTAGTACTTACCCTTTAGTTGGATGCTACTTTTGGAGCACGTTCATTATAATGATTCAAAACTCTAGGTACTTGAAACTCTTAAGAAATCATAGTTTGCCTGTTCTTGGAGGATGGTTGTGTTCTTCTAGACAAATATATAGTTAAACGTTAGGGGTGTTTACTTTTCATAGTTGATAAGTTACATGATCGAGTATTGTTATCCTGGTTACTAGGATTTCTCCAATCTCACCCTTTCAATGAGATATGAATTAAGTAAAATTAGCTCAAATGATGGAAATTATCAAGGGCTTTGAGATATCCCAAGGTTCCAAACCATCTTAGTAAACAATGGATTAACCTATACTATTTTTATCTTATCTAGTCTAATCCTCAAAAGTAAAAGCTCCCAAGATAGATAAATATAATATAGGCTAGTCCACCACATACTCTGATGGTTAATGCTTGTCAACCTATACTTTGCTTATGTTTGATCTTTAGATTGACATGCTTGAATTGATGATGTAATGTTTTTGTCTATTGCAGTGGCAAAGAGGACATCAGTATTTGATGATCCTACCATGGAAATCCAGGAGCTCACTGCAGTCATCAAGCAAGATATAACGGCTCTTAACTCTGCCGTAGTTGATCTCCAGTTGCTCTCCAATTCACGCAATGAGAATACCTCTAGTGACACCACTACTCATTCTACTACGGTTGTTGATGATCTAAAGAATCGTTTGATGAGCGCCACAAAGGAGTTCAAGGAAGTTTTAACCATGCGAACAGAGGTGAACCCAGAACTCGATGCTTCCGCCATTAACCTTATATTTCTGGATAGCTACTAATACAATCTGTGTTTCCTGGTCTTCAACAGAACCTCAAGGTTCATGACAACAGAAGACAGTTGTTCTCGTCTTCTGCTTCCAAGAGTGCTGCAAATCCTTTTGTTCGCCAGCGTCCTTTGGCTGCAAAGGCTTCGACTAGTAGCTCAGCTGCCACACCTCTTCCGTGGTCTGATGGCACACAAGCTTCATCCCAGTTATTTCCCAAGTAAGCACACATCTGATTTTTTTGGTCCTTTTTTTTTCCCCCTCTGCTGATAGAAATTGATGATGTTTGTTTAATAGTTCTAAGAGGCCTTGAATGTGGTTCTAGTCGGATGCCTTGTCAGACTTGATACTGCTCGAAACTACTTGAATTAAACTGATCTCCTATGTGTAAACAGATTAGTTTACATGGATAGCTTATTTTCTGTAACTTCTTTAACAGGAATCAGGTCGATGGGGAGTCCCAGCCTTTGCTGCAGCAGCAACAAAATCAACAACAACAACAAATTGTTCCCCTACAGGACAGCTACATGCAGAGTAGAGCCGAGGCTCTTCAAAACGTGGAGTCAACAATTCATGAGCTGAGCAGTATCTTCAATCAGTTGGCTACTTTGGTATCCCAGCAAGGAGAAGTTGCTATCAGGTAGAATGAATTAAAAGTACTTAATCGTGCATACATAAATTATTTCCACCATTCTATATCGCTCAAAAGTTATGATCATATTATCCTGCATTTATGAATCCATGCATAGATGTCATTGTTCTTATTCTGAAAACCCAGTTCATTTTCTTACGCGATTTTGGACCTTAACAAACCCCGTCTTAATAGGATCGATGAGAATATGGAAGACACGCTGGCGAACGTGGAGGGAGCACAAGGGGCTTTACTCAAGTACCTCAATAGCATCTCATCAAATCGGTGGCTAATGATCAAGATATTCTTCGTGTTGATCTTCTTCCTCATGATATTCCTTTTCTTCGTGGCCTAGTGATGAGTCGTTTTATGCTGTCACACAGGAAGAAAAACTCATCATCGTTAAGTCTGCCGTGTAATTTTCCAAAATATTTTGTAGTAATATTCTTTCTTGTATATCATAAACGCTATTTTTCACGAGCTTCATGTGTATTATTACTATAAGGTGAAGTTGAAGAGGAAAACTTCAATTTGAAGTGTAATGGGAAATTCTATATTTTAGTTTGTGGCTAAATCAGCTCGCTTCTATGCTTGTATTGTATCATAATGCGTGGTTGTTTCGATATGTTTTTGGCGGTGGCTCATTTGTCACAATCTATATGGAGATGTAGATTTGGATTACGATTATTTAAATAAAAAAGTATCTTTAGAGATGGAAAATTAGTCCAATAATCTTACAAAATTAATAGCTAATTTTTTTAGAGATACAAGATATATGTATATTTTTTGAAGGAACAAATATATGTATATTGCAATTAAATTAATTATATAACAATTATGTTATTACAAATTAGGTTAAATATCGAAACAAATACTACAACCCAACATCCATACAAAATACAACACGTTGCAGGTGAGACTTGAACCAATGATCTCTTGAAAGAGATAACAAAAAATTGTGGTTGCATCATCAAGATTTATGGTGGATGCATCATTTTGATGGATGATGGATGAATGCAGAACCTAAGTTCGAATTCTGAAGCGAGCAATTTTTTTATTTTTTTCGGATGCATTAAATTTAATAATGCATTAATTTGTATAGCAGATGTAATAATTTTAATGGTTCTTATGTTCTCACGATAATTGTGGTTTTCACTATAACCGCACCCTCAAAATTAATGTTTTTATAAAAAGAATTAAAATAAAAAAAATAAAGAAGAAGATAGAAAAATTGGATGGAAAAATTATGAGGACAGAGAAAAATTGGAGGTAAAAAAACTCCTCTTTTATACTTCCTTCGTCCCACGAATCTTGATACGTATTCTTTTTTGAGTCATTCCACGAATCTTGACACATTTCTAAATAAGGTAATAATTACTCCATCCGTCCCACTAATGAAGACACACTTTCCTTATTGGGATGTCCCAATAATAAAGACACACTTCCAAATATGGAAAGAATTAGGGCATAATTATAACTAATTAATTGAACCTTAATTATGGTATAAATTAATAAAAAATCCTAATCTACTCATTTCAGTTCACCGCCTCCCTTATTTCTCTTCACTCTCGCCGCCCATCTTCTCCCCTTTCTCAGCGGAGTCGCCGCCGACGAACCACGGCCACCGCCGACCACCCCTCGCCCCTCCGGTGAGCCTCTGATTGCTCGCGCACACACTGACGGGGGCAGAGGGCCGAGCCCTAGCCCCGCCGAACAGCAGCGTTGCCCTTCCCACGCCCTTCCTCTGCCACCCAGATCCGCCAAACCACCACCGCCCTGAGCCGCCGAACCACCACCATGCGGCTCCAGTCTCCTTCTTTCAAAAACCCAGATCTGCCAAACCACCACCCTCAATTTCTTGGATTGATTTGAGAGAGGAAGAGAGTGGCGGATCTGGTTCTGGGGCGGCGGAGGCGTCGCTCGAGATACATGCGCGTGTGAAACCGCCGCCCATCCACCTCTCTTCTCCTTCTCCGGCCGTCGTAGCGGTGAGGCCACTACTCTCCTTTTGAAACCCTCCATCTCCGCCGCCATTCTCATGGTTCAAATTTGGGAATCAGAGAGAATAAAATTGGCAGATTTTCATGGATTTGAAATTTCTGATTGTGTTGTTTCGATTTTTTGGTTGTGTTGTTTCGATTTATGGATTTGATTTTCATGGTTCAAATTTCTGGATTTCTGGATTCGATTCGATTTTCATTGTTCTAATTTGGGAATAGGAATGTGAGGAATGAGAATGGCAGATTTCGATTTTGCTCTTGTTGTTTTGGCGGTGGTCGGCGGTGGTGGTCGCCGGCGATTCCGCCGGAGGAGAAAAGATAGTAAAAGAACTGTATATTAAATAAGAGAAAAAGAAGAATTAAACAAGTTAATTAAATGTATTAAATAAATAGGTTAACACATTTTACTCCCTAATTTAACTCTCCTAAATTCCCGTGCCCAAAAGACCTGTGTCTTTATTAACGGGACGGAGGAAGTATTATATTATCTCACCTGCTTTATCACTTTTATTATCTTATCCCTCATACTTTATCACTTTTATTGCATTCTTTCTTATACTTTATCACTTTTATACTTTATTAACTACACACTTAAAATACTAACCTATAATTCTTTAATTCTCGTGCTGAAACCAAACGTGTCAAGATTCGTGGGACGAATGGAGTATTATATTATATATAGATAATATGATACTCGTGTAATACTAGTTAACTAGTGTGTAACCCGTCGAAATTTGACGAAAATCGTTTGATGTTATAATTTATTAAAAAAAAGCGCAAAAATTAATTAATACTAGTATATTTTATGTGAACAAATTTAACAATTTATTAATATACAGACTAATAAATTAAAGAGCATGCTTATTTTTTTGTATTTATATATTTAAAATATTTATCAATATCCTTCTACTCGTTAGTTTTGAACTTTCAAAATTAATTTTGGTGACAACTCAAAATAAAAAATAAAAAATTGGGGGCAATTTAAATTACAAACACCACAAATTATGACCTTTTTATTTATTTATTTATTGTAGTATTAAGTTTTACCTTTCTTCCTCTCACGTTATCTGCACCACAAGCCTAACCCTTTGTTTTGTCGTCGTCGACATCTCTATATATATAGATTTGTGTATGTATCTATATATGTAACGCATTAACATTAACATATACGTATATAGATGCACAAACTACACTCCACAGATAAGCGTTAACGCATTTCACACACACCAAACCCTAGAAGCTGCTGCGCCTCTGTTCCTGTTCGAAACCCTATTTTCGTGTTAACCCTACATTTCGCAATCGCATTTTTCGAGCTCCTCGGACCTGTTGGATTAGGAGGGGAATAAATTGCGATATTTAATCGGGAAAGTTGATATTTAATCGCGGGATAAACTCACTTGTAGTTTGGATTGTTTTTTTTTTTTTTTGGGAATTTTATCAAATTACGGGCGATTCTGCTTTTCATTTGTTGTTCTGGAAGCGGTGATTGTTGATTGGTTTCGGGAAATCCAGTCCCGGAAATCATCGGCGATTTGTCACATCTGAGCTTGAGATTTTCGATCATTCGCGAGGGTTTTTTGATTTGCTGGCGGTGGAAAATGGTTGGAGGTGGGAATAGGAGGGATGAGGGATCGTTTACCGTGAGCAACACCAATGTTTTTGCGGCGCTGGAGACTTTGAGGAAGAAGAAGAAATCTGACAAGGATAGGGGTTCGTCTAAGGGGAGTAAGAGCTCCTCTAAGAGTGGTGCTGCTTCTGGAAAATCGAAGCAGGCGGAAGAGAAGCCGGTGTTCTGGGCTCCGGCGCCTTTGACAGTGAAGTCGTGGGCGGATGTGGATGATGAGGATGACGATGATTACTATGCCACCACGGCTCCTCCCCAGGCGATATGGGGTGGTTCCGGTTTGAATAAAGTGGATGAAACAGAGAAACAGGATCATTTGGAGGTATCAGGCATGAGCATTATGATACCTTTTGCTCACAATTGTTGGTTTCTAGTAGTGTTTATGCCTTTCTTTTTCTTCAAATTATTATTTATCTTAATGTCTATATAGTTTGGCGATTAAATGGTTCTAACTTCTAACATTTGGAAGTATTCGTGTGTTTATCGAGAGAAATTGGATATGCGATACATCTTACTATTTTAGTATGCTCAACGACTCGATGGTTTGCTAGGTGCTGCTTTTATGCTTTTTATGCTAAATAAAACTTTCTGTTCCATTGTAAAATTTGCGCTTGTTTTATTATACTGCAAGGTTGGTAAATACCATTTCCTATTTGTGTACTTGTTGTCATTTTGTAGCTGCTACTTTCACTTTTTGTCTAGTTACTAATGTGTTTGAAAAACGACACACTTTAGCAACATAGGTTAATTGCTCCATTATATATACAAAACACGTTACTGACAGTTGTAAGAGGTTAATTGTCGTCATGTCATTTATATGAAAATATGATTGTTTATAAATGTTTGCTTCCCTTTCCTTTTCTGCATTTTTTGCCATTTTTATAATTAAGTTCTTGTTATGGACTGATAATATTTAATGATTAATGTCCCCCAGTTATTAAATTTCTTTGTCAACTTCAAATGATTTATGGATTCATGCATGATCCTCTTTCCCTCATCTGCACAAAGTTATTGATGTTTTTATCTGAGACGGATTATCTGAAGATTGCGAATGACATTTTCACCAATTGTTTTTCAATTGTGCTCATTTTCTCAACAAGAGAAGTTCTCCTTTCTTCCAACAAATGGTTATTGACTTATTGTTGTGGCTTTCTGTCAAAATATAAGTTGCCTCAATATGCTTCATCAACTTTAAATTCACTTCTTCCTACTGAACTGATAATGCCAAAAGTGAGTGTAATCTTGTTTTGTCTGTCAAATTTATTGTTGTCTGGAAAATGTGTTTAGTTTCTTACAAAAAAACTTGGACTAGCCTATCCGGGGTCACCTGCTGACTAGCCTTTCAGTCTGTTTGCTTTGTTTTATTAACATATCCCTTATTCACCAATCTTCTCCCTGTTCCACATCATCTGGGATGTATCTACAGTTGCTTGTTTTAGATTAAATAATCTCAGACAAGCAATTATCATAATTGATCAAAACCGTTGCTTCAGCACATAGGTTTTCATGTTCTATTGTAATGTTACAACCTGGGGTACCGGGTATGTCTCGCTTGATATCTTTGTTAGTTGCACATTTATACTAATTGTAATGTAATCACCTGGGGTATGTGCCTCTGTCTCTCTCTGCATACACCACCTGGGGCATGTCTTTCTCGTTATCCTTGTTAGTTGCAAATATTTACTGATTGCATTTATGCTCTTATCTCTTTCTGCAAGAGCCCATCTGTAGATATGTAATGTCTATTTAGAGACGTGACATCACTTCGTCTTGCTCTTTTAATTGTTGTTAAATGGTAGGTTTGCAGCGTATGGTATTTGGTGTGAATATGCATGTCTGCCCATTGAATTATGTTAAACTGATGCCCTTTCTTCTTCTCTTGAATTTGATTTTGAGGTGGAATGACTAAATTCTATTTGGGACTTATCTTGATTTTCCATCTAAAATTTAGGAAAGTGAGAGCGAAGATGAGCTTCTTGATGAAGGTGATGATGATGTAGAAGAGGAGCCTGAACATGAAATGGAGGTCGGAGAACCTTCTGAACCGATAGTCGAAACAAAGGTTGAACTCTCTCCAGCACCTAGGGAGACGGAAAGACAGCTTTCCAAGAAGGAGAGAAGGAAAAAGGAGCTTGCTGAATTAGAGGCCATTTTAGCTGATTTTGGAGTAAACCCAAAAGAGAAAGCTGAAGATGAGACAAATGGTAATTGATGTGTCCTTGTCATCTATGTGGAAACTCTGCTCATTTGGTCTGAGCATGAAAATTGGTCTACGATGGATGTGTTACCAATTATTTTCTTGCTGGCGCTTCATTTTGTTTCTTCACATGCATTTTTTGGAGCCTGTCACATATTGTGTGTGAAAATAATGTGGCTTCAGTATGGCCCTCCCTAATTACTAGAAATAGATTTCATTGATGAAGTAACTTAGAATGTGCAGTCAATTTCTATCAATGTAAGTGCAAGTCTGATGTTTGTTCTCTTGCAGATGTGAACAAAGACGGGAATGAGGTGCAACCGAATGGAGTTGCAGAGAAGAAAGATAGTGCTGCACCTGCAGAATCGAAAAGTGCAAAGAAGAAGAAGAAGAAGGATAAGGCCTCCAAAGAGGCGAAGGAACCTCAGGACCAGCCCAATACCTCAGATGCTCCTAACGAACAAGACGAGACTGAACATGTGGAGGGAGACACTTCTGCTGTTGATATGAAGGAGCGGCTCAAGAAGGTGGCAGCTGCTAAGAAAAAGAAATCGAACAAGGAAGTTGACGCCGCTGCAAGAGCTGCTGCTATGGAGGCTGCAGCAAGGAGCGCAAAACTCGCAGCTGCCAAAAAGAAGGAGAAGAACCATTATAACCAGCAGCCAATCCGGTAAAAGAAAATCGATTGGGAGCTCTGATTCGAATGGAGATAGATGTGATTCTGTGGTTAATAAACTCCGAGCTCTTGCCCTCTAGTTTTGTAGTAGACGAACTTCGAATATAATTTTACATGTCGAAAAATGTTTCTTTTTCTTTTTTTCTTTCTATATCGAGAAACCGTTGCATTTGGTACTTGCTTGTTAGATCAGATGTATCATACAATACTTTTCTTGCTGTGTATCCCACTGTTGCTCTCTTCTTTTGAGTCTTAGAGGGTGTTTGGCTTTATTTTAAAGAGCTTATAAATTGTCAAAATGTTTGGATAATTGAGCATTTGAGCTTATAAGATAAAAGATGAACTTTGAGTTAGAGAAAATTAAAGAAAGATGACTTAGAAGATAGTTGAATATCTTTTGTAAAATAATTATTGTATATAAAATTATGAAAAAAAGAAGTTCAGCTAGAGGAATTTAGTTTTTAGGGAGTTTATAAGTAGTTGGAGTTTATTTTTACAATTTATATACTTAAAAGTACTTATTTTGCCCAACTCCCTCTTGGTGAATGCTGAAATTTTCTGATGAATTTCTTGTGATTTAGGCATTTAGCCTTTGATCTCAATCACTCCCACATTATTACCTCTCTCTCTCTCTCTCTCTCTCACACACACACACACACACAAAGCAGGAAACATTGGTAGGTTGATAACAGAATTGGAGGCTAACAAGGTGCAGATTTAGAAAGCTAAAGCCAGAAAATAAATGTTGAATTCACTATGGCCAAAATATTGGATTACAAAAGCTGCACTCTTCCATACCAACTCAGAAACAATTTTTGATTGCATAACACTAGCAGCTGTCACCAAAATCTCCAGGGGTCCTTGTAAGGAGGAACATAATTTTCTGTAGGAGGAAGAAGGTGAAACGACGCCACAGTTTTCTCCAAGAACGGTCCCATCTGTGCCCAACGACAAAAACAAAATTACAAAAAGATCGATATCTCCTCTGTGTAAACAGTGCTGCAATTATGTGAAAAAATGGAGAAAAAAGATTTCAGAAAATTCACCTTGTCCCATTGCATGCTTAGAGTTGAAGCATTGAGAGAGTACAAATAACCTGTGATAATTACACAAGGGAAAAGAGAAAAAACTCTATTCAGCACAAATTCATGGCAACCAAACAACACACACACACACACACTTCATACAAAAAGCTAGATGACCAATGTGGATACTAGTATGATATCCTACCTTCGCGTTCAGCTGTTACAGCAACAAAATGTCGGTAAAGGTTTGATGACGGAGCCTGCATCATCCAGAAATTATTTATATGTATAAAAAAAGATATTCATGGTGAGTAGCTTAATTTTTCATCTGCACTCGTCTTGTGATAAATTAGGCGACTTACAGCTTCAGTTGGTGATTTCCGAACCAAATACTCATAATACCAATACGGCTCGCTATCAACCTTAGTAAAAAATACAATGAGCTCTGCGTAAGAAAAACTGATTGTGTTATCACAAACACGAAAATACTTGGCAGCAACATACTTACTGTGGAAGAATGTGCATCAAGGATTGAAGTTCCGTCCGTTCGTTGACTTGTGGTTACTCGCTGTGATGAAACAGTAGAGTGTCATTCGAGAATCCAACATGTTTTTAGGGCATTGCAGTAAGAGATGTTTGCATGAATCCTAAAATACCAGTGCAGACTTGTCGGCTAAAACAGAGTTAGCGACGTCTTTTGCATTCCACGTGCTTTTGTCGTTAGATTTCAAGAACAATGGATTGGGGGGACCTATCTGAATTAAGGAGTAAAAGTAAAAGTCAGGAAGGAAAATACATATCTTATCTTTCACTATGGAAATAAGATTATAAGATCATATTACCGAAACTGTAATTATGAGGTTATCAATGAAATCAACCCTCTCAGACACAATGCGGAGGCGTGCATCAGCTGTTTTGGTAGCCAAGAAATGTGTGGGTAAGAACGCAGTTGATGCATTAGTATTTCATCAAGATTTAACATAGAATTACCTATGTTGAGCTTAGTATTGAGAGACGAGACAATTATTGACAACAATGAGCTTTCTGACTCGACCACTAAAGATAATAACATTATGACTTACGGGACAATGGTGCAGCTGATGAATAACGCTCCGGCTTTCTAGATTCCACCCTTCAAATATATGAAAAGAGTGAGGTTCCTACAATTTAGCGATGAAAGAAGAATGAAACAGAGAACATTTTGTAATAACCGTAGTAAACTGAAGGAATACGAACTCTGCTTCGTGTTAAAGCATGTAAGTCATTAACATTACACTTCAGCGTGCACATGAATAACACACACACACACACGAGCAAAGATGGGAGTAAGAAAGATAGCAGAATATACACACAAACAATAGGTTTTTGGCGTGCTGTAAACTTTGTTTTCATTATCAAAAGGAAATGTAGAGTTCAAGAGAAGACATGGGTAGTACTGATCCAATAAAGGCCAATTATGATTATATATCAATGACTGTAGTCTGTATATGCAGATCAACCAGAGGTTTAGCAATTTGTGAACTGAACTCGACCCGGTATAAAGTCTCTTTTAACGGACAAATAGCCAATTGCAGATCTCGAAATGGACTAAGTTTACTTAATAAAGAAAAAAGAGAAGAAAAAAGATGACCTTAACAAGACTGGCATAAATGCCTAAGCTATTAGATTGATATCATATAATGCAGTGAGTAAAATAGAATGACCAATCATTCAATCTTGGCTGTTAAAAACAACTATTTACCATTTGAAGACAAACTTGCCGGAAGGCAATGCTGTCGGATACAAATATGAATAAGCATTTGTCTTGTCAACAAACAGATCCGTTTTCAGTTCCTCTTCCGCACCAGCTCCTGTTCGGTCGCCAATTCAACATCCAAGAAAAGTTAGCAAGCTCTTGGAGATGTTGGATGGCAAAACGCTGTCAAATTCTTAGCAAATTCCACGCCTCAATCTTGCGAGTCCACTCAGCATGTGTTGGCCAGATATTTAGTCCAAGGTTATTTGTTTGTTAAGACACTCAGACATTAGGAAATTAATTCAGAATTTTTTTCTAAATGATAGGTTATTTATGTTAAAAGGGGCCAAACATTGGGAATGATAAGAGTATTATATACTGAATCACAGTGTCCTTAGATTTTCCACATAAATCACAAATGTATGTATGCTTGAACAATATAACCTAAGCTGTTTTGATCTCTGATAATATACCTAGTCTTAAAATTCACACATTAAGAACCCAAATAAAAGTAAAACAACAAAAATCTTAGCTAGAAAACATAACTTATTCACTCAATCATATTGGTAATGAAGTCCAAATCAAATAAGAGGGGAAAAAACCAACATTTCTTAGCATTTACCTAAAGCTGGGAAAGCAAGAGAAAGAGAGGAGGACAACCCCAAGAACATCAAATCCCTCCTCAAAATCCCATTTTGCAAAAAGGGTCTTGAAGAATTACTCGAGCACACAACTGTTTTGCTCGATTTCCCACGCATTTTGGGTTTCCTCCTGCTTGAAATGGGCATGCTTTGAGCATTGTTTCTGCAAAACAACAAATGCTGTAACGCGTGTAGAGATAAAACAGCAAAAGCTACAGAATGTTGCAGTTCACAGCTTAGAGAGAGAGAGAGGGAAAAGGGTACCCAAAAATGGCAAAGTTTGGAGAGAGAGAATGATGGGATTTAACTGTGGGAAGAGATGCTGCCATTCTTTTCTTCTCTCATCCACTGTGGTTTGTTAAAGATAACTGAAAAACTGCATCTTTATGAATTTTGCAATAATTTATGGGGTTTTATGTGGAAATACCGTAATGATTTGGGGCAGAATTCACATTTTCTGGATTTTCTTTTGAGGTCTATCAAATATGTAGTGGAGATTAGTGGAAAATAGTTAAATTAAAAATTAAACTCAAATTAGCCAAAATATTGGAGGATAATATTTTGGGTAGCATTGATTTGAATTTTGAGGTACATTTTCTGTGATTTATTTAAGAAATAAGCACAAATTTACAAGATATTTGAAATAAGGAGTAATATTTTTATATAAAATAAAAAATAAAAAAATTCGACGTTTTTAAAAAATTCTTCACCATTTTACTAGGGTTTATGTATTTGAAATAAGTAGTAAAAAGGGGTTTATCTACAGCCACTGCATTTCACTAGGGTTTATGCATAAGCCCTCATTTATAACGTGGCGGGAAAGAGTAATCGGATTTCAGTTTCTCTACCAATTCCATCAAATTCTGAATGAATTCCTCCGCCTCTGTGCAATTTTTTCAAGGCACGAGTCAATTTGAGCGTTTTTCATTCAGGAAACTACAGCAACTCTCTTCCCCAAAGTGGAATTCCATCTATTTCGTGATCGTAGCTGCACGGAGTGAAGCTGTTTGGTGTAGCTGTGAGGAAGGTGCAATCAGAGTTGATTAGTTTTATCAGAATGACGTTGAATTGAATCTGATTTTGCTGCAGCATGATCAGTTATCAGTTTGATTTTTTGGGTTTCTGCTCAATTTTTGAACTCTCTGTAGAATGTTATTTTGCACCCTTTATCTTTTACCCAAGAGAGGAAGATTGTTTTTTTCGTTATCCCACTTAATGAGTGTTTCCACTTCTTGCTGTGCTGCTCAAGATACTGGTTTCTTGTCGGACGATAATGTGTTGCTGGAATCGTGTGAATACGGAGAGTTGCAGCAGAGGATGCAGAGGCATGCTGCCTCCGGCTGCATTAGCAAAGCCCTTGAGACTCTCAACTGTATGAGGGATCATGTTCCGGGTAAACCTACCGTTTATGACTATAATGCGATGATCAGGTATTTTTTGAAGTCCGGTAGTGTGGCGTTTGATGTGTTGTTTGAGGTGTACAGTGGGATGAAACGGTTTGGGCCGAGCCCGAATCTGTTAACTTATCAAACACTCTTGAATGGGATGATTTCTGTTGGCAGATTGAAAGATGCAGTATATATTACAGATGAGATGATGGCGGCTGGGTTTTCCCCTTCATTTACAAATCTGTCAAAGTTGTTCAAGAAGCTGTTGAAAACAGTAAGTGTAGATGATGCTGTTTTGGTGCTTGAGATTATGTTGAGTGTCAACTATATTCCAAGTCAGTGTGATGTAAGTGCCTTGATCCAAGGTCTTTGTCAAGTAGGGATGGTTCGGGTGGCATTTTCGTTGTTTGTGAAACTTTCGGGGAAGGGATACTTTTGTGGGGGGATTATTTATAATCCCATACTCTGGGCTTTATGTAAGTCGAAGCAAACTTGTGCCGCTTTAGCAGTTTTTGGTTTCTTAGAAAAGAAGGGCTTTGTGCGCTCAGTTTACTCTTATACTGCACTGGTTTATGGTTTTGGTAAGGATAGGCTATGGCGTGAAGCTTTTTGCTGTTTAGAGGAAATGGAAAAGGTTGGTTCTAAGCCTAGTGTGGTCACTTATACAGTACTTATTAAGGGTCTCTGTGATGATGGGAAAGTTGATGTGGCGCTGAACCTTTTGGGAAAGATGGAAGAGAGAGGATGTGACCCTGACTTAATTGTATACAACATAGTTCTCCGCGAGCTTTGCAATCAAGGTAGAGAAGTTGACATTTATGATCTTGTTCAAGTTATTGATCAAAAGGGCTTGTCGCCTGACATGTATACTCATGCCGCGTTGGCTGGAGGCATGTTGAAAAGGGGCAATGTGGAGGTTGTCAATAAGTTGTTGCTCAATATTATACTAAGGCGCTGCTCTGTAGATGCTGTCATTTACAACATATATCTGCATTCAATGTGTTGTAATGGTAATTCTGGAGAAGCTTTGTCCATGTTGCAGAGTATGATGGAAAAGGGTTTTAGACCTACAAATGCACAATACAACACAATTCTTAAGGGATTGTGCAAGGAGAGAAATTTTTACGAAGCTTTCAAGTTATTTGATAGTATTATGTGGCCTAGCGATGGACCTGATTTGATTTCCTTCAATACAGTTTTGTCTGTTGCATGTAAACTAGGAAATTTGTCCATTGTACAGCGAATTTTGTGGCAGATGGAATATGATGGAATAAAACTCGATGTTGTGAGCTTTACATCTCTGATTCAGTATTATTGTACAAGTGGCAAAATCACAGACTGCTTAAAGCTTGTGGAATCCATGGTGATTAATGGTCCCAGGCCTAATACAGTCACTGTTAACACCCTTCTTATTGGACTCTGTAAGAATCAACAATTTGGATTAGCAGAAAGATATTTCAACTATTTTAAACAGATTGGAATTTCGCCCGATGCTCGTATTTATAGCAGGATAAAGAGCGGACGATATTCTTATCAAGTTGGAGAGGTGTTGGACTTTGACAAAGGCACCTAGTCGACAAAGTGGTAAGATTTTCTACTAGCTCTGGGTAAATATTCAATTCCTTTTCATGGAATGTCAAATTTTCTACGGACTTTGAACTTGTTAGAGTTGTAAGAATTCTTGCTGTAATCATTACAAATTAATGTCAAATGCATTGCATTAACAACTATATTTGGGTTTATATATATCCATTTTCTTGAATCTTGCTGAGAAACATATACAGCCGCCTTATGTATTGTTTCAAGGTCAATGACTTCAAGTTAAAAAAAAGAAAGTGTAATTTGCTTCACTTATTTTTGAATGCTGAATGTAATTTCTCTATAAACTGAACACAATTAAAAACTCAGAACAAAAAGGCAAGAGAAAGGGAATAAAGCTCCGAATGCTAATCTGATGAAATATTTGAATTTTGGACATAAAACACCAGTGGATTCTGTATGCTCTACATTGTAATGCTAGGTTTCTAAAAGAGATTTAACTTGTTTTAACTTGCATTTGTTGTAATCCTTGCAGCAATCATGAAGTCATGCTAATTTGGTTCCACAAACACTTATTCAATGAAGCATGCAGTCATGAATGACGAGAATAGGCCATCCAGCCTTGGGGAGCACGGGCAAAATTCTTATGCTCATCAAATGGATTGCCACCTCTATATCCTTCAGCAAAACAAGATGACAAATGGGTCTCACGAGCAAGCTTGAAAAGAGCCGCACCTGACAAACCAGCAGGGAGTTCAGCTGCTTGTCACCCACATAAGAAAAGGGCTGTTCTTAAGGATGTAACTAATATCAACTGTGGAAACTTGTACATAAACTGCATCAATGCAGCGAAAGGTCAGGTGAGAACGGTGCCACCACTTTTGATGATGTATAACACGGAGGTTCTCCACCTCTCATGTTCTAAGCTCAAGATTTATTCTTACACTGTCAGACAAGTTCTTTAGTGGAAATAATCACTTTGTCATTTTCTTCTCCTTCCCTCTTTTGATTCAATATTTGTGGAAACTGTCTCATAACTCATTGCATGGGACATTTCAGCCTATCAGGCAGGACAGAAAGGGATCCTTACAGAAGAAGGGAAAGGTTGAACCTGCTTGTTTTGCTAAAAATTCCAAGGTTCTGGGAGTTAAAGGAGAAAACATAGTGGACGAGATACGCCAAGTAGAAGCAGAGGGATCCAAGGATACCTGTCCTGCTGTAGACTTGCCAACTGAACCAACTGAATTAAAAAATGAAGAAATGTCAGCTACAGCAGGTTCGGTTCCTCTGAAGATAGATTCCATCAAAAGTTGGGGTCCATCTGATAGAGGTTAGATTTTGTACTTAGCTTTTCAGTTTGATTGCTGAATGCTAATAAAATCTGCATTTGAATTTACAACAACTAAAAAGTCTCTATTTTTGGGAAACTTTTGACACGAAACCCGTGACATGCCAAGGTAAAGTTTGTTTATACAACATAATCACCTACATAGCTTGGATTCCAGTCAGTGAACTTGAGTTTTAATTGGTGAGGTAGGTACTTATATTCAATACTGTCAAGAGATTCTTGAAGCAAGACATTTGCAAAAGATCAAAATGCTATAATTGAAGATAGAATTAGATGCAGACTGCAACTGTTTTAAGTAGTTTGATCATATATACCTGTATTCATTGTTGGGCTCCAATACATACTGTAAGTTCACTTAATGAACATATACTAAATTTCCCTAGCTACTTCTGCCTCCACATCTGACATTTTTTGGCCGACTGTGCAGATGAAAGCGTGCTTTGCATGAAACAGGAGAACATGGAAGATAGGGGAGTTATTGATATAGATTCAAGACACAGGAATCCACAGATGTGTAGCCTCTATGCAGCTGATATATATACTAGTTTATTCGCAAGACAGATTTGTTAGGCTGTCACTGATTTTCTAAATGCTGCTGTGGTCTGATTTTGTGTGTAACTCAGCATGGGATTATCAGAAGCCTTGTGTGATATTGCTTCCATAAGTTTCACAGTCCACTTTATTGTTGATTAGGATGCATTATGAGCTTATTAGAAGAAGAAGAAGAAGAAGAAGAAGAAGAAGAAGATGTTTGTAATTAGTTTAGAACTTCCAATAGCATCATTACATGATTTTCTTAGAACTACCACTCATCTATAAAATAAATGATCTACATAGATCAATTGACAACTTATTTGTTTATTCCTACTCAGATAGAGAACAATAAAATCCAATTGAAGGCATAAAAGCAATAACATTTCAACGAGCTAGGCAATTTGAAGAGTAATTGACAGTTGATTGATCAGGCATTAACTTGTGCTCCAGAGTCGTATATGTCTCCGGCTTTCCAGTTATCCGGTATGTCATTCACTGGAACTATCCATTTCTCGTCTCCATTTTCATCACTAAAGAGCATCCTTACTGAAAGTGGTCCACTAGGCGGTGACGTAGCTGTCCATACTGCTCCATAACTCCGATCCAATAGCTTGCATGTGTAACTTTGTGTCTGTGTACATAAGAAAGCAAAGTTATGTTTTGGTATACCATCTCTCGACCTTTCCTTTTTCTTTGCAGTGAAAGACCAAGAACTACACATCCTAACTGTGTCACGAGCATTGGTGAAGAATGCATATTCAAAGCTTTAAAAGGTACCTCACATAGTTGCACTGCAGTTATGTCTTTCATGCCTTGCTGATACCAAATTACGAAGGCCAGATAATGAGGGTTGCTGCTGCTTTCATCTATCTTAATCGTAATATTTTTGTTCGGATAGCTGCATGAAATCCTGCACATTTACATAAATGGAGCTCATATCATTATCTTTCCAATTGGATGTGATGTATTCTTTTGTGAAGCTCTGTAAACTTACCGTTTATATTCAATATCTATCACGCCAAATGTTAAAAGAGATGCACCTGCATCCGCGTTCTGAGCCATTCGCCCAAAAGCACGGCTGCTCAGAATGAAGTCGGTATTATGGCTGGAACCGTGGTCAGTTATGACGACATTCACTCCTTTGTCTGAACAGTACTTGCTATTAGTACACCTGACCTGAAAAAATACGAGATATATATTTCACGGTTGAGTTACCACTTCTCATAAAAATCGTGTTCATTTCTCCTTTAGATGACATCTACCTGGTAGCAAGCACCGCAACCTAATCCATCTCGATAGAGATCTGATGCTGCTGATACGTCTCCATTGTTAATTGTTGCCCCAAATGTACCAAAGCCACATCGTCCAGCTGCATTTTTTTGTGAGATTTGATAGAGCTATATCAATAAAATCATAGATTTGCACCAGATTTCACTTTAGCAAATTGCATAATATGTTGAAATGATTCACTGCATTGCATTATGCTGTTGGTATTAAACTGATTAAACTCACTTTCTGTGCCTTTCTCATCAGAATTCGGGTAGTAAGACGCCCTCGACTGCGTGAAACAATCCGTGCACGGAGCAGCATCCCCGAGAGATTCCAAGAGGAAAAGTGCCGCTGCAAGAAGACCGAATACAAACTTGAGGCATGATGCCATCCTAGCGACGTAGAGCAAGTTTAGAAGACGAAAAGGGAAGAAAGAAGACGAGCTCGAATGCATGAATGGCTCCCCCAACGCTCGTATTTATAGCAGGATAAAGAGGCGGACGCCATTCTTATCAAGGTGGGGAGACGTTGGACTTTGACAGAGGCAACTCGTCGACAAAGTGGTAAGATTTTCTACGAGCTCTGGGTGAATATTTCAATTCCTTTTCATGGAATGTCAAATTTCTGAATAGTGTATAGCTGCAACGACAAATTTTCCAAACGTTTGAACTTTTTAGAGTTGCAAGAATTCTTGCTGTAATCATTACAAATTAATGTCAAAATGCATTGCATTAACAACTATATTTGGGTTAGACTTTGTATATATCCATTTTTCTTTTTCTTGTAAATAATTCTTACATGATATACGAAGGAACCTAGCAGGTTTCATTAGTGGAAAGTTACCAAATATGTCCAATTTTGAAGAAAGTCATTATGCTGGGAAGTTGATACAATAGGAAAGAAGACATAAATAGAAGTTTGGTATCTTTGCACCATCAGAAAATGCAGTTAAATTCTACTCCAACACAAAGAAGTCAAGTCTATTTTTGGATCATGAAAATGGTAGTTTCAAATTTGGGGGCTCAATTCTATGGGGGATTTAGATATAATTTAATCTTAAACCCGAAACCTAAAACCCTACATGTCACGTGTATATTGATAATGTTACACATATATTGACTTATCTAAGAAAAATAATCGTCCCGATCAATGATCAATTTAATCCTAAACTCGAAACCTAAAATTCTACAATTTGATCAAATGATCAAGACATTGTTAAAAAAAACGAGTTTTCTCAAATGAAATGAAATTTGAAATCCTATTATGGTGTTTCGACCCGTGACTTAATCTCGAGATAATGTCACAAAATTTATATTGAATAATTTTAATCCCACTTAATCTTGAGTAATCTCAAATCAATATCAATGTCAATATAAACCGACCCTATGAGCACCACATCATACACTTTTTGACTCTTCTAAATGATGGGTAATAAATACGTTTCTCATATAATTCCTTCATTTATTTTTCGCATTTTGTTTCCGATTATTATAAGTGTTTAAATCATTTAACTAGAAACGACTACACAACATAAAAAAGTAAGATACGAGAGAGATGGACAGCCTAACTAAAATAACTGAAAAGCGTAAACCTAAAACAAGAAACAGAACTAAGGTTAAGGGAAGAAAAAATAAACATCAAAATTTATTTACAATGGTGAAAAGCTAACTAGTATTGCCTCCATCTCGAACCATGCCGGTAACCCGGCTGCGGCGGCGGTGCTGCCCAAGCACCACCCGGCGGTGCGAGGTGTCCCAGCCCACCCGGCCGCGGCAGCTGGCTCATCGCAGGAGACGTACGACTATCACTAGGATGCACATGCAACGGCAGCTGATGGCCGTGAGCCACCGCGTAAGGCTGGTGGTGCGGCGGCGGTTGTGGTGCCTGCGGCCGCCACTCCGGTATATCGTCGTCGTCGTCATCGTTCCAAGGTTCAATTCCAATTCCCAAACTCCTATTATCTACACCCACACTCTTACTGGCCACACTAGGCCCATCCTGCCCATATTTCTTGATAAGCTCTCTCACATCTTCCACCGGCCGCGCAGTCGTCTTTTTCAACGCGTGGAGTGAATTACGAGACGTAACACGAGACGCCGAGGACGGGTTCAAGTCCCCCGAGAAGTTGAATTCGGGTAAATCGTCGTCGTCCTTCGCTACCGCCGCCGCCGCGCCGGGGCCGAACCCGGGTGGGACGTCGTCGTCGTCCTCGTCCGCCGGCGGCTGGGGTTGCCTAGTTAGGGTATTGGGGTTAACATTTGGGGAGTCTTGAACCCTCTTAGGCGGGGCACCAAAGGGTTGCTTTTTCAAGCTGTGTTTTTGGTGCGACGATGAATTAGGTGATATTGTGTTGCTTATATGAGCTCTTCTCCATACAACTACACCAATTAGTCCGTTTTCGAAGGATTCTTCGGTCCCCGGCCGCTCCCGGAGTATATGCTTGTTCAACATCTCGAACATTCTAGAAGCCGGCGGGCAGAGGTAAAGCTCGACGCCGGCGACTGGCTCCGCATACCCCAATCTCTCGTCGCCAACATATGAGTTAATAGCCTGCACCAGAACATGATCATCTGCTTAAGTTCAACAATCTAGAGAGAGAGAAAGAGTGAGAGAGAGAGAGAGTTTTACCTCAGTAAGATTAGAACGCTGCTCCTCCGATGATTTATCCCTCAAAATGAAGTGAAGAACCTGCAGAAGGAAAGGGTGGGTTTAATTAGCAAGCATAGTAGCATTTCATATTTCATATGTACAAGTAAATAAAGAAGCAATACTAAATTAAAACATTTTTTGTGCATTAATTATGACCTGTTTATGATAACACACAAGCCCTGTATCTATGTACTCGACGTATTGCACATTTAATGAACATATTCATCTAGAAATAAAGCTGAGTTGGTGTCGTAGTTACAGTTTACAGAATTAAATTGGTACTACAATAATTCGTCATTTAACACATTCATTGCTCTAATTAAACAACCTAAACTAACTATCAAGTTACATGAAATAGAATGAGGCAGCAATTATTTGCATTTGCCCAATAACAAGTTTCTTTCTATACAAAATACAATCTTTACAAATGCCGTCGCACAATCAATTCATTTAAATCTAGAAAAGGCCAATTAAAACAATCTTTGAAAACCAAGAACACCTCCATTTTAACAGAGAGCATTGCGCTGCTATTTTACATGTTAATGGTGATTAATGAATCACTGGAAAACTGTTGTAGCAACTATTCTTCAAAGGTTTAATTCTTTTTAATTCTTTGACAAAAAAATCAAGGTAGAATCTCCCGCAAGGAACCTGGTAAAACATGTGATAAAACATTGATATATTTTGTAGAATTTTTCATCACTACTGCTTTTATACATCCAAACTAAAACTAGGTAAAGATTAAGGTAATTAGGCATCAGTGCTGGGAGGCCACATTGCCTTCTCTGCAGGCAAAAAGCCAAGGAATTAGTTACAAGGAAAAGGAGAAGGCCTTGATATACCATGACTGCACGTGTTCGCGACATGGGGAGTTCTTGGAGAAATTTTTCGAATGCATCGAGTCTAACTCTGCCCTTGATCTCGAGAGAGGTAGGCCACTCCTTCGTTGATGTCTTCTCACCACTGTTAATTACAAAGTTAAAGATCAGAGCAAAGGTATTGGAAATTTAGCTTAATGTAATGGGAATTTGGTTAGATAACGGAAGAGCAAACAGCTTGTAGTTTTGAACCAAAAATGCACAAACCTGTAAAATAGTCCACCAACTGTGACTGTGGATGATATGTTGAGCTGAAGAATACCATTCCAGACAAAATCAGCATTCGGTACATCACTAGGACGAACTGCTTGTTTTGCGGGACTACCACTCAAATCCTTCATCGTGTCAGGTTTCTTGACAGAAGAAGCCTTTTTGGAGGTAACATCTTTACGTATGTCTGAAGCTCGATTGGAAGCCCTCAAGTTGATAGCACGTTTTGGGCTTTCTCCAGATGATATAGGAGACTTCTTCCCTGCATCTCCAGACAGATCCTCAAATGGAGGTTCATTATTAAGGGACTCCATAAACTCATCCAACGAAACGATTGGAGGCAAGTCAGAATCCTTCAGTTCATCCACCATCATTCCTTGCATTGGATCAGTTCCATCTGTCTGAATAATCAGGCTGCCCGGGAAATCCTGGCCATCTGAACTGCTCCCTTGGCCTACCACCTTTTCTTTATCTTTAATACTAGCCCCAGAAGGAGAATGAGATTCGACAGCCTTTTTCCGCTGAGGTCGTGTCAACAAAGAAGTCCCAGCAGATACCTCTGCAACAATGGCATCATCATGCTCCACTTCTACCTGAAACTCACCCTTGTGTGTTTTCCTGACCAAACGTCTTATATCAACCTCAGTATCAGGCAAAACTTTCATTTGTGCCAACTCTTCTGCTTTTGCCATACGCCACTCTGTTAACTCCTTGGAAGCAAGCTCTTCGGCTGTCATTGAGCATAGCCTTTCTGGAGATATTTTGCCAGACATGACTCTTTCTCTCAATTCTGGATTGTTACGATCTTTGAGGTTGAACAAAAGAGACCTGCCTTTCTCTCTATATTTTTTGTTCACATCACCAAATAATTTAAAAAGCTCAGCTTCAACTTTGAAAGCCAAATCTTCTGGTGTCAACGTTGCAACCTCTTGTTTGTGCCCCAGAGCTTCCTCTTTCAAAGACTTTTCAGCATGCTGACTTTCCTTACCCTCTCCCATATGCATATCAAAATCAAATGCCCAAGAAAGCCCATTGCCCTGCAAAAGATCATCTTTAACAAAGAAGTTATCTCCAAATGGAACATCCTCATCAGGCAAACTATACTGGAACCCCTGGAAAGCCTGCGCTCCATTCCCCCTGCTTCCACCATGAGGCAGCTCAGCAGTAAACACCTGAGAACCACTGGCTTTGGTAAGCGTGGTCAATTCATTTGAAGGGAAAACTTCTGCGGAACCAGAAACAGGAACCTGACCTCCCTCACTAGAACCAGAGACATGAGAATCCCGCGAGTCGATGGGATTATGTGCATCCCTCTGGTTTTTCTCAGTTATCAAAGCATTGTCCTGGTTCGGACATGCCAAAGCCAATGCCGCAGCCAAAGATTCCCTCATTTTCGACCTTATGCCTTCTGATGACTCTGACCGGACCTTGGATGCTGATTCAATTTTAGTAGTTTGCCGTTTTCCAGTTTGCCCCCGTTGTAAGCCAGACTTACCTGACATGGAGTCATTCCGCATCATTTTCTTGATAGGTTGAGTAGGTGTAACTGGAGAGCCCAATCGAGGCTGCGATTGTGCAGTTCTCTTTTGATGTGCAGAAGGCTGCAGGAATCCGGGAGAATTAGCATCAGATCCCACATGTGCTGGCCGCTTGTGAGGCTGTGCCATTTGCTGAGAAGTAGCATTGTTTGACAGAGGCTCCGCCTCAGCCTTCCGTTTAAAAGGGAATGAAGCCTTCTGTCCAGCTACACTGTTCGGCGAACTTGCATGCTCAGGACCTAGCTGGTTCGACATCCAGACTTGGTTTGATCCCATACTAACACCTGAAGATTCATTATGCCCCAAGATATTATTCGACATCATCGAGGTATTGAACCCAGAGTCACCGGAGAGTGACTCTAATAGACCACTTTGATCTGTTGGTACATAAAAATGATGTGATTCAGGATTGCATGACACCTCGCCTACCATTTTCATAGGCATCTCTGGAACTGGAAACTCCAGAGAGCTAGAACCATGCTCCATCTGAACCAACTGCCTACCTGAGATTGGGTACTGAGAAACCAAATTGTTGGACATGATGCACCAACGATGTAGAACATAAGCAAAAACCACAAATATAGATGTGATTGATTTGCTGATCCTCCAATTCGACCTGCACGTGCAATAGCATGCATCTTAGTAATGTCAAGTCATGCTGATAACAAACAGATAAGCATGTTTGGCTTAACACCTAAAAGAATTTCACACCAGAGTCCATAATCTACCACATGCACATAGAATTCAACATATCACAACCAGATATGCAATCTACTGAATAAAGAGACTACCTGTAGAATGAAAATCTGTTACATGAAAAAGGATTTCCAATCAATGAAAGAAAACATAGTAGCTATTTCCAAATACAAATAGGCAAACGAAAAATGAAAATAAGAAACCGAATTTGAAAAAACAAAAAAATTAATGCTTGACCTGAACAAGCAGAGACGCGAAACACACCCCCATCACCCGCGAAAAACAAAATTGTCAAAATTTGCACGGATGACCAAATACAATCGTAAATTCAAGCTCAAACATCGATGATATAAAAGAATTTAAACATGAACCACTTGTTGATAAATCCGAACCACCTGATGAGCCCTAATTTCATATCCTTGACCGCGAAAACCAACTCACGTCTTATGACACTGGAATAAGTTGTTATCGGTTTTGCTTAATCAATCCAAACATCATTTTGATTAAGTCAGACTGAAAACAAAAGATTCATTTGGTTCTTAAAACCCTATCCTATCCCTACATTAACAACCGACGAAGAAACCCCAAATTCAAATCAATTTTCTCAAATTTCGACCCACTGGTATGCATAAACAGATAGGAATTTTCAGGATACATGCAGCAGATGCATAAATGTGGGAATAAAGTGTAGAACTTTACCTAATGGAGGCAGAAAATGTGAATTTACGAATGAAGACAACGAAACAGCTGAGTGATGAATACAAGCATTTCTTCGTAAGTATAGATGTGTGTGTGAGAGAGAGAGAGAGGAGAGAGAGAAGAAACCCTAGAAAGATAAGCAAATGTTTGATGTGCGTGCCATTTATGGTAGTCGAGAAAGCGCTAACGGAAGTCGAACTCGTGATTATAAGGTGACACGTTATCCGTGTCAGCTGGCATACAAATAATTTTCTTTTCTATTTTTTAATACTTCTATTTTTGTTGAAAAAAGAGAAAATTGACTACTATACATTTTTTCTTTTTCTTTTTTCCTTTTTTTTTGGGTGGGTGAGGAAATCTCACTTCGCATATACTAAAAAATCAAATTTGAATAAATAAATGTTATTAGGGCGAAAAAGTTTGAAAGATGTAATATTAAACATTTCACTATTAAGTTATCTACGTTGTTCATTTGATACTTGATAGTCCGTATCAAAATTTCAGCCAACTGAGAGGTGACATGACTCGTCGAAAGTGATCTGGCAATTAAGAAAAAAAAAATTACATTACTCCCTCCGTCACATAAATAATGATCTGTTTTCTTTTTGAATTGTCCCACATATAACGACATGTTTCCTTTTTGAGCTATAATTAACACTTAAACATATAATTTTAAATCATATTAAAATTTGAACTCTTAGTGAAATATTGAATTGGATTATAAATTGAACAGCGCAGATAAATTCAGACTATATTTGTAATTTTTGTAATTCGAACTAAAAAGTTACAATAAGATCAAAATTTAGATTATTTTTTAATGATAACCCTTATATTTTTTAATTTTAAGAAAAATTACATACTATTTAATGTTTGAAGCCAAATATTTTAATCACACGATCTCTAAAATTTATTTATCCAACAAAAAAATCGTACAATTTAGTATGTGAAAGAACATGTATCATTATATTACATTACAAGTACATAAATCCATTTTTTTTTTCATCCTGAAATACACAACAATATTCTTGACAATTCACATTATCATAGGCAAAGAACACTTATAGATCAAACTACAGCAGAATCTAATCCAACAACACCAAAACCATGACATAGGGCTGCAATTTCAGCCCCAAACCATGAAATGGAATTGCAATTTCGGCCCAATTGCAAAAATAGCCCAATTTATCACAACAAGAATGGAAATATATCTATATAGGAGTATAAAAGATGAGTTTTCTCCCTCCATTTTTTCCCGCCATTTTTTCTCTCTCTCTTCTCCCATCAATTTTTTCATTATTTTTCATCTCTTTTTTCTTTTACAATTTTAATACTTTTTTAAATAATATCAAATTTAATTTATGAAGAAATATTTAATAAGCATCTTATATTTAAGTTTGTAACAAAATATTTAATATGGTATAAAAATTATTAAAAATAAATTTAAAACAAATATGTTCCTAAAATTTTAAAATATTCTATTTTTTTTTTCTCTTTGTTAAAATTTTACAATTCTTTTATTTTCGTCTGTGTATGAAAATATTTATTTGTATGAAAAAATTGATGGGAGAAGAAAGAGAAAAAATGGAGGGAAAAAACACCCCTTTTATATATTATATAAATTTAAAAATAATGAATTTCGTAATTTTGTGAAAGAAATTTTGTTTATGGGTTTAATTGTAGTACTTAATGAACTTTGGGGTGTTAGTTGCTATCAATGTTATGTTAGGGGCTTAAGTGTAGTTGGGGTGGTAACGTTAGGGTGTTTTTGCATATTAACTCTTTAATATAATGTGTATATATCATATCATCTTAAATTTTTTCATGTATGTCTTGATTAAGACGAAATTAAAATTAAGGGCAAATTCTGAAATGAGCTAATGTTTATGTATTTATACTACAACTTTATATAGCTAAAAAAATATATCAAAATTCACTAATAATTTTTGGATTTACAATCAATTAACGCCTCAAAAAAATATGTTGTAAAATGAAAATTAGTAAAAAAATAATTAAAAATTCCAAAAACCCTTTCAAGACCAATAGAAAATTTGAAAGAAAAATATCTAAATATTTTGGTGGAAATTTTAAATAGATAATAATAATCATTAGATAAAAAGGTTTTGTCAAGTTCTCGGTCATTGATTTGATATGCCTCCAATTATAAGATGATTTCATTTTTATTTTAAGGCCACTATCTTCATTCTAAATATAATATTTTAAAATATAATTTTTTTGTTTTCACAAACTATAAGATGGTTTCATCTTCATTTTCATGCTACTATATTCACATACTATAATATTCTAAAATATAATTTTGTTTTACTATTTTAATTAAATAAGTATCACCGTGCATCGCACGGAAGTAATACTAGTTCCAAAATCAAAGCAGAGAACTGATATCACTAAACACCACAAATTCAACAAACTTGCCCAAAAAAGATCCAATCTACAACGCGGAGGAAAAGGAAAATTGGAGCGAGCTCAAAAACACATTTGGAGAATTTTGATTGTGCAAATTCAAGAAGCAGTTGTATACGGCAGATACCAACTATGGCTCTGGGAGAGGGAGTTGTTGTTGCAGCATCACTTGCCTGACCTCCGCAGTATGTGGAATGAAGATGCAATCCGCGTTGTGAACATTAATTAGTTCTGCAACAGCGGGAACATCACCCACTACCATCACCCTAGCCCTGCCTGCAGCGGCAAGTTGATCACGAATCTTCCTTTTCTTGGATTCAATTTTGCGGCTCCGCGCCCTTAAATCTTGAACCCGGCGGTTGGCGGCTGCGACTTGGGCATTCAATTGAACCACATTCGTATTTTGCAACCCAAGTTGGTGATCTACTGCTCCTTCTTGCCGGAATTCAATACAGTAAGCCGACAGAAGCCCCGTGCCGACATTAGTGTCGGGGTTGTTGTCCATGATGAAAGCCAGAAACAAATGGCGAGAGCGCGCGCGAGAGAGAGGGGTAAATCAAGAACGAGCGAGAGAGAGCAAGGGTAAATCAAGAACGAAATAAAGAACTTATTATATAACATCAACGGAAATCTTTGTGTTGGGTTTAATTTGCGATAGAGAGAGAGGGGGTAAGAGGGTGTTTGGCTGAGTTTATAATCTCCTCAAAACAGCTTATAAGCTGTTTAGGAGCTTATAAGCTCCTCTAAAGTGTTTGGCCAAATAAGCTCTCAAATAGCTTATAAGCTCCAAAAATAAACTTCAAGAGCTTATAAGCTTCCCAAAAAATAAGTTCCTCTATCCCAATTTATTTTTTTATAATCTCATATGCAATAATCATTTTACAAATTTTTTTCAACTATAATTTATTATTTTCATTATATATCATTCAAGTTCATTTTTCTTCGATTTTCTCTCTCTAAAAAAATATTTTCTCTCTAGCTTATAAGCTTAATTATCCAAACACTTTGACAATTTATAAGCTCTTAAAAATTACATCTTATAAGCTCTTGAAACATCTTATAAGCTCCAAGAGCTTATAAGCTCTTTAAAATAAGCTTACCCAAACACCCTCTAAATCAAGAACGAGCGAGAGAGAGAGCGGGGGTAAATCAAGAACGAAATAAAGAACTTATTATACAACATCAACGGAAATCTTAGTGTTGGGTTTAATTTAGTTGGAAGTAAATAAAACAGTTAATTCAAATTTATCTCCATATGCAATTATGAATTCCCATCATCATTTCCAATTAAAAAAATGAATTTAATTTCCATCATTTTTTGTATATAATTAATTTAATTTTATCAATTACTTTAATATAAGGTTATAATGGTAAATTAATTATTTAATTTAAAACTGCCACCCCCGCTGCTACCGGGTGCAAGCAAAGTTCGCCTTTCCGCTGTGCTCGACTGAACGACGCAGCATGACCTTCTCCTCTCTAAGCTAAGTCTTCTACCTTTTGCATGGAAATCTATTATCGATTAAAATTATAAGGTCTTCTGTCCAAGTCCTCATTGCAAATCCAATTTAGTGAGTTTATGTGGGGGATTGGATTGTTTGCATGTGTATTGTTGGGATTACTTACTAGGCCTTACTTGAATTTCGATGATTGGGTTTAGTCTTACGACGGCATGCTTCATTTTTGGGCTATAATTAACACTTAAACATATGATTTTAAATCAGATTAAAATTTGAACTCTTAGTGAAATATTGAATTGGACTATAAATTGAACAACGCTGATAAATTCAGACAATATTTGTAATTTTTGTAATTCAGACTAAAAAGTTACAATAAGACGAAAATTTAGACTATTTTTTAATGATAACCCTTATATTTTTTAATGTTACTATTTAATGTTTGAAGCCAAATATTTAAATCACACGATCTCTAAAATTTATTTATCCAACAAAAAAAATCGTACAATTTAGTATGTGAAAGAACATGTATCATTATATTACATTACAAGTACATAAATCCATTTTTTTTCATCCTGAAATACACAACAATATTCTTGACAATTCACATTATCTTAGGCAAAGAACACTTATACATCAAACTACAGCAGAATCTAATCCAACAACACCAAAACCATGACATAGGGCTGCAATTTCAGCCCCAAACCATGAAATGGAATTGCAATTTCGGCCCGAAACCCACGAAATAGGATTGTATGTTCGGGCCTCACCACGATCGACTATGCACAACTGACAAAAGAACACTTTGTAAGACCGTCCGGGCTATTGTTTCGCGCTCCTTTTTCCTCAGCGATACAGCATGGTGCTGTTTCGTAGGCTGGCTGTTGCTTCAGTGAGCGAGCTGAAAATGGTATCACCAACCTCGGCTTTGCAGAGTGGGCATGTGGCGTTGATTTTCAGCCATTTATCTACGCAGTCCTTGTGGAAGAAATGAGTGCACGGCAGTTCCTTGAGTTCATCGTTGTTGACATATTTCGCTAAGCAAATGCAGCAAACCTGTGGAGGAGAGCATAATTCAGAGGTTATATACATTTGCAGATATTGTATCAGCAATCAAATGGCTGAATGAGAATAAAACTGAATCGCGTTGTTTGAGATAGAGATATGAGAAGCTTACTGCGTCCTCTCCTGAGATTGCACGCTCTTTCTCCGTTCCAGCAGCCACTATCCCACCCTCGGGTGCATTAGAACTATGTTCCTTACTGCCCTTGCTTTTCTTCATTTTAAATTTATATGTTGGTAGAGAGTTAATCGAATCTTGAGTAGCTCCTCGATTCTGAGAAAAATCTTCTCTGATGCCCAGAACTGATATTATACAAGGGAGGCAGCAGCAGATTGTAGCACACAGAATAAAAGGCATAGCATATCCGATACAGCTGAAGGTCAGAAACACTATGCACAACCTGCAAGTGGAAAATTTGCAAACAAATCGAGAACATTAGATAAGAAATGCTTTCCATGCATGCTAGATCTAGCCGAGTATATTTTCTCATACCTGTATAAATTGGGAGCTTCAGAGGAAGACGAGTGGCCCCCGAAAATCCATACATTTCCAACGACAAACCACACAGCAAAGAAGCAGTCCAAAGCCATCTTGAAATATTCGACAAATACCTTAAGCCTGAAACAGTAAACGCAGCTATTAGGCTGCCTAAGTAGAAGTACTTGAAATATCAAGAGAAAGTTTTCGTAGGACTCCTAGATTGGCTCTACGTGGAAAAAGTTGACACAGCTTCCAAAGGCAACATGGCTTCTTCTTAGGCTACAGGACTGGCAAAAGATACCCAATGTTACAGCTATGTTGAGGAAGAAGCATGTAGAACTGGTTAGCTAGAATATGAGCCACATCAAGTATACAGAGTAATCATGTAGAACTGGTTAGCTAGAATATGAGCCACATCAAGTATACAGAGTAATGCCCCAATAAACATTTCCATAAGATGTTGTACCATTTCTATTTTATTACCTACGTCTTATAAACAGGTTAAAAGCAGCTTCAATATAAAGTCAGCTTCCCCTCCCCAACCCAACCAAACAGAAGAAAAAACAAATAAAAATTAATAATTCCAGCAGAATGTCTCGTAAGTCTTTAGCAACCCCCCCCCCCCCCCTCTTTTCCCGGCCCACCCCTGATATCCAGTGAACATTACAAATTACAATAATCTGGTATAAGTAATTGGGGGACTAGATAGAGAAGAAACAATCTTCGGAAATGATACTAAAATTTCGCTGATTGAACATAAGCTTCTCCATAACATGTTACCCAACTTTTCCTTTATTCTGACAACCACATAAGGATTAGATAAACTTTTCCATCACTGCAATTCAGAAACTTTTATTTCATGAAAATGACAAGTCAAAAGAAGTTGTATAGCATTCCAATCCTAAATGCTCGAATACAACAACCATTACCTTGAATTCGGTAATCCATTATTCTGAGTGCTTCTAGTTGATGTACCAGTTGTCCAGCTATCTTCTCTGCTTATTGACCTCCTCGCGAAAGGAACAGCAGAGTTATTGCTAAGGGAAGCATCTTGTCCATTTTGAGATGAGTCCTGCTCAGGACTTTGATTACGATATTTAAAACGCCAATATAGAAGGGGAAGTATCGCCAAACAACCAGATGCATATCCAACAACCCATGCTCTCAAAGGAGCACGAGGCTTCTCACTTCTGGACAGGGACAAGACAACAATAGCTGCTATAATTTGGCTGACTGTTAATACTAGCTCAACAGATATCCATAAACCAGAATTTAATGGACTTCTTTGTCGGCTGCGAGTATTTCCTCTACGACTTAGTGATGAACTCCTTGAGTTTGACCCACCGGCAGTAAAAGGTTGAGGCTGATAAAGGGGAACCCTTGAACTAGTAGATGGCAGGTCTTCACTCCTTTGCTGCTCCAAACCAGTTGATGGCCTTTCATGGGATGAATTAGATGAAGAAGCAGTACCACTGCCTGTTATGTCAATAACGTGTTCGGTATCGCTGCGACTGTCAGCTCCTTCCATTAACAAATCGGCTTCGTCAGTTGAACTCTTATGATGATGTCCCAGTATGGGAAAAGCCATTCAAGTCTGCCAACCCTAGACGACACTCCGAAAACATGGGACAACAGGCTAGTGAAAAACCTTCAGAATTTAGCTCCCTTCCTAGTATGCTGAATGAAGATTGAGCAGCAATAATCTCTCAGAGCTTAAGGGCGTTGATTGACCTTATCTGTTCACAGCACATAAAGGCATAAATAAAGCATAAACATTAGAAGCTAACTCATTCCATTTATACACTCATACACAATGCCGATTCCCTTTTTCATAACAAAAATTACAGAACAAGGCACTCAGTACATATATTCTTTCTTCGACGTTAGTTCACCGTTCCTGTCACAATATCTACATCTCCTCAAACCAAACAAAATAAAGCCAAATAAACACAGTAGAAAAGCTTTGGAGAAAGATTGTATCTCAATAGCTCAAAGAACAACGCTTATGATCTTCAATCGATACCGAATTCCGAAGCAGAAGTCTACCAACAGAATTAGTCTACACAATTCCAGTTACTAACACAAACAATTCCACGAGCTGAAAAGAACACCAAAAACCACCAAATAAAGCTGAACTACTTCAATTTTCCACAACCCAAGCCAATTCCCAACCCCTAAATTGCAACTTTTTCCACATTAGATCGTTGACCCTCCCCGTAATCCACGCCCACAGTCCAACACATAGTAAACTCAAAATCAAAATCTGAAACCGTATAGAATTGGAATAGTCAAACGAACTCATTAATCAATTCACCATTCACGAATTAAAACATCTGCAAAATCTATGTACTAAGAGCTAACAGGTAATCAAATTAATGAACAATTCAATTACTCACCTGAATGAAACAACTAAAACTAGGGTTTGACGAAAGCAGAGAATCAGAATAAATTTTTCTGGAAGAAGGAAGCTCGTTTTTGTTGATGGATTTATTCAAGCTACTTCTACAGTTGTTGTGCTTTTCATTTATTTATATATTTGGCGACTTTTTTCTTTATTTTTCTGGCTCATCTTTTTTACTATAATGGTTTTTAATTTTTATGACGTCATATTTTCCTCGCAATTCTTTTATTTGTTTATTTTTTTTCTTTCCTTTTTTCTGCGCCGTTCGATTTGGGACAGAGATTGCTTGGCATTATTGGGATTTTCAGTTTCAAAAAAAAAAAAAAACAATATTGGGATAATAAGATGTTTAATTACATTTTTACCCCTGATTAGGGGTTAGGTGAGTAATTAATTACCTTATTGATGATACAAATGCATCACGCACTTACTCCACTAAATCATGAAATATAACAATAATCTTATTCAATATTTTTTTCGTGACGTATACTTAAACAAATTAGTCTTTTTTTTACTAAGCATGTGTGTTGAATTAGAATACTATTATTTAAATATTTGATAGTGTCAAGCATATGTGTTGAATTAGAATACTACTATTATTTAAATATTTGATGGTGTCATTTTTAAATGGTCAATCGTACAAGTAAATTTAATTTATCATTATAAGTAAAATTGTAATTTTATTATTTATTGTGAGTGTGGGTTGTGGGCTCAAATGCGTCTATACTTATGTACTCTTATCAATTTTTATGACATTTTCTTTTTTCATTAATATTTATTTAATAAATGAATAAACGAATATAACTCCATTCGACGTGCATACTCCAAATGACATAATGATTACAACATCTATTATTTTAGAAGTCCAATATCAAATGAATAATTTTGAAAGGGTCATTTAACACACACACACACACACACACACATATATATATATATATATATATATATATATATATTTATTTATGAATTATGATAGGTGATTTGAACGCTCAATTACTAATTAAATTAGATATGTTTTATCAATTGAATTATGATTTTTTTTTGAGGAAATTGAATTATGATTTATTAACTCTTTTATATTACAAATGATAAGTTACAAGAGGAACATAAACATCCCAACACAAATTAACTTATCCAATTCTTTGTTTTTATTAGTTGGGAGTCCCATATTTGAATATTTGAAAGTATTGAACCCTAAATTGATTATTGAATTTTGCCCTTTTTATTATGTGTAGTTGATAGAATGTGGCAATTATTTGATGGTCCAATATTTGGATCAAATCATAAAAGTTGCATGGTATTTCAAATGTGCAAAAATCACGACAATTCAAAAGTGATTATTATGCCACGGGTATGATGATGGCTCACAACTCGAAAATATGAGAAACTATTTGTCACATGACATTTTGTCAAAAGATTGTTGCTACATAGAGATATTAATTTAGTCCAAAATTAACGAGTTAGATTCGAATAAATCGATAAAAAATAATGAATTATGGTTTAAATTTTTTAATAAAAAAACAATTGAATAACCCGAGCTTAATAAGACCAATTCGAAAATTAAGTGAGTTGACCCGATTATCGAAAATTTTCTTATTACTTGGTTATCAAATTTTATTACTTTAATTTTAAATTTTATAATGATGTTATTAATACTCTGGGAAATGTGTTTTATTTTCTTCAATGCAAAATACCAAAAAAGATAAGACACTTTTTTACATATCTAAAAGTCGAATAATAAGTTTTTCAAATCGGATTGGAAAAAATCACTAGTTTGAGTATGCTTGTAAAAGTGATTAATATATCACAAATTTTACTGTGCCAATGATTTATATTACCCTATCAAGACATTTAGCTTGATTGATTATACATGACTAATAAAATAAACAAAATTAAATTAAATATTTAATTTGCAAGATTTGGCCCGTGCCGTGATATATAATTTAGCCTGAACTTTAATCATTCAAATGAATAATTATTTATCACATTAAAATTAGATGATTATTTAATCATAATTCAATTCTATAAATTTTATTTAATCAATTCATCAGATCAAACTCCTTTAACATGATACTTGTAAGTGTCTTATTAAAATATTTAATCGAACATTTATAAGTATTATATAAAAGTGTGTGAGTGAGTCTCCATTCACACAGAAGATCTCCTCTTAATATAATTGTCTCGACATATACTTGAAGTATGAAAGATTGTGGAAAGTATCAAATATTGCTCATGAAAATGGATGAAATTACATTATTCGTCTTTTTTTATGCTTATCTTCACAATTGGAACCTGCACCATAACGACTGTATTCCTGCAAATATTTAATTATTCTTTTGTTTTGTCATTTTTTTTTAAGTTTGAAAATTCATCCAAATTGTATTGTTACTTATTTTTAAGCACCTTTGGGACTTTGAATGAGAATACTATTTTTATTTTAATTATTGATCTTACTCAAAGACTCGTGATTAATAAATAACAAATATCGCATTTATTGTCGACGTGTATGATGACTCAAAATCCAGCTTTATAATAAGTTAAAAACTTAAAATCTACAAGTCTTTGTTTGCAAATTTAATTGCTAAAAGCCATTTTCTTCTTATCACTTAAATTATCAATTCCTTTGTTATTTATTTATCGAGACATCATGTGTTATTATGTTACCAACTAACGATTTTTTCCTGTGTTCATGTAAAAAATTACAGCCATTAATTTTCGTGCATTAAATAAATCATCATTATTATATACATAGCTTGCAAATTACTACAAGACCTACAAATTAAATGTGACAGAATCATACTACAGTGTAAGTGAAATTATAAATTTTTGTTTCTATATGATGAATAAGCAAATTCGGTATGGTATCGCACCAAATTCTTAATTACATATATGCTTCATAAACTTACATTCAATGTAATACAATAAAATCCACCATAGAAATTGCAATAAAATAAAAATAAATTAATTATATTTCATGTCCCATACTTCTAGTATTATTCAAAAATGTCCCTAACTTTTATTCTCTTCGTCTCATCTTACTTGGCCTAGTTCTTTTCGACACGATTATTAAGAAGAGTAAGTATGTAGTATAAAATAGTGTAAACTATGTAGATCCATATTTATTATAGTGAAAAATTATTACTTAAAAAAAAAGAATTCATATGCAAAGTTGGGTGGGACGACCTCAAAAGGAAACTACATCAAATGAAGTGGGACTTAGAGAGTATTTTTTTTATTAGAAAATCCTCAATTTTCAGTATTTTCTAAAAAATATCTCGCTGTACAAAATTCGAAAAATGAATGATGAGTCACCTCGTTAGATTCTTAGGTGGAATGACGTCGATTTATCAGGTGAGACAAAAAGCAGATTTCACTTAAAAATTCGATCAGATGATTAATTGTTTCGCTGTTCAAATTTATATAGTGGGTTATTTTTTTTTTTAATGGAGTATTAAAACATGAAAATTATTTTTGAGAAAAATGGGAGTACAAGTTAGGATACAAAATATGATTTACCCAATAAAAATAAAAATAAGGTTTGGGGTGAATAAAAGAAAAGTTGAAAAATTTAGGGTGAGAAATGGTTTTTTCCCCAAATGAAATTAGAAACATTTGATAAAGAGTGGACCATAAGAAGGGGAAAGAAGGTAAGAAAAAGGCGAAATCCCATGTCATGGATGATGGTGGATCTGCACTCTGCACCACTGTGAAAAAAGCACAATCATCATCATTTCCATTTCCCCCAATTCCCAATTTCCAATTTGTTTTTCCTTCGCTTCCCATTTTGAATTCTTGAAACCAAAAAAAAACAAAAACAAAAAAGAAAACAGTGATGGAATTATTGAATTGACGACGCCCCTCTGTTTTTTCAGCCCATCAATGGCAAATTTCCTAGGTTTTTGGCACCCACGAACACAGACACCTTTATTGCACATATATAATACAATGTGTGTGTGTAACTGAAGATCCCAGCTTTTCCCCCCCCACGAATCTGCATGTGTGTGTGGTTTTTGCCATTTTTTCTTCCCAATTAATTTTCCCTCTCCTCGTTTTGGGGAATCCTAGGTTTTCTCTGGTTCTTTTTTTAGCCATTTGAAGGATTGATTCAGTTTCTCTCTCTAAACCCAGGAAAGAGAGCATTGTTACATACACATTTTTACATGCAGAGAGATATGTATGAATGTAAGCCATTTTGCTTTCACTTTTGAAATTATGGTTTCTGCCGTGGTGGGTTGTTTATTGGATTCTGGTTGGGTGCAGCTGAGGAAATTTGGGGGTGCATTGATGAATTTCTAGCTTCGGTTGAATCTATATGGAGCTATTTCGTTCAGAATTTGTGTAGAGATCTCGTATTTTATGTAATTTTATGCGATTGTATTAGGACATTCTCAAATTAGGGCTTGTTTTTCTCAGATCCCCAATTTTTTTTCATCATCCTTGGGTTGTTATTATGTTTCTGGGCTAGGTATACTTTACTCCAAAATGCCTTTAATTTGAAACCCTAAAGTTTCAGTCTTTTTTCTTTAGAGCTATATATTTTCAACTTTCCCTTGGAAAAAAAAAACCTCGAGAGCCCAGAATGTGGAAACAGATTCTTGGTAAATTGCCTCGGAAATCCCCGAAATCAGATCCTGATTCTCCAAGAAGCCCTAACCCGGGGCCGAATTCATCGTCTGCTGGCAACCCTGCTGCGAAAAGAGCTTCAGCTGCAGTCTTTCCGGCCTGTGTGATTGCTGGAATCGAGCCGTTGCTCGCGTTCAAGGACGTCCCGAGCTCAGAAAAGATGAATCTCTTCATAAGTAAGCTGAGTCTCTGCTGTGTAGTGTTTGATTTCACTGATCCCGTGAAGAATGTTCAAGAAAAGGAGCTTAAGCGAGCCACATTGCTCGAGCTGCTTGATTTCGTATCACAGAACCCCCCAAAATTCACAGAGCCCGCGATTTTGGCATCCTGCAAGATGTGCTCGGTTAACTTGTTTCGTGTTTTCCCACCAAGTACCCGGTCTAGTAGCTCGGGTTCAGGTGAGAATGACAATGATGACGAGCCAACATTTGATCCGGCCTGGTCGCACTTGCAGATAGTGTACGATTTCCTGCTCAAGTTTGTGACTTCGCCCTCTTTGGAAACTAAAGTCGCCAAGAAGTATATAAATTACTCGTTTATTCTGAGAATCATCGACTTGTTTGATTCAGAGGATCCCCGGGAAAGGGACTGTTTGAAGGCAATTCTCCACAGGGTATATGGGAAGTTTATGGTTCATCGTCCATTTATAAGGAAGTGTATGAGCAGCGTGTTCTATAGATTCGTGTTTGAGACGGAGAAACACAATGGGATTGCAGAGTTGTTGGAGATTTTTGGGAGTGTGATCACGGGATTCGCCTTGCCTCTAAAAGAGGAACACAAGATCTTTCTTTCGAGGGCACTGATTCCTCTGCACAAGCCAAAGTCACTGGGGGTTTACTTTCAGCAGCTGTCGTATTGTGTGAGTCAGTTTATTGAGAAGGAGCCGAAGCTGGCTAGTTGTGTGATTAAGGGGCTTTTGAAATATTGGCCCGTCACGAATAGCCAGAAGGAGGTGATGTTCTTGGGTCAATTGGAGGAGATTCTTGAAATAATTAACATGGCTGAGTTTCAAAAAGTCATGGTTCCGCTGTTTTGGCGTCTTGGCCACTGCATTAACAGCTACCATTTTCAGGTAACGGTTTCTTTCATCGCGTTTTGGAATTCAGCTCAACTTATTGAAATGATGGTGATGCACATAATTTGTTTTGTGGGATCTAGTGGCATATGCTTATATGATTTGTCTCTGGTTACATTATCTATGGGCAGCAGCCGTTTTTCCGAATATTGTTGAGCTTGCTTTCCCTACATTTAATCATTTTTGTATACTCTATGACAAGGCTGCAGGAATTGCTTGTTTTGAAGCTGGCTATGCTCGTTTCATCAAATTGTTAACTTTTTGTGCAACTTTTTCACCAAATTCAATAGGATCTTCTAAAATGTCATCGTCATAAATGTTACTCCATATGCTTACAGGTGCATAAAGATGAAGAGGTGTTATTAGAAGGGGGGACAGATCCAAGAATTGATCTATTTAAGGACGTCTTAACGAGCAGCAACAAAGAATTAGAAATCTTTAGGCGAACTGGTCCGGATGCTATTGATAAATGTTAAGTAGTGAAACATAATAGGCTTTAGACGTAGCCTAAACATAATAGGCTTTAGACGACGAAATGAAGTGCTTATTACCCTTCGAAAGAATCCTTTGCTACATGGAATCTCTTTTGCTTAGTGAAGTTATAGTTTGCTGATCGGTATATTTCACAATGACTTTGTTCTTGTTCTTGAGGCCTCATTTATTCTCTCAAGAGCTTCTCTATTTTCGTGCGCAGGTAGCCGAAAGGGCTCTTTTCCTGTGGAACAACGACCAAGTCGTGAACCTAATTGCGCACAACCGGCAAGTTATAGTGCCAATTGTGTTCCCAGCTCTGGAAAAAAACGCAGAGAACCACTGGAACCAGGCCGTCCTGAACTTGACCCTAAACGTGAAACGAATGCTGGCAGAGATGGACGACGCGCTGATTGTGGCCTGCATTGCAAGTTACAAGGAGGAGCAAGCCCGGAAAAAGTCCAACGTGGAGAGACGGAAGGAAGTGTGGGAGCGTCTAGAGAATGCCGCGAGCCTCCAGCCGGTGACAGGAAGGACTGCAGTTCTGGTAAGCTCAGTGTAGAGTGGTTGGGATTGTGTTTGCCATAGGGTTTTGTGGTGGGGGAACAAGAAGGAGGCGCGCCGGAATCGCCGTCGTTTGGCATGGTAAGGATGCCCAGCCCATTGATGTTAGAAACTCTTCCAAATCTGAATCTGCTGCTTCTCTTTAAATGTCTATGTCTATCTCTACCTCTTCCCCACAAAGGGCATGGGAAGGGTCTCTGCCTAGTTCATATTTTACTTGAACTAACTGTTATTTGTTAGTCTTTTCTTTTCTTTTTTTCCCTTTTTTTTGTTATCTTGTTTTCCTCCCCTTTTTTGGCCAACTTAATTATAATTATTATCTTGTATCTCTCATCTACACTCTGTGTGTGTGTGTGTGTGGTGTTTGGACTAGAAAATGAATAGCTTTGAAAATCAATGCTTTTTTATCAAACAAATAAAAGAGTGAATCTTAAAAATTAAAAGCAATTATTTTCCATTGATTTCTCAACCTCAATGTTATAGAGAAGGTAGAAAGTAATCTCAATGTAAATCATTCCTCTAAAATCAAAGACACCAACAAAAGCCAACAGATTACACAGAACATTAAATTCATAATCATAGAAAATATGGGGCAATAAAAACTGAAATATACAAGATTACTTAGATAATCTATGAAATTACTTTACCTAAGCACTAGGACTTCATACAAGTTTCTTGAACATCCACTGAAAGCTTCATTTCCCTTTGCCCTTGACATATTTTTGTGATACATTCACGGCCAATCTCGTCGCAATAAGGCCTAACAAAGCTGTCAAAAAATCTATCGTTTGTAGATCTAGAAAGTCCCGAAAGAGCTGGCCACTTTTCAATGAGATTCCTACTTTCCAAACATCTTAGAATTTGGATCCGCGGCTCAAGCCTCTTCTCAATACTGAACCCAAGTGCCGCCGGAAAAGCGACAATATCGGATATATTGTACTTCCCGGTAGCGAGCAGAACATCTATTTTATTCTTCATTGTCTTTGCCAACGCTCCAAACACATTAGGGTGGTTTCTGAACATTGTGAATATATCATCATCAGAAAATCCCAAATCACGGAGAGTTTCCATCTTGACTTCCCACGTCTCTTCGCCCGTAAAAGAGAGAACTTTGAGAGCGTGGATGAAAACAACCGAAGTCCGAGAGACCCCAAATTCGATGGCCTTGTCTGCAGATTTCCTCATAATATCCGACTTGACTAGGAAACATCTCGGCTCGGAGTGGAGGAAGTGAACGATACGCTCCATTGGTATGCTACAGCTCTTCAAGATTTCCACATTTGGCATTAACTTCTTCTCTAAATCAGACAACACAAACCATGCGCAATTTTTCAAGAGTCTGGCCACCTCCTCATTGGATCCCAGCAAGCCCTTCAGCATCGATAATTTGGGAATGATGTTGCTGGCCATAGATAACTGCAAAATCATCTGATTATTGGAAATTATCTTCGCAATCTCCTCGGAAGAAAGCCCCAAGTCTCGGAATGGCTTGAATCTGAATTCAAAGCCCTCAATCGTAAGCCCTAGAATCCGAGGATAGTATCCGACGAGTTTCTGCAGCTGAGCAGTCGTGAAGCTCTTCTCTTTAAGGAATGACAACACTGAATCAGCTCTTCCGGGAGTTGTAGATTTAGGTAAGCGCGATGAAGCAAGTGCGGCGGCCAATTCAGGAGAAAATTGGTGGTTATGGACCAACACATCGTAAATTTCAGGGGAAGGGGTTGTGATTTTTTTAACCCTCGCAGTCGAAAAAGAGCGGATTGAGAGAACATTGGGGTTGCAGAGAAATGAATTAGGGCACAAAAACAAACAAGAGAGACTCCTGCGCGCAATTGCAATCATAATGGAGAAGAATCAATGGTGTTGGGAGATGGAAATGACTTGCCTGCGAAATCGAAGGATTCAAAGTTACGCGATTGAGGGTTTCTCCACCAGCGCCATCGCCGTTGCAGTGAGGGAGGAAGAGACGATTTTCAATTTCTTAGGTAATTTCTTGAGTTGCAATTCATAACGGATACTGTGTAACTTTTTTCATTTAATTTTTTTTATAGAGTTCTTTTTTTATTATTTAATTAATCGTAATAAAGTATTCAACCTAGAAAATTTAAAAACTGTTCGACAAAAAATCAGTAAAAGTTTAAAATATTCGTTTCGTGTAAAATGGGTTTGACGTTGAATACGTCAAAATACTAAATTTAGTGCAAAGATTGCCCCAATAAATCAAAGATCACACCAAATTTAGTATATTGGTGCATAATAAATATTCTAAGGTTTCTTTACAGGTTTACATCCCTATTAAGCTTGCGTTTGTAAAATTTATATTAAAAAATATAAATAAAAAAATAAGAAAATATTATGTTGTCTCTCATTTTTTATCATATAGTATTTATTACAAATGAGAAAACATTTTCATACAACTACTTAAATGAGTGAAAATGAGTTTTTCGAAAAAATATTTCACTCCACCCGGATAAAATTTTCTATCGTAATAAATATATGAAAATGATGACAAATAGTAAAACTAAACTTTTCCATCAAAGTAAACATACCTTAGAGAACAAATTTATGTTACTCCATTAAATATGCTGTTTGACTGGAGGCAACAACAATCTGCAACATACATCATGACAAATCCTAAAATGTTACATTTTCTTTGCAGTAGTTTCGATGAGAGAATCAAATTTATTAGGAATAATTTATCACCATTGATATAATGATGAAGATGAGAATTTGTTGAGAGAGACAGACACATTGAAGCAGTTAGAGCTAAGTTAACAGAATTCTCACAACTAAAGAGGCATTATGTGCTTTTATAAATAAGTAGCTGCTCATATCATTCTTGCCATTACAACATTTCCCATTGCAAAAGCATTTCTGGAAGCACCAGAGCTGATTGGTTTACAACACAGCAAATCATCAATGGTGAGAGTGAGAGATTACTGCAAGATGTACGAGTAAAGAATGGGGACGGCGTCCATTAGTTGTCCACTTATCTGCCTGCCGGTGGTGGGGTCAGTTGGCGCACGCTGGCTGTCATAAATACTGTCAGGAGACGAGGAGGCTGTTATCCTTAGAAGAGCGACTCCACAGATTCTGGTGAGCGCAGAGTTGAGACGCACTTGAACTGTCACGAGCAACATGTTAAACGAATGATGCAAGTCGTGGATAGGGGGAGAGTTTGTGAGGAATGGTTTCTGTCTCGTTACCTTAGTTTGCTTGTACTTTTCACGGATGGCGCTGAGGTCGCCTCCTTTTGTGTTCAGCTGCAAGTCTTGCAGTTCTAGGACTGTGTTCTTCAGCTCCGGTGCCTTGAACCTCGTGTAGTGCTCCAGAGTCGGGTTCTGCAAGAGGCGAGATTCTATTGGTTTCTTGATAGTTGAGCTCGAAAATGGGAGGAATGAGACGATTGAGTGGCGTTAGAGAAACAAACCCATGGATGGTCGGACTGATCGAGAGTCCATCGAGCTAGGAAGATGGCGGAGGCAGCGGTTAGGGATGGAAGGTATTTGAGGAAGCTGTACTCGATTAGAGTTAGTTCTGCTAAATAATTTGCCAGGAATTCCAGCTCAACAGAAGGGACCTGAGAAATGGGAGCAGTTTTTGTCAAGCTGAAGTAAACTTCTTTCTAAAGAAATAGACAACTTTTTCAAGAGGCTGTTTCGTCTACCTTATAAGAAGCTTGTGCTGCTTGAATAAACCTCCTTCAATTAAGAAGCAGATAAAAAATTTGAAGACGGTGAGATCAGCGAAATGAAACCAGGTAAAAGTTGCTGAATCAAGATACTATGGATACCTGAGGAACTTCTTCACGGTGGGAACGGATAATTGGAATCTCAAGAAGTTCAGAACTCGGCTTTCCATATGCACCACCTGTATGTACAATTTAAACGTGTCGAGAATGAGAGACGAGAACACTAGTTAAGTTACTAGTAGCATAGAAGATACAAAAGCGACGGTGAAGTATGCTGTTGTCAAATTTTGGTAGCTAAAACGAACTAAAAAACAATACTAGATGCAAACCTAATCTGTGGGATCTTTAGGTGTAAGAGAATCATCATGCATATTTCGAAGGGAAGCACAGGCACTAAGATAAAACTAACAAATAAAGGAAATGATTCAACAGCCTGAAGTTTCTCCATGTTGATTGGGTAAAGATATCAATATGTATGATGGAAATGGTTATTTTAAAGAGAAATGAGTACCTCTTCTTTTGTGTATGTGTTGTCAGTGATAAAGCAAAATTCTTCCACACGAGGTGCACAAATTTCTTCGTATTTCCTACAGGGAATAATCAGCAGTACAGAAATAGAAGAATAAGTACTTCTAGACAAACAAAGTTCACCAAAACATGGAAACAAAAATCTTCTGACTTCCTTCCATGAGGTGTCGAAAACTTACTAATTCGCTATCTTGATATAATTGAAGAAAATTGATCTAATGGCCACTAATATCAGTGATGTAACAAAAACACAAACCATATAGTTAGCATGTGTTTTTTTTCTTAAAGTAAATATTCCATGGTAAACAACTTACGATGAAATTAGCATGCATGTTACACCAAGAAGTTGCAACTTTTTCTTGTCAATGTAATTCTCAGATAGGAATCTATCTATGAGATTTACAGTGAGGTAGAGAGTATCAGGGACCAGACCATATTCTTCCGTAACCTGAAAAAGAGGAATATACATGAAATGACATGAAAGTTGAAAAAGAAAGAAACAAACAATAAAAAATAATGAGAGAAAAACTCAGAGCTTTCAAGATCAAAGAGGTATTGGCACACTCCCTCTTGGTGTATGAGAAATGATTAAACGATGATAATACATGTAACAAAAAAAAGTTCAGAAATGACTTTTGTTTCCCTTCACTAAATTGTTTGATGTGAGACTCTCTGTTATGCAGGATTGGAGGTTTCTTTACTTTCGCCTAAGACTATAAAAAGGATTGATATATAAAATCTAACTGGCTGCTTGTGCAAGAACTTAATAGCAGCAAGTAACAATTAACAAGGCAGTTTATTGGTCACAATACGAGACAAAGAAGGTGCTAAGTCAGATAGATTACAACAGCAATGTATGTTATATGATAATTGAAATAAATGTGTAACAGATCCTAAATAAAGACAGTGGTAGCATAGCTGTATAGGTAAGAGCTCAGATGATATAAGAGTAAGCAAATTACCTCCACAAGCCAATCAATCAAAATACTCCGCATTCTCTGGGTGATGTCGCGCTGCAGATTTTCCATGTAATCTGGAGAAGGCTTTCGGTCAACCTGAGAGAAGAACAGGAATAATTAGTAATGGATAAACAAAGTTTTTTAAACAATCCTAATTACAAGATAAGACTTACTACACCACCCACACTAAAAAGAATTTTAAAATTTGAAAGAAACAGAGCAATATCAAGCTCATAATGCATCCTAATCAACAATAAAATGGACTGTGAAACTTATGGAAGCAATATCACACATGGCTTCTGATAATCCCATGCGGAGTTCCACACAAAATCAGACCACTGCAGAAATTAAGGCTTATTAGCATTTAGTTGATCTGTGACAGCCTAACAAACCTGTCTTGCAAATAAACTAGTATATATATCAGCTGCATAGAGGCTACACATCTGTGGATCCCTGTGTTTTGAATCTATATCAATAACTCCCCTATCTTCCAAGTTCTCCTGTTTCATGCAAAGCACGACTTCATCTGCAAAGTCAGACAAAAAATGTCAGATGTGGAGGCAGAAGTAGCTAGGGAAATTTAGTATATGTTCATCAAGTGAACTTACAGTATGTATTTGAGCACCACAATGAATACACAGATTTTCCACAGGTATATATGATCAAACTACTTAAACAGTTGCAGTCTGCAGCTAATTCTATCTTCAATTATAGCATTTTGATCTTTTGCAAATGTCTTGCTTCAACAATCTCTTGACAGTATTGAATATAAGTACCTAACTTACCAATTAAAACTCAAGTGCACCGACTAGAACCCAAGCTATGTAGGTGATTATGTTGTATAAACAAACTTTACCTTGGCATGTCACAGGTCTCGCATCAGAAGGTTCCCAAAAATAGAGACTTTTTTAGTTGTTGAAATTCCGATGCAGATTTTATTAGCATTCAGCAATCAAATTGAAAAGCTAAGTACAAAGTCTAACCTCTATCAGATGGACCCCAACTTTTGATGGAATCTATCTTCAGAGGAACCGGACCTGCTGCAGCTGACATTTCTTCATTTTTCAATTCAGTTGGTTCAGTTGGCAAGTCTTCAGCAGGGCAGGTATCCTGGGATCCCTCCGCTTCAACTTGGTGTATCTCATCCACTATGTTTTCTTCTTTAACTCCCAGAACCTTGGAATTTTTAGCATAACAAGCAGATTCAACCTTTCCCTTCTTCTGCAAGGACCCCTTTCTGTCCTGCCTGATAGGCTGAAATGTCCCATGCAATGAGTTATGAGACAGTATTCCACAAATATTGAATCAAAAGAGGGAAGGAGAAGAAAATGACAAAGTGATAATATCCAATAAAGAACTTGTCTGACAGTGTAAAATAAATCTTGAGCTTAGAACATGAGGTAGAGAACCTCCGTGTTATACATCATCAAAAGTGGTGGCACCGTTCTCACCTGACCTTTCGCTGCATTGATGCAGTTTATGTACAAGTTTTCACAGTTGATATTAGTTACATCCTTAAGAACAGCCCTTTTCTTACGCGGGTGACAAGCAGCTGAACTCCCTGCTGGTTTGTCAGGTGCAGCTCTTTTCAAGCTTGCTCGTGAGACCCGTTTGTCATCTTGTTTTGTTGAAGGATATAGAGGTGGCAATCCATTTGATGAGCCTAAGAATTTTGCCCGTGCTCTTGTGACTCTTGCAGTAGGCTCCCCAAGGTTGGATGGCCTATTCTCATCATTCATGACTGCATGCTTCATTGAATAAGTGTTTGTGGAACCAAATTAGCATGCCTTCATGATTGCTGCAAGAATCACAACGAATGCAAGTTAAAACAAGCTAAATCTGTTTTAGAAACCTAGCATTACAATGTAGAGCATGCAGAATCCACTGGTTTTTTATGTCCACAATTCAAATATTTCATCAGATTAGCTTTCTGAGCTTTACTCCCCTTCTCTTGCCTTTTTGTTCTGAGTTTTTAGTTGTGTTCAGTTTATAGATAAATTACATTCAGCATTCAAAAATAAGTGAAGCATATTACACCTTTTTTAACTTGAAGTCATTGAATTTGAAACAATACATATAAGAAGCAAATCAACTAAATCTTCTGTTTATGAGCTCAAGTGCCACATTTTTCAGTGATTTGCAAAGTCAAAAGGACGCAAATTCAAAATTTTTTCAAAAATTAAAGTCAATGTTTTTTCAGATAACAAAAGCTATCATTTCCCAAAATGCTAGGGTTACATACTCGATTTACAGCTGCTCAAATCACATACCAAATCTTTGACATAAGAAGTAAAGAAACTAATTCTATTCAAATTTCAATAGAATCTCGTTCATTTCGACTCAACACGCTTAATCCAGTCACATTGTGAAAACATTTCCTAAATCTCCCCGAAACATTCAAAGACAACTTCCTCATTTCACTCACATTGCCTTTTTCCGCTCTATCTCAATGCACAAAAAGACCACCACACAAAACAACATTCTAGAAACACAAAATGAGCTACACAGAGTGAAAACATAGCTCCTCGAAGCGCAAGATAACACAAAAAAATGCAAAACCGAAAATCGAGCGTCGAACTCAGATCTAAGCAAAACATTTCAAAATTTCAAACCGGAGCTTAAAAATGCCGGAACAAAACAAATGTGTACCAACATTTACATTTAAAATCGAACAAAGCTCATAGATACAACACTCACACAAACAAAAACACGTGCAGAAACATTAGCACAAAAAAGTTAAAAAAAAAACGCAAAAAAAAATGCATAAATTCCGTGAACGCCGGGAAAAAAAAGAGACGAACGCAGAAAATCGGAGGACCGAGCTCACTACTGCAGCTACTGAGCTCTGAGAGCAGCGCTATGCCCTCGAATCGAGCAGATCGATCATCAAACGAAATGCGTCGATACAGAAAGATAAAGTGTGTGTATAGGTTTAGTGAGCTTGTTGAGTGAGTGTGGGGTGAGAAAGGGAGAAGTGTGTGTAGTGTGTGTGAGAGTATTTATACTGAGGAGCGGAGCGTGAGAGCGGGCTGAGGCACAGTTCAAAACTTCTGAAATTCCAAAAATACAATTCCGCTATTTCCACTCCCGATTTTGCTACCCCCACTCCCGCTTCGAATTTAATTGTTTGCTTTCTATTTTCCCGACTGAAATTAATCGGGTCAAATATTTGCTCCCTGAAATTCGTTAACAATAAAAACGGAATAAAAAAAAAGAAGGAAATTAATTAAAGAGGGAATAAATGGTAGGAATTTTTAGAAAATTTATTATTATTAATTAAATACGCGCACTATAGTTTTTACAATTTTTGTAGGTTCTCTAATCATTTGGAAGGATTTGATTTCTTATTTCTTTTCTTTTTTTGTAATGTTTCGAAATTGACAGTTGGGAAAAATATCCAATATGTCATGTTTCAAAGATGATTAAGGAATTCAAATACCAATGATGAGAAATAATTGATTGGTTTACTATTTTAGCATGTTTTGTTTTGATGAATTGAGAGTTCTTTTCATTCTTGTCCATGTTTTGTGGGGGTTAATTTGGCTGCATATTTGCCTAGGATTTTCTCATTGACTTTGAACAATTTTATAATTTTGTTTTAGGTTTTAGGTTTAATGTTTTGTAACTTTGTTTGTTATGCATATTGTTTGATAGACCCATTTTTATGTGTGTAAGTTTTAATCTTGAAAGTTTAAAACGGTAGACACGAATTAAATGAGAATAATACTATGCATGTTGTATTTTTTTAAAAATAAGTGTCGCTTTTCCAAAATTATTTAACATTTATGTAAATTATGTAACTTTGAAGAAATTAATACGGCGTTAGTGATTTTTATTTTTTATATATATATTTTTTTTTTGTGAAGTTGTATCTTTGATTAGGTTTGTGAATATGGCATTAGTGGTTATCTAGTGTATAGATTTTTATTATGGGATAAGAAAAATATAATATATAATTTTTTATTAATTTCATATTTGATACTGTATTCGTCCCACGAAGCTTGAGCAGTATTTTTTTTTTTTTGTTGTCTTGCAGCTTGAGTACTTTTTTTATATGACAATTTTTTTTTCTTTATTCATATTTTTATATTTTCACCTACTACATTTTATACACAAAATATTAACTTTTTAAAATTCGTGTCCAAAAGAAATTACTCAAATCTCGCGAGAGAGTGTTAATTTGATAGATTTGATCAATCCCCTACATGTTAAGGATTTTACATCCTATAAAAGTTTTGAGGTCTCCGGAAACTTCTACATTTTATAGCTTCAAATGCTCATTTATTTGTTTTTGGACAACATGAATCATTTCAATTTTGTATTTTCACGATAGCATATGTGTAATTTATTGAATGAAAAATATAATTACAATATATATACACGAGGGAGATCGATAACAATCTTTTTCTTTTTATTGATTACATGAGGGTGGGGAAGTATAAACTAACTTCAATCATTAATTTTTATATGATCTACGATTATCACAAAAACATACATATTAATATATATATATATTAATACATATATTGATATTATCTAATTTGTACTAGCTTAATTATTTTACGATTTATTAGTATTCCTTGTAATATATTCAAATTAACAATATATATATACATATATATTGTATCTAAAAATTTATTATTATAAACAAATTAAAAAAATATATTATATCTATAAAAAAAAAGCACGATGCCTAGATTTCTATTTTATACTAATAGAAAGAAGGGGAAAAAAAATTACATGCTACAAAATAGGGTTAACAGAAACGATAAATTTAAAATTAATGACTTTTAAATTCATTTATGGGACTCCGTAGTGGAAATTTGAGTTAACATATCATAACTGATGAGTTTTATTTGAAATATTTTAGTGATTTATATTAAGATTAAATCAATTTATTTGTTTTGTAATATCAAGTACAAAATCGGTCAAAGAAAAAAGTACAGTATTTATATTAAATAAAAAATTATCTGCTTCCTACGTGTCATTATGAGTTTAGGAGACGTGTCATCTTCTAATGAATCAAGTGTCGTACATTATAAATAAAATTAAGTTTTAAATGCATATTAGCAATCATCATTTTTTAAATAATTTAGTGCTTACATTACCACAAGTAAATCGTGTAATACTTAAAAACAATATTAATAGAAATATTAATATAATATTCAAGCTAATACATAGTGAAAGTAAAATATACATAAAATATTTTTTTACGAATTAGAAATAAATGATTTTATGCCAAAATCAATTATATTTAACAAGAATCCATAGTATAGTAGCCCTATTCAAACTATAGCATAAAATTTTGTGGAGCTAAAAGAAAAAATAGATCGAAATCCAAATAAAACTATCCAAGCATAATTTCACAATTTATTTAATCGGTTTACGTGGGGATGTTAATCCAGTCATAAATTTGTGGACCGACTCGATTAGCTTGTTAATTTAAAAGAATTAGGGCTAAAAATTTACAACTCGATAAAATTATTAATTCAAAAAGCCCGTAACTGAATAGCTTGAGACCCAATATGATTGGTTTAAAAATAATCTGAAACCCTATAGGATTGACTCGAAAATAATGTGTTCACCTAATTATATGAAATGAAATATTTCTCATTATTTCATTTTTAAATTCATTAATTTGCTTCTGAAAATTAGTATGATAATATATTTTTTTTTCAAATTATTTTGAAATGTATTTTGATTCAATATTAAAAAGCTATACTCACCGTTTCACTTCTCAGTATTTTTAATCTAATACTTAACATATAAAATATTTAGATCTAAAATTAAAAAATGATAATTATTTAATAAAAATATTGCATCTTTATATTTCTAATAGTTGCATATTAGTTACTTATGTAAATCGGTGTTGAAATGTCACTTATTTATGTGTGTATTTGTTTATTATAAATATAATATTATTAAAAGAAATATACTCCGTATCAAATAAAAACTCGAAACTGAATGTGTAAACATCAAATTGAATTAAAAATAAATTTAATTTTACCGTATCAAATCAAATTGTACTTGAAAGAAAAAACATAGTAAACCAAAAATAAAATAAAAATAAGACAGTCGATTTGGACAAACATTTAGTTTTCGATTGATTTTTAACTTTATTTTGAGATTTCGAATGATTTTTAACTTTTGCTTTTATCGCGGGTAGAAAACGAGTTTAAACAAATAAACAAACTTAAAATGGAGCAACTGAGTAAGGCCGCATTTGGATAGCTTAAAAATTGGGCGAAACTTCGAGATCTACGAAACAAGCAATATCAGTAATTGGAGCGGGGACCTAATTTTTTGAACGGGGTTGACCAAACAGGTCGCTGTCACTTTACAGCGCATCAACTTTAACAAACGCAAACAATAATAATAATAATAATAAATTAATCACGATATTATCCCAAACTCAATAAATTCCTGCATCCAACTTTTCGCAGTGAAGGTTTGTTTTTTTATTGGGTAGAGTAGAATAATACTAGTATACCTTATTTATTTATTTAATTTAATATCTGGGCCGGTTTATTGGGAGAGTGGATTGCTACAATTCTTTATATTTTAATAAATCTGGACCATTTCTGACAACGTAGCATGTTTAATGTTCTAGACTTAAACTTGTCTTAGATCTCCCTCTTGCTCACTCCATATGTATATAAAATTTTGTTGTGTGTATTTATATTTTATTTGGCGAAGACCAAAGACCAAATTCAAAATTTCACATGGGTTTCGAAAATAATTCAATTTATTTGGGCATGTGGGGGAGAGAGATTCCAAGTTGTCTTTAATTAGTGGTTGAAATGTGAGTTTTTGAAAGCGACAATTTGTGAAAAAAGTGTATTTATTTATGGGAGTTAATTTAGAATTTATGATTTGTTTCTTTATGGGGGTGTAACAACCACATTCCTATTCCTATATACTCATGTATATATATGTTTAGTTTTGTGTAAATGATTTATGTGTGTGTGTGTGTGTGTGGATGTCATGTGAGTTTCTTTTATTTGAAATTTTTAATGTCCACAAAAGTTGTTGATCCAATCACTTGTTCGGATCTCATGTGAGTTATTGGGTTTCCACTATCACTCGGGGCAAATATTTTTTATTAGATTATCAAGTTTTTAAATTAAAGGTTAAATATTAATCAAAGGTTCGAATTGTATGCTTGGTTTCAAAAATGCCTTCAATTATGGATAATATTACTTAAAGGTTCAAATTATTAAGATTGTAATAAAAAATGTTTCAAACTATATAAATAATAGTATCAATTATAAAGGCTCAAATTATTGAGATTGTAACAAAAGTATCGTCAGTAACGATTTTCATCGACACAACGCTTACGTGTATCTTCAATATTTTATACTTTCTCTTTTTTATAAGAGTGTACATGATTATTGATGACACAAATTTTAATAAATGTTAGGTGAGTGCGTTATTAGTGAAAAAATAAGTCTATTTTTATTTTTGATAAACTACACATGTAAATAAAGAAATTTAAAGATCGCACGACGATAAACTCGAACTCAAGACTTCAGGCTTTGGGTATTAACCACCTACCGCTAAGTCAACACACGCAAGAGGCCCACTTTTATTAGTGAAAGAAGGGATCCAAAAAAAAATATACATATTTTTATGAGACATACCAAAATGACAAAAAATACACATCCTTATGAAACACTATATTTATAGTACTTCATTCATCCCTCATATTTATACATACATTTCATTGGTATGTCCTTCAAATTTATACACACTATATTTTTTAACATTATCCACACATAATTTGGACAATCCTTGCAACTTACAGTTATTTGCTCACAATATACTTAACAATATTCTTAATATAGAATTCTTTTTTATTATTATTAATATTATAAATATTTTTTTATTAAAATTCGTCTCGAAAACACGTGCATAATTATGGGAAGGAGGGAGTAACATTTTTGTTCCAGCCTAAGTAGTTCAAACCTTTAATTAATACTCATATAATAGTAGTTGACGACATTTTTGATACTAGATGCTATATTGTTTGGGCATTTGATCAATATTTTCCCTAAATTAAACTACACACTAGACGTTATATTTTCAGTTTTTTATAAAAGAAATGTTGGAAATATGGTTTTATGCCATATCTGAAAATTATTATTTAATTAAATATTTATTATTTAATTAAAATAATTATTGGATGTTAATCTACATCTCGAGTAGATCAACGTGATATACTTGAAGTCTCAAAACCGATTTCCGATGAGTGAGATATTGTATGTCAAAGTTTGGATGTTGAAGAGGAAAAATAACATTTGTTATGTTATCCCACATTGGAAAACATAGAGATGTTTTTCATGTATAAGAATAGCAAAGCACATGGAGTTAATAAATTGACTTGTGGGCTTGCTAGTGGGCTTGATCTAAGTACTAGCCTCGCGCGCACACACACGCGCGCCGCCGCCGCCGATCGATCGATCGGACGACGACGCCGCCGCCGCCGGGCGGGCGGGTCGGGTACGGGTACGGGCCGCGGCCAAGGACTTGGATCTTGGCAATTGGTGCTTTGGGGCCCAAACTATTTTTTTGACCAACTCCATTGGGCTTTTAATTTTTGGCCCAACAGAATTATTTTATTGGCCCAACAGAATTTAATCCAAGCCCATCACCAGCCCACAACAGCAGCAGTTGACAGCAGCAGCAGTTTCAGAAGCACGCCTGCTACGACTTCTGCATGACGTCTTCGTTTTTGCAGCTGAGTTTCTTCAATGGCTGCGCCCACCGGCCATCATCTTCAACATTTACGGCTTCCAGCCGTTGGAGTGGAATTCAATGTATTGATTTCATACTTACCACATGTCTATAAATAGACTTGTGGAGAGCATGCAGAAAGTACGAACAACACCAAGAAATACTGCATTCTGCCAATTCTACACCCTCTGCACAACACTCAGTTCTTGATCCTATTAAGTTCGCCGGAGCTCGCCGGATTGTAGTGCTACATCCGACGAGACGTAGTCGTTTTACCTTTGGGGAAGATACGCCAAACCGAAGAGCACTACCGGGGCGATAATCTTCTTGCGGGAAGAGATTCATCTCGACTCGACTTTGTTTATACGTATAATTTATTTATACAGTGTATTTCAGTTGTATCGAATTATTTGAGTTGTAATTTCTCAAATTATTTACTTTGTAATATTTCAATTATTTTGAGTTGTAATATCTCAAAATATTTATTTTGTAATATCTCGATCGTGTACCCGGTTCTAACAATCGCAAGAAGATTAATTTCTCTGCCGTTGATACACGTTCGAGAAATGGCTCACACCGACGTCAATATGGATGGCTCCACCACCTCTGCAACCATCGGTTCAACCACGTCGTCAATATTTTCCTCGTTTGCATCAACGGGGGTTTCATCGTCAACATCTAGAACTATTGGTCTTGCCGAGAAACCATCAACGTTCTCAGGCAAGAACTTCAAATATTGGCAAGAGAAGATGCTATTCTACCTCACAACCGTGGGGTTTGCCGGATTCTTAATGGAGGATAAACCACCAACCCCGAGTGAAGGGGAAGGGGAGACAAGCCAAGAAATTCGTGCCGGATATTTGAATTGGTGCCGCGGCAACTACTTGTGCCGTAACACCGTTCTCATGTCTCTGGACGAACGGCTCTATCGTGTTTTCAAGGTTCATGAAACCGCGAAACAATTGTGGGAGGCCCTTGATCTGAAATATCAAGTGGACAAGGCAAATACTACCAAGTATATTGTCGCCAAATGGTTGGAATATAAAATGGTCGACTCCCGGCCATTGATGGACCAAGTGGAAGAGTTCCAAAATCTTTCACATGAGGTTCAAGCCGAAGGGATGCCCTTGGCGGATGCATTGCTCGTTGCAATCATCATAGAGAAATTACCTCCTAGTTGGAGGAAATTTCAAAACCTTTTGAAGCATGAGCGCTCGGAGATGTCCGTGCCGATATTAATATCCAAGCTTCAAATGGAGGATCACGTGAGAAGTCGTGATCAAAAGGGAAAAGCTCCAATGGAGGCAAAGGCCAATCTCACCGAGAAAGGCGGTCCCTCCAACAAACGTGGTCGCCCTAACCCTAATAATAAGGGTAAAGGGAAGCAAGGCGGACATCAACCATCAAAGTTTGATGGTGTATGTTATAATTGTGACAAACAAGGTCACATGGCTAAGGATTGCCGCAAGCCAAAGCGGAAGAAGACAAAGAGCAACGTGAACAACGTCGAGAAGGACTTCGACGATTGGAACCACGATGACTTTGCTGCCATGATATCCGAGGTGAATCATGTGGACAACCCGAACGCTTGGTTCGTGGACACCGGCGCTACCGTCCATATATGCATAAATCGTGAGTTGTTCCACAACTACAAAGAAGTGGAAAACAAAACGATAATGGAGGCTAGCGAACGGACATCCCAAGTCCTTGGCATGGGAGATGTGATTCTTCAACTCACGTCGGGCGTGGAGATCACATTGAAAGACGTATTACACGTTCCAACTGTCCGAAAGAATTTAATTTCGGGCTTTAGGCTGACGAATAAGGATTTTGAATTGTTTTTCAAATCTGACTATGTTGTAATACGCAAGTGGGGAAAGTTCCTAGGGAAAGGCTATGCCTCCGAAGGACTTTTCAAACTTGGTGTAAGAGCTTGTAAGCTTGCCAAGGCTAAGATCAATAAAGATGCATCAACCTCTTCTGCTTACTTGATTGAGTGTTCTGATTTATGGCATTGTAGACTTGGACATGTTAATCTAAATGCTATAAAGAGATTAGTAAAAATGAATTTACTAAAAATTGATGAATACAACTCACAAGAAAAATGTGAAGTTTGTGTTGAAGCCAAAATGGCTAAGTTACCGTTTAAATCGGTAAAAAGGAGCACTCAACCATTGGAACTTATTCACACCGATGTTTGTGATTTAAAGTTCGTGCAAACTAGAGGTGGCAAGAAGTACTTTATCACCTTTATAGACGATTGCACAAAGTATTGTTACCTTTACTTATTGAAAAGTAAAGATGAGGCTATTGAAGCTTTTAGAAACTTCAAAAATGAAGCCGAGAATCAACTTGGATGTCGAATTAAGATGGTTCGAAGTGATAGAGGTGGAGAATATGTAGCTCCGTTTGCTGAATTATGCAACGAAAGTGGTATAATCCATCAAACGACGGCTCCTTATTCACCACAATCTAACGGCGTTGCTGAACGCAAGAATCGAACTCTTAAGGAGATGATGAATGCCTTGTTGATTAGTTCAGGATTACCCCAGAACATGTGGGGGGAAGCTGTCTTAACGGCCAACTATATCTTGAACAAGATTTCACTCAAAGGGAAAGATGTAACTCCCTATGAGCTATGGAAAGGAAGGAAACCTTCGTATAAATACCTCAAAGTGTGGGGGTGTTTAGCCAAGGTAGAAGTGCCTTTACCAAAGCAAGTTACAATAGGACCTAAAACGGTGGATTGTATCTTCATTGGTCATGCACTTAATAGCAGTGCCTATCGTTTTATAGTGCACAGATCGGAGATACCTGATATACATGTTGGGACAACGATAGAATCAAGGAATGCTATATTCTTTGAAAATATCTATCCTAACAAGGATAAAGGTACATCGAACTCTAATGATGGAGTTGATGGTGATGCTACAGGTTCTAAACCTATGGAAGTAGCTAGTAATTCTACTCAAGTAGATGATGCCACGGGTTCTAATCATGTACCACCTAATAGGAAAAGACCAAGGTCTAAACCTATGGATGTAGAACCGAGACGTGGGGAACGAGTTAGAAAAGCTAATGTCTATGGACCGGATTATGTTGTCTTGATGCTAGATGGCGAACCGGTGACGATTAAAGAAGCTATGTCTGGCTCAGATGCAGCTCTCTGGAAAGAAGCCATCGATATTGAGATTGATTCCATTATGCAGAATCATACTTGGGTGTTAGTGGATCTACCACCTGGAAGTAAAGCTTTAGGATGCAAATGGATCCTAAAGAAGAAGTACAAATCTGATGGTACTATAGATAAGTACAAAGCCCGACTTGTCGTTCAAGGTTTCAGGCAGAAAGAAGGGTACGATTTCTTCGATACCTATTCACCTGTGACCAGACTAACATCTATTCGGATGCTTCTCGCTATTGCTGCCTTGCACAATCTCGAGATTCACCAAATGGATGTGAAAACTGCGTTCTTGTATGGCGAGTTGGAAGATGAAATATATATGAAGCAACCTGAAGGGTTTGTAGTACCTGGGCAAGAGCACAAAGTATGCAAACTTCAAAGGTCTTTATATGGGTTGAAGCAAGCACCGCTTCAATGGCATTTAAAATTTGACAGTGTAATGTTGTCAAATGGATTCAGAATCAATGAGTGCGATAAATGTGTCTACATTAAGAATTCTAATAACGGATATTTTATTGTTTGTCTTTATGTAGATGACATGCTCATCATGGGAAGTAATTCCCGAGTGATTCAAGAAACCAAAGGCATGCTAAGTAAAAATTTTAGCATGAAAGATATGGGCTTAGCTGATGTTATCCTTGGAATTAAAATTCTAAGAAGACCTGATGGTATTACTATAACACAATCTCACTACGTTGAGAAAGTGTTAAAGAAATTCAACGCTTTTGACAAGCCAATAGCTAAGACACCATGGGAACCTAGTGTGCATTTGAGTGTACACAAGGGTGAACCTGTTGACGCGATAGAATATGCAAAGATTATTGGGAGCTTGTTGTATCTAACAAATTGCACTCGTCCCGATATAGCATGCTCGGTCAACAAGTTGGGCAGCTTTACAGCTAACCCTAGTAATGAACATTGGAAAGCTCTTGAAAGAGTTTTGAGATATTTGAAATATACTCAAAACTATGCGATTCATTATACTAGGGAACCCTCTGTACTTGAAGGGTACTGTGATGCAAATTGGATATCTGATGCCAAAGACTCGTTTTCAACGAGCGGTTATGTATTCACTGTGGGGGGTGGTGCTGTGTCTTGGAAATCCAAGAAGCAAACATGTATTGCTAGATCGACCATGGAATCAGAATTCATAGCTTTGGATAAAGCTGGTGAAGAAGCCGAGTGGCTTAAAAATTTCCTCGAGGATATTCCATGTTGGTCGAAACCTGTGTCGTCCGTGATAATTCATTGTGATAGTCAAGCTGCTATCGGACGAGCACAAAATCATTTGTATAACGGTAAGTCGAGACATATTCGTCGACGTCATAATACCGTGAGACATCTGATCACTAGTGGAGTTATCACAATTGATTATATAAGATCAATTGATAACATAGCGGATCCTTTGACAAAAAGTATCCATCGAGATCAGATGTATAAACTGTTAGGGGGAATGGGTTTGAAGTCCACAAATTAAGGATAATTATAGTGGCAACCCAACCATGATGACTGGAGGATCCCAAGAACTTGGTTCAATGGGACAACTAAGCTATGAAAATCCGTGTGTTGAACACTCGAATTGCCTATTCCTTGTAGAACAGTGAGTGTTCGGAAACCTGCACGTGGTGAGGTTAAGTCTTTGACTTTTAATGACTCTAGAACTCCTCGAAGAGGACAAGTATAGCAGGATACTTGAGTTAAGAGTTACCTATGTAAGTGTGAAGTGGGGCCGCTTCGATTGAAACACTTATGAATCCAAAGAGGTGTTCCAAGGCCTGTAATGGACACAAACGTGAGAACGAATAAGGATTGAAGCAATATTGTGTCAATATTGTTGACTCAGTATACACCGAGGAGGACTAGTTCAAGGAACACAATCCACTAGGCCGCCGGTATACTCGATAATATTGACTATGGCAGGTTCAAAGCCACAAGCTACCTTTCCAAATGCAATGTTGTATCTTAAGAGGACTGAGCTAAGTGTTTGCATACTTTCGCATACTGTTTTCTCACTCATGTGGGGGATTGTTGGAAATATGGTTTTATGCCATATCTGAAAATTATTATTTAATTAAATATTTATTATTTAATTAAAATAATTATTGGATGTTAATCTACATCTCGAGTAGATCAACGTGATATACTTGAAGTCTCAAAACCGATTTCCGATGAGTGAGATATTGTATGTCAAAGTTTGGATGTTGAAGAGGAAAAATAACATTTGTTATGTTATCCCACATTGGAAAACATAGAGATGTTTTTCATGTATAAGAATAGCAAAGCACATGGAGTTAATAAATTGACTTGTGGGCTTGCTAGTGGGCTTGATCTAAGTACTAGCCTCGCGCGCACACACACACGCGCGCCGCCGCCGACGATCGATCGGACGGACGGACGACGACGTCGTCGCTGCCGCCGCCGGACGGGCGGGCGGGTCGGGTACGGGCCGCGGCCAAGGACTTGGATCTTGGCAATTGGTGCTTTGGGGTGGTGTTTGGGGCCCAAACTATTTTTTGGACCAACTCCATTGGGCTTTTAATTTTTGGCCCAACAGGATTATTTTATTGGCCCAACAGAATTTAATCCAAGCCCATCACCAGCCCACAACAGCAACAGTTGACAACAGCAGCAGTTGACAGCAGCAGCAGTTTCAGAAGCACGCCTGCTACGACTTCTGCATGGCGTCTTCGTTTTTGCAGCTGAGTTTCTTCAATGGCTGCGCCCACCGGCCATCATCTTCAACATTTACGGCTTCCAGCCGTTGGAGTGGAATTCAATGTATTGATTTCATACTTACCACATGTCTATAAATAGACTTGTGGAGAGCATGCAGAAAGTACGAACAACACCAAGAAATACTGCATTCTGCCAATTCTACACCCTCTGCACAACACTCAGTTCTTGATCCTATTAAGTTCGCCGGAGCTCGCCGGATTGTGGTGCTACATCCGACGAGACGTAGTCGTTTTACCTTTGGGGAAGATACGCCAAACCGAAGAGCACTACCGGGGCGATAATCTTCTTGCGGGAAGAGATTCATCTCGACTCGACTTTGTTTATACGTATAATTTATTTATACAGTGTATTTCAGTTGTATCGAATTATTTGAGTTGTAATTTCTCAAATTATTTACTTTGTAATATTTCAATTATTTTGAGTTGTAATATCTCAAAATATTTATTTTGTAATATCTCGATCGTGTACCCGGTTCTAACAAGAAATATGAAGAATAACATTGGAATCTTTTTTTCTTTTTTTTTTAAAAAAAAACATTGGAATCTTTAGATAGGTACAAATACCTATTTCTCCTAATTATGCATCGTGTTTCGACAAGTTGTTAGCCCTTATTATGTTATTGTAGATACAATATATTGCATCATAAATGTCCCCTTCCAGCCATAGAAAAAGTCACCGTTTCTAATTATTATAGTATTACTCCTATTTTTTTATTTTTTTTTAAATGGACTTACATTTTATAATCAAGACTGCGCGAATCAGAAATATAGTTTATTCTGGTTGTAAAATAATTATTCGTACAAATCTAATTATGAGACTAATAAATATAACAAATTAAACCAATTCAAAATTTCGTACAAAGGAACACGGACAGTGACTCTCTCTCTCTCTCTCACACACACACACATATATGTATAGTTTATTAGTACATTCAAATCGATCAATGTGTGCCAATCAAAATTGAGAAATTTGTTTCACATATGCTGGATATTTATGGCGTGGATGGAATTTATTCGGAAAATAAATATGACAGCTGCTTTTTTCATCCTCAATAAAATATACTGCACTTTCGGCATCAAGTGAAGTGTAAATAGGAGTATTTCGCATTTGTTATTTTATACTCCTTCTGTTCCTGAAATCATTTTTTTTAAGACGTTCCTCAAATAATTTTCTCTTTTTTTCTTTCTATTTTTGGACAACTACCCACCACTAATAATATTTATTTATTCTTATTATTTAATTTTCACCACTCTCAATACTAATTATAACATATTTTCACATTTTTTAATAATAATCATAACATTTTTTCTCCACTATCAGTACACTTTATAATTTTTTCTTAAAATTCGTGCCGTCCCCAGAGAAAGCTATGTCAGGGACGGAGGGAGTATTTCTAAAAAAATTGAGGAAAAAATACAGTAGCATGTGTAGATGGAATGTGCTTCCTATTTCTACTTAGAGCATCTCCAATGCATTGGTGTTTAGTGGGTGTCTTAGAAGGTGGTCCCCACTTAAGACACACTCTCTCCAATGCATTGTGTCTTAGATGAGTGCTTAGATCTCCATTTCCACAAAATTCACATTTCTACACTTTTATTTTTAAAATTCAAATTTTATTAAAATTAAAATTCTACATTACAATAATTTAAAGACATAATTTAAATACAATAAAAAATTACAATAATTTCCTAGGGCTCAATCGGACCAAAACGAGACCAAATATGCTCCTTCAAGTCCAAAGTGAGGCGAGCGTGCATCTTCGTGTCTCGCATGGATGCGCCAGCCATCTCCCCCATTCGCCCTGGGTCTCCACTTCGACGCGGCCTCGCATCAGGCCGATTCTCCAGCTCGGCCATGCCTCCAGCGGCCCGAATCGAGCCTCCCTTCGCACCGGCGATTGGAGATGCTCTTATTTTTTATGAAAATTTATAAGGAAAAAAAGAAAGAATGAAAGTTTGAGGTGTTGTTTATGTTACGAGAGTAACATAACCTTAGGATACAAAATTGTGCGCGGTAATTAATAATTAATTAAAAGTATTTTAATCTATGCTTACAATTAAATTAAGAATGAGCTAATAACATTTAGCTATTATAAAAAATAAAAATAGCTACTATAAAAGAGAAGAGATCAAAAATAGAAATTGTAGCAATTGTAGTTTATTATTATAATATATCAACATCAATAAGCTCATTAGTCGTGAATCGTCGAAATTTCATTTTTTCTACAATTAAGATCTTGTCTATAGGGTAAAACGTACAAGAAAGTAAAACATATTTTTTCTACAATTAAGATCATGTTTTACCTATAACCCACGATTACACGACATGCTAATCCTGAATTGGCCATATTTTGCATATGACCATCAGATTACTTATTAGTACTCTCTCCCTCCCCGAAAAACATACTTCACTATAATCACTTTACTCTTGTCATTTTGCCATTTTGAATCGTCTCACAAAAATATGAATATTTTTATTTTGATACATTATCTCATCACAATCACTTTACTTTTCATAAAGTAGGATCAATTTTTTCACTCACAATACACTTTTATCTAATAGTATTTCTTAAAACTCGCATCACTTACAAATGTTCTTGTTTTTGTGAGACGGGGGAGTATGTAATTTACTATTTTAAGACGTCTCCAAAAATCATTCACTTTTATTTTTAGATACTACTTCACTCATAATAAAATAAGATTCAGACCGTCTGCACTGGAGATCCATCCATTTCGACATATTCAAATTTTTTTTTTGAATTATAATTACAAGAGGTATCTATAAATAATCAAATAAGCAATCTGCACGCAGACGAGACCTTTCTACTACAAAAAAGGTGGAAAACAAGCGAATCACTACCCACATAAGAGTGGAAATACTGCCCACACAATCAAAACTATTTTTCAAATAGTTGAGACTTGAGATTTGATATTTTGAAAAGTGTCAATGTATAATTAATGCAACATTTTGGACATAGAAAGTAGGCATATGTAGATAGATGGCAATAATGCACCGCTAATTACAGTAGAGCACAATTAGTCGTACTATGCTTGCATTAATTCTTGTTTCATGATAATTGTTACTTCAATCATTTGATTTCTAGCATTAGACCTACTTCATTATTACATATTTACAACATCGCCTCAAAATACGATAATTTTGGTTGGAATATTTACTGTACTACTTTAATGTTGCCAAAATACAGCTGTCAATTTTTTTCTACTATAGTATTTTCATTTCATCTATCTTTTAAACCATAGATTCTAATTCATACTCATGTGTATATATTTATATTTATATCCTGATCACTCAACTTTGCAAAAGAGATAAATATTATTGAGCAATAATGCTTGAATTGCATAATAATTGTTGGTTTTGCAAAACAATTTATTTTTTATACAATGAGAAATATAAAAATACAAATACAGTTATTGTAAAATGTAAGAGGAATTATATTATAGTAGCACATTACAATAATTTTGATTTTTATGTTAACACAACCCTCTATATATGTAAGCACCGATCACAATTAATGATCAATGATTCATGCAAATGTAAATTGAGTATAAAAAGATGATTATCAATATATAGTGACATTTATATTACGTAACCAAATCGATCTTAATTTGTAGATGGTTACCTAATCTTTATTATATGAGATACTAAAATTAGAATACAAACTTGTAAGTGTCAATACGAAAATTTAACCAAATCCTACTTCATTTGAATAAAATAAAATAAAATACTTTCAAAAATATTGTGATGGTGAGCAGTCTCAACTACTTTAACTGTATTCTTCACTCCATTTCTCTCTTCCTCATCCCAGCAAAGTCCAAATTCCCAATTTTTTCCAACCTAATTCAATCTACCACATCTTCCCTCCATTTTTTTTGTTGATCGCTACATGCTACCAAGAATCCATGATGAATCAGAGAGAGAGGGAGGGAGGGGGAGGGGGAGGGAGGGAGGGAGGGAGAAAATAAATGCATAGCATTCAACGACCTCTTTCCAGCCTCCAAAGTCGTTGCGGATTGACCCATCGCTGTTGCCAGGCATTGAAAACATTTTCTTTAAATACACTGCTTCTGAGGCCACGATTTGGGGGAAAAAGACAAGAATGTTTTCCGGGAACACATTATGCGACGGCGGCGCTAGTGGCGATGAGGAGGAGGGGCTTGTTCTGACCGCCTTGCAGAGGTCTCCGACGTATGATCGTGCCCGAACCGCCGTCTATCGCAACACTGCTGGGGAGCTGGCGTTGGTGGATGTTGGCAGAATCAGTAGTGATGAGCAGAAGCAGGTTTTGGATAAGCTGGTTGCTGCTGTTGATGAAGATGTGGAGGGATTTCTCAGGAGGGTTAGGGAGAGATTTGATGCGTAAGGAGTTATCGAGTTTGTCTTTTGTTATGAGAAAAATGTGTTTCGAGATTATGCATGCCATCTGTTTGTTAATTTGCGTATGCTAGTTTAGTATTGCCGCATTTGTGTGGAACATGTCAGAGATTGATGTTACAATGCTCCTCCCTTTCTCTCCCTCCCTCCTACTTCTTCAAGTTGCTGTGTTTGCTTGTTTTCAAATTCTGCTGCAAAGATGCTCTCTCTCTGTCTCTCTCTCTGCTTCTTGTTGTTGATGTGTTTGCTTGTTTTGAAATTCGTCTGCAAAGATGCTTTCTCTCTCTCTCTCTCTCTCTCTCTTGTCTGCTTCTTCATGTTCATGTGTTTGCTTGTTTTCAAATTCTGCTGCAAAGTCTCTTTCTCTCTCCTGCTTCTTCATGTCGATGTGCTTGCTTGTTTCCAAATGCTGCTCGTGTTCTTTGCAGCGTCGGCCTGGAATTTCCAAAAGTCGAGGTTCGATTTGAGAATCTGAAGGTGGATGCTTTAGTCCATGTCGGAAGCAGAGCTCTGCCGACCATACCTAATTTCATTTTTGACATGACTGAGGTAAACATGTGGAGAACAAAGATCCAATAAGCTATGTGGACTCTATTTTCCAATTGAGCTGACTTGTTCAATGGAAACATGGCATGGCAAAATAGGCTTTCTTGAGGCAGCTCAGGATTTTCTCCGGTGGGAGACAAAAACTTCCTATCCTAAACAATATAAATGGCATTATACGACCTTCAAGGTATAGCGCAAGCTTAAGTAAAAAAATAGTAATACGTAAATACTTAATTTTGGACTTAACGAGTGATGTTGTTAATTAGGTTGACTCTGCTTCTTGGACCTCCAAGTTCTGGAAAGACGACATTTCTTTTGGCTCTTGCAGGTCGCCTCGCACCAAGTTTGCAGGTAATCATGCAGAGTTATTTTGTGCTGCAATGTTTACATTTAGCACAGTTAACGACACAATTGGCCTTCAATTTTTGCGCAGGCAATAATTTATTTCAGCTATCAATTGCAACTTATGCATTCTTTTTGGTTTCACAAATTTTAGACTATTCTTTTGGCGATCGTCCTTCCTGTTCTATAAAATATGTCCCCTGAGATTTGTCTGGCTATATATCCATTCTCTCCACCTTTCATCTTGACTGTCCAAACAAGTGGCTTAAACGAGAGAGACTCACGATTCTGACCAGATAATAAGTAATATAGCTCGTTTTACGCTTTAACCTTTTATTCAACCGGTTTACGTACATGGAGCTAGACGATACTTTAGAAAACTTGAAAGAGTTCTTAGTCTTTTGTAGAGACGCTGGATTTCCTTGTCAAGTTATCTTCCCTTTACCAAGTGCTCTATCCTGTTTGGTGAATATAATACCATCGAGTAGTAACTCTTATTCTTATATATTGTGATGTCCTATTGGTCCAATTAAGTTATTCTCAAATAGTGCATCTTCTTTTGAAGATATCAGGGAAAGTTACATATAACGGACACGGTCTAGACGAGTTTACCCCTCAGAGGACTTCAGCATATGCAAGTCAGCAGGATTTACACATCGCTGAGATGACTGTGAGGGAGGTACTTGAATTTGCAGGATCCTGTCAGGGTGCTGGATTCAAGCGTGGTAACATCAACTACACATGCATTTTGGCACTTTTAGGCAAAGTATTTCATTCATGTTTCTGATCCTTTGTTTTTTTTTTTTGAACCATTGGCTCATAGAAATTCTCATGGAACTTCTTAGAAGAGAAAAAATTGCTGAAATTTACCCGGATCAAGAACTAGATATCTTTATCAAGGTATGCCTTCCTGACTGAAATCGTCTTCCATTCATGATGCTGGCTAGGAATTTCTACTTGTGATCCAATAGCACCTTTTTAAAATACTTAGTTTGCTCCTAGGCAGTACTTTTGGGGCAACAGACAAGCGTACTTGTGGAATACATCTTGAAGGTGCGTCACTAAATCCTTACTTATGAGATAAGGAAGGCCTGTAAATTGTAAATTGCTATTTTAGTTTACTACTTTACTTTGGCAGTAGGTTTAAATTTTATGGATCTAAGCAGACTCAAATGTTTTGCAATTTTTCATTTTCTTCTGAATTCTCTGAAACACAGCTTATACCTATCTCATATAAGTTCTTTGGTTTAGTAAGGATCATAGCTTGTGTAGTAGGAAGACAACTTCTTTGTTTGGTTCTAAACTATATCTAAAGATTTTAGGATTGGACATTTGTGCTGATACATTGGTTGGAGATGAAATGCTTAAAGGAATATCTGGAGGGCAAAAAAAGCGGCTTACAACGGGTAGTTACTCTTACTAGCCATGATGAGCTCAATTTTCTGCTGCAGAATATCTCAGCTTGAATTACTAACATATAAACATCGGCAGCTGAACTGCTTATGGGTCCTTCTAGGGTACTTTTCTTGGATGAGATATCAACGGGACTAGACAGCTCTACTACACACCACATCATCAATTATCTTCGGCACACAACTCATGCACTTGATGGTACAACACTAGTATCTCTCTTGCAACCGGATCCTGAGACATACAAGATGTTTGATGACGTAATTCTTTTTAGCGAGGGACAAATAGTATATCAGGGGCCCTGTGAAGTGGCAGTTGATTTTTTCACTTTTATGGGTTTCAAGTGCCCATCCAGGAAAAATGTTGCTGACTTCCTACAAGAGGTACTCATTTTGAGTTCAAGTTTGCCCTTAGAAGTGTGCTCATTGATTCCTTGCTTTGGAACTTACACCTTTAACCTCTTGCATAGGTCTTATCTGAAAAGGATCAAGAGCAGTATTGGTTCAAGAACGAACAGTACACATATGTATCTGCGGCAAAGTTTGTAGAAGGTTTTCAATCCTTTCATGTTGGCAATTCGTTGGCACAGGATTTGGCCATCCCATTTGATAAAAATTACACTCATCCAGCTGCCCTGTCTACCAAGACTTATGGTATAAGTAGGGCTAAGCTTCTAAGGATCAGTTTATCATGGCAGATGCTACTGCTGAAGCGGAATTCTCCTGTGTTCATTTTCAAAATAATTCAGGTAATAACATCTTAATCCTCAGCTAATATGGGTATTGCCTTCTTTCTCGAGCATCCACATCTAATTTGGCACTATTGCCATGGTTTAGACTGCATAGACTTAATTAAACCGAAACAATTTTCTTTGCAGCTCCTCCTAATTATTCTTATGATGATGAGTGTATTCTTCCGTACTACATTGCATCATAATACTCTGGATGACGGGGGCATCTACCTTGGTGCCCTTTACTTTGCAATAGTTATGATTCTTTTTAATGGGTTTATGGAGGTCCCAATGTTGATAGCTAAGCTTCCTGTTCTTTACAAACAAAGAGATCTACGCTTCTATCCATGTTGGATCTACACTCTTCCCTCTTGGCTCTTGAGCATTCCCCTTTCTTTTTTAGAATCTTTTCTATGGGTAGCAGTTACGTATTATGCCATTGGCTTTGATCCTCAAATAACCAGGTATGCTGTGTACATTTCATGTTTTGTTCTGTGATCTTCCAATGTTAATTTTTCTTTTTCTGATAGTTAGACTCGCATTTAACTTAAACTTGCTTGTAATATATGCAGATGCGTTTTTCAGTTCTTGTTATACTTCACTTTGCACCAGATGTCAATAGGTCTTTTTCGTGTGATGGCATCATTAGGGCGAAATATGGTGGTTGCCAACACATTTGGGTCTTTCGCCATGTTGGTTGTCATGGTCCTTGGAGGGTTCATACTTTCAAGAGGTACTCAATGATGCCATTTTGCATTTTACTAAATGATAATAATATCATAATATATGTTAATACTACCATTCTTGATTTTTGTGGGAATTTTTCTTCCAAACAGATAGCATCCCAGTTTGGTGGATATGGGGTTACTGGTTTTCCCCTATGATGTATGCCCAAAGTGCAGCTTCGGTTAATGAATTTCTCGGCCACTCTTGGCATAAGGTAGTATGCTTTCCAGTACCATTTTCTTCCTTCTTGTTTCACTTAAAAACTGAAACGACTTCACTATTACTAGTACCGGCAGTATCTCATTTTGCTTTTTTGCCTTGATGATAGAAAGCTGGAGACGGCAGTTCTTTGTCCTTGGGAGAAATGCTATTGAAGATTCGCAGTTTATTTCCAAATGACCGTTGGTATTGGATTGGCGTTGGAGCATTACTTGGATATATCTTATTATTCAATACTCTGTTCACTGTGTTTCTGACTTACCTAAATCGTAAGTTTCATTCCTGAAAGATCTCACCAAAGAGTTAAATGGAGAGATGGGAGATCTAATCATCTGATTAATTGTTGTGCAGCTCTTGGGAATCAGCAAGCTGTTATCTCCAAGGAGGATTGCCATGACAAAGAGAAGGGGAATCAGATTCGACGTTTCATCTATTCTTTTGGAGAGTTTTTGCAACGTTCACACTCATTTACTGGTTCCCGGAAGAGCTCTGAATCTCACATCATGACATTTGGAGAATTTCTGCAGCACTCACACTCATTCACTGGTTTGGCAAAGAACTCTACTCGTGGTTTATTCCCTCTTCATGATCTGCCACAGCTAAGAGTGATCTTATTTTCATCTTCTCACTGATTGTCAGGCAAGAGCAACGAGAAGCAGAGAGGAATGGTTCTCCCATTCAAACCTCTTTCCATGTGTTTTAGCAACATCAACTACTACGTTGATGTTCCACTGGTACGTAAACAGCACATTCTATCACGGGTTCACTCCGAGGAAAACCTGCATTGTTAGGATATGTGACCAGCCTCAGCTCTGTCGTGCTTCAGGAATTGAAGGGGCAAGGCTTACAAGAAGAAAAGTTGCAGCTACTGGTAAATGTAACTGGAGCATTCCGGCCCGGTGTCCTCACTGCATTAGTCGGTGTCAGTGGTGCTGGTAAAACTACCCTCATGGATGTTTTAGCTGGTAGGAAAACTGGAGGACATATTGAAGGCAGGATCTACATTTCGGGATATCCGAAGAATAAAAAAACTTTTGCTAGGATCTCGGGATACTGTGAACAGAGCGATGTTCATTCTCCATGCCTGACAGTGCACGAATCACTTGTATATTCTGCTTGGCTCCGACTCTCCACTCAGTGTGACTTCGCGACACAGAGAGTAATTTTTTCTTGGCTTCTTATACCATTCATTTTCCTTCATCATGTATATCTTCTGCTGTTATAGTATTTTTTTGGTATCAACTGCAGGCATTTGTGGATGAGGTTATGGCACTAGTTGAACTAACTCAACTACGTAGGGCACTAGTCGGGGTACCAGGAGTGGACGGCTTATCAGTAGAGCAAAGGAAAAGGCTTACAATAGCAGTCGAGCTTGTTGCCAATCCTTCTATAGTTTTCATGGATGAACCGACTTCAGGCCTTGATGCCAGGTCCGCAGCCATTGTGATGAGAGCTGTGAGGAACATCGTTGATACTGGTCGAACAATAGTTTGTACTATTCACCAGCCCAGCATTGATATCTTTGAATCTTTTCATGAGGTTCTCTTCTCTTCTGTTGTGTGTGTGTGTGTGTGTTTTCCCCCTGACCCATATATCTCATATCTCATCATCTTATCCCAGCTTTTACTCATGAAACGAGGCGGGCGGCTCATCTATGCTGGTCCATTGGGAGACAAATCCACCAAACTCATCGAGTATTTTGAGGTAACGCTTGTTTCGAACGACTAATTTATGTCCAATGTTCTAATGCTGTCCTAATTTTGGCTCATGAATCAGTATGTTATGGTGTGTGTGTGTTTTCTCCTAGGCTATTCCCGGAGTTCGAAAAATAAGACCTGGATATAATCCGGCAGCTTGGATCCTCGAAGTCACGTCTCCAGCTGAAGAAAATCGTCTCAGTTTGGATTTTGCAGAAATATATCTCCAATCGGATTTGTACAAGTAAATATAATCAGCTCATCTTTTTGAAAAGGAGAAGTGATGATCTAATTTTTTTTCCTAATTTTTAGTGATTTCATCTTTTTCACCTCAACATTTCAGGCAAAACAAGATTCTGGTTGAGAGTTTATCCAAACCAGATAAGGATACAACTGAACTGAATTTCCCCAGCAAATACTCACAGTCGTTTTTCGGTCAGTTTCTGGCATGCCTTTGGAAGCAGAACCTCTCGTACTGGCGTAACCCGCAGTACACTGCCGTACGCTTCTTCTACACCGTTATCATCTCCTTGATGTTCGGAACAATCTGCTGGAAATTCGGATCCAAAAGGTTAGGTTAACTCTCGAGTTTCAGTAATCTGAGCTATAAAGAACTTGCTTATTTCTTACTCTGTTTCACATCTCATTGATTCTACTCTTGATCATGGCGATTTACATCGACAGAGAAACTCAGCAGGATATATCGAACGCTATGGGGTCTATGTACGCAGCCGTTTTGTTTATAGGAATCACAAACGCAACATCTGTGCAGCCAGTGGTATATGTTGAAAGATTTGTTTCGTACAGGGAAAGAGCTGCCGGGATGTATTCTGCGCTGCCCTTCGCCTTAGCCCAGGCACGGCCTTCCCCCTCGCCCCTCCCTCGTCTGATCTGAATAAGCAGTTTCATCTGCACTAACACGCGTGCTGTGCTCGTGCAGGTTGCAGTAGAGTTCCCTTATGTCTGTGTGCAGTCCCTCATCTACAGCACCATCTTCTACTTCATGGCCTCGTTCGAGTGGAACGTGTGGAAGTTTCTATGGTACATCTTCTTCATGTACTTCACGTTACTCTACTTCACCTTCTTCGGGATGATGACCATCGCCATCACGCCCAACCACAACGTTGCTGCCATCGTTGCAGCCCCCTTCTACATGATGTGGAACCTCTTCAGCGGCTTCATGGTTCCCTACATGGTAAAATCCTTCTCATCTTTCACCAAGTGACCGTATACTGCATCTGATGCTCGTGTTCTCGCAGAGGATCCCGGTGTGGTGGAGGTGGTACTACTGGGCGAACCCGATCGCGTGGAGCCTGTACGGACTGCTGACATCTCAGTATGGAGACATGGGTGATCCGGTAAGGCTGAGTGATGGTGTGAACACACTGCCTGTGAAGGAGCTGTTGAAGGATCAGTTCGGATTCCGGCATGATTTCTTGAGCCTTGCTGCTTTGGTGGTGGCCGGATTCTGCGCCCTCTTCGCCGCCACCTTCGCCGTCGCCATCAAATACTTCAACTTCCAGAGGAGATGAAATCAGATTTTTGTGAAGAAAAATGTTGGGAGGGCTGCAATGCATATAGATATACTAATCAAGTTGTGTTTGAGTTTGGAGTCATAAAACTTGTGGAAAAATTCACCACAAGATTAGATTTTGATGATTGTGATGGAATTTTCAAGCATTTATTCCTCTCAATTCTAGGATATTTAATCTAAGGTATCTACCATATAGTATATTGTTGTTCAGCTATATCATATTCATATGTATGTATTTTTATTCCTGCAAATTCTTTATACCAACTAAAGTTTTTTTTTTGGGATTGATCTATTAGAATTTTGAGAATAAAACGCAATTTAATAATAATAAAAAACTAAATCATAATAAATCTTATGAAAAATAATTTCAGTATTACTGGTGGAATTTCAAAATATTTATAATTATAAAGGTTAAAAGACAAATCTTGGTAATAAAATCCTAACTTTCGGATAATTTGTGAAAAAATTCCCGTGGAAATAACAATATCTAATACTTTTATTTATTTAAAAAAATTATTTGTAATATCGTGGAGTAATAGTAATTTAATCGCTAGCAATTTATTTTTTGAAGTGTTAAAAGATTTAACAATTAACACGTGCAGAAAATGTAAAAACTATTTTAGAGGCTTACTCCATTTAACATTCCCGCCAACCGTCGCCGGAAAATTCAGTCATGAGCTTCCGCCGCTGTCTAGCCACCGCCGCCCACCACCGCAGACACCTCGCCGCCGAACCAACCTTTTCGATCCCCATCCCGCCACTTGTAAAGCGGAACCCTCCACATCCACTTACTCCGCCGCCCGCTCTAAAACCTAGCGCCGACGACCCAACCTCCGCCCGCATTTCCGAACTCCTCCACAATCCGGCCCTACAGCCCGGCCCCGACCTCGAAAAGGCCCTCTCCGCGGCGGAAATCAATCCAACTCCGGCTCTTTTACTCGGAATCTTCAAAAAATTTGATTCCAGTCCGAAACCCCTGTTCACGCTATTCAATTGGGCCCGGAAGCGGCCCGATTACGGATTCTCCATCGACGTTTTCAATGCCATGGTTGATTCTCTCGGCAAAGCCCGAGAATTCGACTCAGCTTGGTGCGTTATACTTGATCAGATTGGAGGAGATCCCAGCGAAAGACCTAATTTCGATACTTATGTTATCATGATTAGGAGATACGCACGCGCAGGTAATATTTCATTTGATTAAGGGATATAGTTTTGAACACTCGGAGAGTAATAATCCAGCTTTCTAGCTACAGGATTGTGCCTGCCAAGTGTTTGTGAAATTGATTTCAGTTCTATTTCTGTGTTTTGTATCAAGCTCAGTTACTGTGTGTGTATGTTCGCGCCAGCTTTCTTGCTGTAGGATTCTGTCTGCCAGGTGTTTGTGAAATTGATTTCAGTTCTATTTTGGGCTAGTTGGCTTGTAAATATACGAACTTTCATTGTTGTCTGATTTTTCCCATGAAATTTTTCTTTTTAATCGAAATATACGAACTTAGTTCTCGTCTGGTTTTTCCACGACGATCAATTTCGATCAAATTGAAAATGACCTAGCTTCTACGTGGCATATTATTATCTATGCATCGTACGTGTGTCAATGCTACAGGCTAAGGACAAAACAACATCGTATCTTAAATAGAAAACGACGTCGTTTTCCATAAAACTGAAATAAGTGCACTTACATTTTTCATTTTAAACGAGTACGTTTAAAAAAGAAGAGCTGTGTCGTTTTGACCATTGGCCGATTTAGCCATGTTTTCAGCTAGGGCAAAGACATCGGTATCAATGAATTGCATGGGAGAAATCAAACAAGCACTAAGTTCGTGTATTTGATCTAAAAAAAACCCCCAGAAAGTTTGCAGGAAAAACTAGAAAACGATGAAAGTTTGCGTAATCAAATAATCCTTCCATTTTTTTGGATTTGTATCTAATTATGTCAAGCTTAGTTACTCTGTATGTATGTGTGTGTGGTTGCTTATAAAGACTCCTTGGAATCAGCATGCCTATATTTCTCTGTAATGTATTTTGACTATATTTTTTGTGTGCAATGTTGCTTCATGTTTCGTATACAGGACATCCATTTGCAGCCATTCGAACATATGAATACGTATGCAGTTTGGATTCGTTTCACGATTCAAATGCAGGAAAGAATCTGTTAGAGACTCTGTTGGATTCTTTGTGCAAAGAAAGGCATGTTAGGATAGCCTCAAACTATTTGGACACGTGCATAAAGAAAGATCCGAGCTGGTCGCCTTCTGTTAGGACCTACAATGTTTTGCTACACGGGTGGCTCCGTATAGGGAAGCTCAAACGAGCTGAGCGGATCCGTGAGCAGATGAGGAAGGTGGGTGTTGAGGCGAATGTGGTCACATATGGGACCCTTGTTGAAGGGCTTTGTCAGATGCGCCAACCTGACATGGCACTGGAGTTAGTTGATGAGATGAGGGCGGAGGGAGTCGAGCCCAATGCAATCGTGTATAACCCCATAATTGATGCATTGGGAGAAGCTGGCAGGTTGAAGGAGGCGTTGGGGATGCTGGAGAGGCTCTCGGTTTTGGAAACGGGGCCCACTCTATCCACGTATAACTCATTGGTGAAGGGCTTCTGCAAGGCCGGGGATCTCGTAGGGGCTGGAAAAGTCGTTAAGATGATGATGAATGATAAGTGTTTCCCCACCATCACGACGTATGGTTATTTCTTCAAGTTCTTGTCGAAGGTAGGGAAGACCGAAGCGGCCTTGGACCTCTATAATCAGATAAGCAAATCGGGGTATGATCTGGATCGGTTTACGTATCATCTGCTGGTGAAGATGCTGTGCAGGGACGAGAGGCTGGACCTTGCGACGCAGGTTGCAAAGGAGATGAGAGCTAGGGGAGTCGATCTGGACCTGGCTGCTAGCACCATGCTCATCCATTTGCTGTGGAAGTTGCAGAGATACGACGAGGCTGTGTTTGAGTTCGTGGACATGTTCCGTAGGGGCATTGTGCCTCAGCATCTCACGTATCAGAGAATGACCGATGATTTGGAGAGGCGGGGGATGACTAAAACGGCGCATAAGCTTCATGATCTGATGGCGTCTGTTCCTCGCTCGACAAAACTGCCTAACACGTACAAGGGGTCACAGGAGCGGAGAGTGTCCATCATGAAGAGAGCTGAGTCGATGTCTCAGATCTTGAAGACGTGTAAGAGCCCGAGCGAGCTTGCCAAGAACAGATATAAGCCGGAGAGCGCTGTGGTGAGCGCGCAGAGGTTGATCGACCATATTCAGAGGAAAGCCAGCTTGAGGTAGGGCAACATTCTTCACCAAACTCGAATTCTAATGATTTATCAAATATCACTATATTATTGTGTAAAATATTCAATGAAACCTACAGGTGAATCAGAAACTGGAAATGCTCTTCTCCTTAACATGAAAAGAGAAGAACTTTTGCTGCTTCATCAACATTTTTCTATGGCATTCCAAAATGTGGATGTTAAAGGTAAGATCTTGACAATCCAATTTGCAATATTCTTTTTTTAAAGTTTTGATATATCAAGCTCCCATCCCATTTGTAATATTTGCTGATTTTTTTATTTTATTTTTTCAGCAGAAGTCAAGAAAATTCCAATAGAGTGAACAATGATTGAATGCAATTTGTGAAGAAAAATCTGAGGCAAAAAATGCAGGTGCGTAGATGTGTATCAATCCTTGCAGCTTATGATTAATTACTCTTCATGTGTGTGTGATAGAATGGAATAATTTTTAGTAAAATATGAAAATTATCACATACTATAACTTATGATAAAGTTGAATTATAACATAATTTGGTGTTTAGTGAGGTGGGTGTGATTTAGGTTGGACCACAAGGATCAAGAAGCTATGACTTTTTCTTTCTTTTTTTTGGCTAAGTTAAGGATTTGTAATTTTGTATTAGGAGTATTTCATTATTGAGATGTGATCCCTAATTATTTTACTGGGCCCATTTTTATCACTTTGTCCATGTTTAATAATTGAATCAAGACATTTGGAGCACTCATTTCTATATCTCATATCATGGCAACATATAAAAAATGTGGCTCATTTTTGTTTGTTTGAGCCTCAAATGATTTAATTTGATTTATTTATGGTCTGAATTAGTTGAAATAAGAAGTCAAGAGCTTTAAAGAGGGGAAATTGATGTGACGAGTAATTTGTCAACGTGGAATGGGCATTGCCTATTGATTATCTATGACTATGAGCAAGTGTTTAATCGAATAAGGATTGATGCTTTGAATAATTTGATCGTCGCATGTGGATATTTATATATGTGATTGTGAATATAAATAAACATTAAATTCAACGCGTAATAAGATTCATATAGTGTTAGCCCTACTACCATAACCACATTCATAGGGGCCCCAAAAAAATAAAAATAATGGCACTTTTCGAATAAGTATCATTTTGAAAAAAGTGGATAATTTTTTTTTTCTCTTAATAATTGTGTAAAAAAAAATCAAACAAGTAATTAATTTTCATTGAAGACGAAGGTAAGATTGAAAGTTTGACATCATTTGTTTGTAGGATTACATTTTTATTTTTGAATACAATACTTATTTGCAGAAATTTTCGAATACTTTGTTGTAAGTCTAAATCTTGTTTAATAATTAAGGCATAATAATTAAGGAGTATATATATCATTATCGGATAAAGTTGATGACATGAATTGGAAGTTTGAAAAATCGGAATTGATGTGTTCATTGTTAGTTTCTTTTAAGTAATAATCATTGCTGAAGTAACACAACAGCCACGAATGTCTAAAAGAAAAGCAAACTGTGGAGTTGGATTAATTAATTAATTAATTAATCTATAACCGTGGCATTATTAAGTTGTAATTTTAATATAGTGGAGAATGATAAGAGCATAAGGCAATGTTTGATATTGGCTAATACACTGTATTAGCTAATTTAGTACAGATCAGTCTAGTGTTTGATATTATTTAGTAATAATGCGGATGACCCGATTTAATTCCAGGACCCAGTATTATTAATCCAAATTTTTTAGGATTAATAATACCACCTTCCCCCTAAAATTAACTTAAATCAGGATATTCTGTATATATTAATAATTTATCATTATCTACGTTAAATATTCTGGTTACAAATTATCCCACGTAATCTTCAAATGAAAATCATACTAGGCCTTAGTGGGAAAGAGCATAAATCTAGGGAAGAATTGTTTGTGCAAAAATATTAAAGAAAACCTCAATAAAATAAGCACGAAGGCCAATGTGGGAAAACGACGGCTGAGTAATGGGCTGATTGAAAGAGATTGGGAAGAGAGAGAAAGAGTGCAGTCAACATATGTACTCAAAACACACAGACATACACACACTCTATGTGAGATAGAGAGAGAGAGAGGAATACACATTCTATATATATATGTGTGTGTGAGAGAGATAGACTAGTTGGTGTGTAGTGGTGGTGAGTGGGAAAGGAATTTTGTGGCATTGATCCTCTCACCTCTCTAATCAACCTTATTGAGAATTTGATGCATACATAGGATTAGGATATACATGTGGGCATGTTTGGTAGTTCTCTTGTAATGAATCATTATATATAAAATTCAAGATACTCCCTTCGTCCTCGAAATTTAAGTAATATTCTTTTTTAAATTATCTTGTGAAATTTGAGCAGTTTCTTTGTATGATAATTTTTTTTTCTTTATTCACTTTTTTATTTAATATATTTAACACACAAAATACTACTCACTCCGTCCTATTACAAATATCTCATTTTCTATAATGAGATGTCCCATTACAAATGTCACATTCCTTTTTTAAAAATATATTATCTCTACATGCCTAATATTTAAACAATCTGTGCCGGAAAGAAATTGTTCAAGTTTCGCGGGACTGAAGGAGTATAATTCAAGATATATTTGGTATATAAGGTGAGGTTAATACTGTATCTTAGTGTTTGATAGATTAAATGTAAAATATAAATACTACTCTCACCCTCCTATTAATATTGTATCTTAGTTTTAGACTAATAGTCTAATAATAATAATAATATTAATAAATAGTACTTCCTCCATCTCCATTCAAAAGTAAAGAGTCATGTTTAATGGAACGGATGGTGTAATAGATAATATTAATAATTATAATTAGTGTGGTATAATTAGTTTAATGAAGTGGAGCTCACTAAATTTTGTCACTACTCGGTTTAATATTATTAAAATATAGCAAACGTGATAACATTGGCCACTCAAACTTCATCATCATAATTGCAGTTTTTATTTCATTAGAAATGATGAACGAAGGGACTTTTCACAACTCTTTAATGATATTTCAGTTGATTATATATTTTTATTTTTTATTTCCCAATATAAGAGGTTAATAATTATAATCGAATTCTTGGATAGGAGAATAAATTATTTAAACTTCACGTGATTTCCCCAACACAATCATTGAAAAAAAGATTCAGGGCCTACTGCATTCCCCAAAAGGCCCCTTTAATATTCCTTTTATTTTTTCTTTTGCATTTTCAATCACAATTTTAGTTTTGATTTAAGTAATGGCAAATCTAAATCGCCTTAAAAAAGCTTAATTCATATTTCTAGTTTTCCTACTATTTTTGTAAGAGTGTGATTTGAAACTTTGATGTACTTTTTTGCAGGAATATTCTACTTTTCATCATATGAATATTTGACTTGTGTGAAATACTTTAAAACAATTATTTTTCAAAGAATTAAAATGGTCACTCATGAAATTTATAATAGCAAATAGTTTCTCGTGTTGAATGTCACTAAAATAAAATGAACAATTATTACATAAAAATATAAAATTTATAATAATGACTAGGATAAATAAAAAGATTTTCACTATTCTATCATAAAATACAAATGCTTTTTATACGATAATCCTTTTACCATTAATTTTAGGAAAAAAAAATACTCTCTTCATCCACAAAAATAGATTCTAAGAGAGAGCAACACAAATTTTAAGAAAAAATAATTATTTAGTTATTGAGTGGAGAAAAAGTCTCACAAATTAAAAGAAAGTAAAGAGTGTTAATGAGAGAAAGCTCTCACAAATTAAAAAGTGATAGGTTCATAAATAAATAAATAAATAAAAATAAGACGTATTTCCATGAACGAATGAAAATAATAAATTATGATCTATTACTCAAAACCATAACAGTAAACAGTTACACAATAGTAATTAATACTTCCTCCGTCCGCCAAGATTATTTAAAAATTACTATATCGGGCGTCCACCAAATTAGTCACGTTCTTTACGGCCACTTGACTACCATTCGCTGTAATCACTATTGTATAGAATCTTATTTATAAAACGCACACAAATGCAACTCAAGCACCCATCCCTAAAATGGTGGGACCCTTTCTCCACTACATCAAAATCATCACAAATTTTATTAAATCTTGTGCCCAAATAATTTTACAAAAATATATTAAACCTAAACTATATAAGAGAGAGAGAGCAGTTCATAAAAATAAAAAGTTTACTAGGAGAGAGAGAACTGAAAAGATACTATTAATAAAAGAAGAAAGCACATCTGTATCTGTGAATGCCAGAAAAATACTTTTCCTTTTTAGTGCTCTCCCTCTCTCACCTTCAAAAAAAAAAAAAAACAGAAAACCAAAAAAAGAGCTCAAGAATTCTCTCTCTTTCTCTTTTCATGAAATTCGTGCTCTCCCTTCAAGTGTTTCACTCTTTTCCTCGCAAAAGAATTACCTTTCTCGAAACCCCTCAACCACAGCCACAATCCCTTTGAAGATTATTTTATCTTTTTTGTGTGTGTTTGCTCATTCTTGAGCTCTGGGCTTCATCAAAGCGGTGATGATGGCGTCGTGAATTGTTAAAAATGTCACCTTTACTTCAGATGCGGCATATCTAGCTTAGCCCTCATGGCTCATGCTCACAGCAACTGTAAAAATAACAGAGCAGCTGCCACTATTAATGCCGGCGGCGAAAGCGAAGTGAAGCCCGCAACTTTTCATGATTTTCTTGGCGATAAGGGCCAACCCCAAGATTCTGCTCCGCCGCCGCCGGAAGTGTCGCCGTCCGCCACTTCTGATCTGGGCTCCGGTGAGAAGATTTTTTTACTTAATATTTTGCCCAGTCTTGCTTTTTTTTTTCTTTGGTGGTTGTGATAATTTTAATCAGGTGTTTGGGGGCATGTTTTCAATTCTATAAGTTTGTGCTATTTTATTCAGAGTTTGTTTGGGTTGGTGTGTTGTGTGGCACTGTGAATGTTTAGGTTTTCACTTGCAAGATGATATAGACTACAGTAACTTTTATGTTTCCATTACAAGTTTAATTTGTGGTTAATTTTGGGTAAATCTACTTGTTGAAGTCTTGAATTATGCATCTATCTTTTTTGTGAATTAGTCTGCTTTGACAGTGGAGTTGTTTTGTGTGAGGTCATTGGTGGAGTAGTTCATTGGGCCTCTCCTTTTGGTGTATATTGTATTTGGACAACAGTTTATATGGTTTTATAGGAAAACTTTTTGTTTGCTGCAAATTGTTGCTAAAACTCCACTTTAATGTGTGTTGGTTGTGTTTCTTTCCCTGTGACTTAGCATGTGGAAGCGCTTGAACAAATCGAAAGTAAATTGAATGACTACTCGAAGAAATTGTTGTTTGGTAGTTGTTTTTTGCATCAATCATGTTAGAAAGACATGTCAGTGATCAGTTGTTTGGGGGAATTTTTTCAATTCTATATGTTTGCACGATTTTATAGGGCCAGTGTATGGCGTGACAGTGTGAGTGTGATTTGGATTTTCACTTGCAAGATGATATAGTGACTTTAGGTTTCCATTTCAAGTTTAATTTGTAGCTAACTTTGGGTAAATCTACTTGTTGAAGTCTTGAATTATGCAGCTCTCTTTTTGTAATTTGGTTCCTTCGAGAGTGGAGTGGTTTCATGTGAGGTCATTGGTGGAGTAGTTCATTGGGCCTTTATAGGAAAACTTATTGGCTTTTTACTACAAAAATATTGCTAAAACTCCACTTTAAATTTGTGTCCATTAGTGTGTGTGTGTGTGTTGTGTTTATTGGATTCCTTTACCCATGAACTTAGCATGTGGAAGCACTTGAAGAAATCGAAAGTAAATTGAATGGTGTTCATCTTTGATAAACTATGATGCCATGATTGTTGATGACTACTTAAAGAAATTGATGTTTGATGTTTTTTTTTTTTTTTTTTTCATCAATAATGTTAGAAAGACATGTCAGCAATCACTTGGAAGGGATACCATTTTATGGATCAAGAGGCGATGTTGTCGTGCCTGAAAGTAGTAACAGATTCATGAGCAACAAACGAAGCAACTCTGATTCTTTCATGATGTCGTCAAGGGATAAATTTCCACAAGGGCCTACGGATTCGCAAGACAGCCAGCTCTTGACTAAGGTTGTTCCTTTTATCATCTCTTTGTACGCCACAATCAGTTTTACACTTCGTAAATTTAGTTTGTATTTGATAACAAGTTTTGCAGTCTTATGATGGCTGAGGCTCATATTTGTGTGGTTCACAGCATACTCTAATATTGGGAGTTTTGTTCTATATCAGCTGCTACGCTATTCAGGGGGCGAGCGGCCTAAACGCCCACATGACGAGGAGGCATCCTTCGGTATGCATCAAATGAGGCCACTTTCGGCCTCTTTCATATCTCAGACTTCAACTGGTGGTAGAACTGATAACAATCCTTCCAAATGGGATAGAGCTACAGCGGTAAACCCGGGCCCAGCTATGCAGTATCCTCCACGTACTGGACAGGTCATGCCGTTTGGCTACCATGCCCAGTCGAACAGGTTTAAAGAAACAAATGTCGGTCCTTCTCTAATGTCACAAACGGCTGCTGATGAAGGATCGCGGACTGGAATCAAAGGATCCGGGATTTTGAGCTCGTTCAATGCAGCTGGAGCTATCTCTGGTAGTGGGAGACAGCCTGCAGGGGTGCTCATACGCAGTGGTAAAAGTAAATCCGGCGCTTGCATTTCTGAACCGGAGTCTTCTACTACGCCCAGGTTAATTCAGGACTCTGGTTCTGTTTTACTATTTTGTGCCTCAGTAATTGACCTGAAATGATTGATAAACTATATTTTAATTGATCCCATGACAGCCGGCGTGGAGCAGAATCTTCTGGTCGTCAAATGACAATATTTTATGGGGGCCAAGCGCATGTTTTTGACAATGTTCATCCAAACAAGGTCCTTTTTTTATGCTTATCTTTGGAGTATTTAGTGATTTTGCAGATTTAATCACTTCGTGACTCGTGAGACTGTCATAGAACTTCTATTGCAGTATTGGGGAAAAAGAGGGTTCTTTTGTTTCGTTTGATCCTAGAACTTGAATTTTCCATTCAAGGAGAGAGGGAAGCATGAATTTTATTAGAAATTGAACTACAACTAGAACACTTATTTTATGTCAGAATTGTGAAATTTTGGTAGTGTATTGGTTTATAAGATTAGCTTATCTTGTGTTGTAATCGACTTGAATTGGGGATGTTGACGAAGGGAGCAAGCAGTAACAACTCTGTAGAGTATAGATAGTCATCGTGGCTTACGTTTCTTGAGAAAATAGGAGCATGGTGAGTGATGACCTGGGCTGTGCTCGTGGTAGGTAGGGAGAGAGCTTGGTGATGGATTTTGTAAGGCTTGATAGTCGAGAGACGTAGCAACTCAAATGCCTGTCTTGGTGCATTTTTTGAAGATCAATAAAGAAGCAAGACTAGATAGAAATCCTCTTGTCCGAGAAAAGATATAGACACCCATGACCGCGATAGAAATCCCAATGGCCCTTCTGAACTTGTTGATGGTTTCAAGAGATCGAGTCGAAAGAAAGTGAGGCATTGGAGGAAAAAGAAGTGGGATAACATTTAGTTCCACATTATAGAATTCAAACAATTTTGCTTCCAATTTTTAGAAATATATATACGAGTACTAATGCTGTCTAGCTTGTCGTTGATGACAATGCACGGGCGATGAAGGTGATTTTGGGATCTCGTTTATTCCCCTCAAGAGGAGGGGAATAAACGAGCACCAAAAGCCTACACTAGGAACTTTGTTAGCATATGTTTTTTAAAGTTCTTACATTTTTCTCTCTTGTGATCCACATCAGGCGGATGTCATAATGGCGTTGGCCGGATCAAACGGAGGATCTTGGTCGACAACCTACACGCCCAATTCCGGAGTGAGGCCATCCACCGGAGAAAACCGGATACCTAACAGCAACAGTGATGCCGGCCTTGCTATGCTGAGGGAGCTGCATGGGGGGCCATCCGACAAAGGTGACACCCACCGCGGTTTTGCGTCTGCCGATTGACGACATCTTCCTTCACCGATACGGAAGCTTCTAGAAAGATCCATCACCAAGAATCTGGGAGGGGAGTCTCATCAAAGATTCTTGCAACTGGTTTGATAATGGAATCTGCAGAATTTGGAGGCAGAATCATAGCAGGAGGGGAGGGTGAGTTTGAGGTTTATGTATTGGTTGATTGATTGATTTTGATTGATTGATTTGAGTTAGAAGACAATCAATCATATTGCATGATTAGCTATGTAACTATTATTGCATATTGATCATAGATCTTCTTCTTTCTCACTGTGCAACTTCATTTAGCCTTCCACATTTTCAAGAAAAGAAAAAAAAATGTTTTGAGCAAATTAACTAAAATTTTTTATTACCATGTTTTTTACATGGGCTGATTCTCAAGGGTACCTTTGTCTGTAATTACAAAAAAAGGAATAAAAAATGAGTGGTAAGGATAGTGTTGTAATTAATTGAAACGTTTCAAACTTTCGAAGTGAGGATCGGATTTTTTTTTTTTTTTTTTTTTTTTTATTGCTAAGTGACATATGGCATTAATAATTAATAATACTATAATAGACTAGTGACATATGACATTAATAATACTATAGTAGACTAGTAGTGTTGTGCCATAAGTGGGCATATTAGTTGATTTGATTATTTTGCTAGATTTAAATGATATGCCTTTTTTTTATTTTATATGTATGTACGTTATTAATTTATTATGTGTTTTATGAAATTTAGTGGTTTTCATCACTCTTCCTAATATAGTATTTTGCATTTTAATGTGTGTGTGTGTGTGTGTGTGATGTTTTTTAATTGAATGATCAAAATTCAAAAGCTTGCTCAAAGACCATGAGGCCCATACGATACAATAGATCACAATGAGATCTATATATAGTATATAATAATGATTATGACTTATTGAAAATAATAATTTTTTTCTATTCATATACATAGTCTTAAAATAGAAATTTATCATATTAACCAATAAACTATATAATTATTACTTTCGATTAATTAATCATCATATTTATGTCTATGCAAATTTCCTTTTTAAAATATGTAACCACACCACACGTATTTAATCAATCATTCAAGAGTAGACGAATACGATTAATCATTATTTGTTACAAAATGTAACAAATAATGATAAACATAACAAAACTCATATGTTTATGTATACAACATAAAAAGGATTAAAAATCGAAGTTTAAAATATAAAATGGTATTGAGGTACATAAATCTTTTTTATTATCTATTTAAGTTTATTAAATTCATATGTTTAATTTTATTACTAAACACTAATTGAATTTATTATTATGAGTGTTTGCAATGACGTCGTTTTCCATTTTCTTCACACTTCATGAGTGCAACACAAAAACAAATTTTTGTTTTTGATATTGCAATATAATTTTGCATACTTGAAAATAGACAAAATTATAAGAATCATTTTGATAATTTGATTGACAAGATGTAGATGGCCATTTTGTTTTTGCCGACACACGTATGGAAAATGTCACGTTTCAATTCGATTTTTAAGTATGGGATTGACTAAGTGCTATATGCTCTCTCTTTTTTGTTATCGAAATCATTATTTTCTACACTTCAAATTTGAACACACTTTTATCTCAACATGGGATATATAGTAATCGACTAATTAAGTATAATATCTTTTTTTAAGATAAAAAGCATACTATATATTGATATCGAAATGAGAGTGAAGGCATAAACTAAAATAACAACCCAATTTAAACTAATTCAGCAAGTCCAATTGTTTTTTAGCCAAATAAAAACAAAAACATATACACGATGAAACCAATTTCACAAATTTTAGCTAATTCACCATAATCAATTATTTCCTTTTATATTATTATTATTATTATTATTATTATTAGGGAAACCAACCAATAGTATAATTACGGCGGTCATATGAAATGATTCAATCCATACTTTTGCTTTTTTTTTTTCTTAAAAAAGAGAAATTGAATTAAAAAAATAGCACAATCATTAATCACTGACTAGTCAAATGACTCAATAAGTGTAATGAATAGAAGACAATAATATATAGTAAAAAATAGTAATAATTAATTTGGCCATTTTAGGATTGCAATATTCCAAAACTCAATCTTCGTCGTTTATTAGCAAATGGGGTTGGAATAGAATATTGTGAGCCACGCCACTACACTTTATCCATTATACTGTTTTTATATTTGTCGTATTTGAAGCCCCATAAAAAATTATAACATGCTTCTACCCTTTGTGCACCAACCTTGATCCTTTTTTTTGGGTAGGTTAATGTATATATATAATAATAAAATAAATAATACTCGCATTACTAGATCCGATCCCAAACTATTTAATTGTTCACATTATGTATATACTTTTTTTTAATGGACATTATGTATATATATACATAAATATTGAAGGTATCATGATCCCAAACTATTGGGAATCGGGTCGGGTTCGGGTACCCTATCCAAAAAAATCGGGTACCCGAACCCGAAAATTGACCAAAACCCCTACCCGATCCCGAACCCGATTCTGAAATCGGGTACCCTAATACCCGAATCGGGTATCCGATTCGGGTATTCGGGTACCCGAAATTACCCGATTAATGATTGAAATTAGACTCCACAAAGTCAAAAAAAAATTGAAGAGAAATCCGCAAAAGAAAAAGGAAGAAGCATACCTGCTGACTGGCGACTGCTGTGCTGTTCGAGCTCGGAGGCGGGGCGGTGGCCGGTGGAGGCCTGGAGTGCTAACTGCGACGTCGGCTGTGGGTGGGTTCGACGGGGAGTGGGAGGCGCGCCGCTGTGGGTGGGTTCGACGGGGACGGGGACTGGAACTGGAACAGGAACAGGGAGAGGCCGAGTGGTGGCGTAGGAGGGCGACGACGGGCAGATGAGAGGCGCCGGCGCGCCGCTGGGTGGGAGGCCGGAGGCGGGACGGGGAGGCAGGGAATGGGGGCGGATTCGGCTGAAGTTAGAGGCAGGGAATAGGGTTTGGCCGTTTGGGTTTCAAACTTAATTGATTCAAACTTAAAAAATTAAATTTAATTCAATAATTTAAAATCGGGTATTTCGGGTATACCCGATACCCGATCGGGTATACCCGATACCCGATTTTTTTACACCCTAACTACCCGAACCCGACCCCGACCCCTAATTTTTCGGGTATAGGGTACCCGATACCCGATTTTTTCGGGTCGGGTATCGGGTACCCGATTACCCGATCCCGAAATTCCCAGGCCAGTTAGCATATGTAGTTGGTGAGTTTGTGTATGGTAGAAAGGTAAAATGTTACGAGTTTAAATCATACTCCCCCGTCCCAACGAAAGCGGTGTGTATTCCTTTTTGAGCCGTACCAACGAAAGTGGTGCATTCATTTTTTAATAATAATTTTACACTACAAATAATGGGCCTCACACACTTTTAACTACAATCTTATTCTATTTAAATCTCGTGCCGAAAAGAAGCGCACCACTTTCGTTGGGACGGGGGGAGTATTATAATAGCTTTTTAGGCAGAATAATAAAATATAAATTTTTACGAGTAAATTTGTGAATTTTTAATACTTTTTTAAATTTAAATATAAGAATTTAATGCTCGTATCAATTACGATCAAATTAAAACTGACCTGATATATACGTGCGTGGTATATTACTGTCTACGTGGCGTACACATATCAATATATTGAGCTACGGACAAAACAATGTTGTATTTTTAAGTAAAAAACGGTGTCGTTTTCTATGAAATTGAATTAATTATACTTATATTTTTTTTCCATTTAAAAATGTCGTTTAGAAAAAAGTAAGAGATGGATCGTTTTGACCATCAACTGATTTAACCAGGTTGGAAGCTTTGATAGACAAGTCAATAACAATTTTGTGGGAAAATGAATTTGTGGAAGAAATTAGATAAATACTAAATCCGTGTATTTTGATTCAAAAAACAAAATTTGAGAAAAAACCATAAATACAAATTTGATCATGAATATATACAAATAAATAAAGGATGTCGGTTGGTTCTAAAAAAAAGATGTCGGTTTCTCCTAGCCATAAATACCCATTGAAGTTAACCATACATTTAAGTTTTAATTACCCCTCGTGCACGTTACAAAAATATTAAAATACCATAACTCCAATAATATTTGATACTCAAAATATAAGATATTCTAATTAAGTTGTTACATTAAGATTAACACAAAAAATTAAGAATTCATTCTTTTCTTCTACTTCCTAAACTCAAAGCATCTCTTCATGAATTTAAACAATTTTAATACTAATTATAGCAATTAAAGTCTCAATAAAAATTAATTAATTTTAATTGATTCACGAAACATCTTCGTATTCTTCCACTTTCGTCTGTCCACGAAACATCTTCCTAATCAATTTTAAAAATAATTTCATGTAGTAGCCCGCTCTTTTATTTATAATTAAATCTAGTAAATGCAAATTATTATAAATGAATCCAGTTTATGGTCCTGATTTTTTTAATATCAGAAACGGAGTTATTATTTTAGCGTTATACTTTTATAACGTATGAGAAAAACGCGACGATGATTATTGAGCCATTCAATAATTATTATTTTCAAGTTATAACTGACTTAGCAAAGTCATGTTATTTATTAATCGAGAAACGGAAGCAGTTATATTTTATTAATGCTACTAGAAGTCGAGGATTTATTTCCGACAGCAAAGCAGATTAAATCTACGGATTTAATTTAAGTTATATTATAGTTTATCAAGTTAGCAGGCAAGGAAAAAAATATCAAACAGATACAATAACGGATGATAGAGAATAGAAGCCAGTATTTTATTACAGTTCACGAATACAGTCTACTTCCCAGCTTGGGGAAAATTGTATAGTATTTTACAAGGTTGAATTTACCACCATTTGCTTCCCCACCACTACACCTACTCTTACACTCCACCAACTTCTCCATTACATTTGTTTTTCTCCACCAAACATTCCACTTACTTCATTCCTTATGTCATACACCAAGCACCAGAAAGGGAGATGAAGTTCCTGCTGCCAACTGCCAAGTATCGAGAGGTAAGTCTTGGCCTAAGTTTTCTTCATTCCATACTTGGTTCTTTCTGCATTTGTTGAGAAAACAATATTTGCAATTTCAGTTCCTTTCCCCATTTAATTCATAGCAACAGACAACCACCGACACCAAGCATTTCAGGTAAATACTACACAATGCAATTCAGCTATCTTCTCATCATACCATCAGACACATGTTTGAGTAGGAATATAGAGATGTAAACGGGTATATATGCTTATAGATCCAGCAAGTCACACGCTCAATATACAGAAATCAATTTATGTAATTACAATTCTTCACATGAGTCAGATGATGAGAATGCTTTTGACATTTGCAAACCATAGTTCCTAGTTTAATCTCTAACTTTATCAAAATAGGAACACAGAACAGATCCCTTTAACTTCAAACCACAAACTATTGTTTATATACAGACTTATACAAAGAAGAAGAGGAAGATAGAACAAAGACTTAGCTTTAAGATATAGTGCCGGCTGCCGGTTCGGACGAACCAAGGGGACGGCGAACCCCTGCTGCCGTGACGAACACCGAGAACAAAAACGGCGAACTATCGATTATCTCGTCTGCATCAGATCAATGACAGCAAGTGAGACCGGTGGTCGACGGCGTCTGACTCGCCGGAGATGGAGGAAGGCAGAGGATGAGGCTGAGACGCCGATTTAAGCGCGAAGTTAGGACTTTCACTCTGTTTGTTTTGGAGACCACCTATGCATCGTGTGTGTGAGACTCAGAGAGGAGAGGAACTTCCTCTGGCCGGGTTACAAAATCGGGACGGCGGAATCAGGCGAGAAAGCTCGCCTCGATACTTCACAATTCGTGAAATCGAGAGAGAACAAGAGATCTCTTTGAGGGTTCTGCTCAGTGAAACCAAGAGGAAAGAAGACGCCGGACGGAACTGGCGGAAGCTGAACGACGCCGGACCTAAGCTCGGCGGCAGCCGACGCCGGTTGGAGCATAGAAGGCGACTGAAGCTCGACTGATGTTGAGAGAGACCGACTGATTCTACGGATTCCGAACGAAGGAGCAGCAGCGATCGACGACGGCGCTCTCCCAGACGACGACCGCTGACCGGTACCGAGCCCGAGCAGCAGCAACTCCAGTCGGCGATGGCTCCCAAACGACAGCAGCCCGGCGGATTTCAGGCGAAGATGCGGCCGCAGCAGCGACCTGGGTTTGACGATTAGGGCTCTACGATGAAGAAAACGGGCGAGAGGTGGCTCCCTCAGCCGGGCGAGGCGCTCGCCGGAGGAGAAGCGGCGCTGGCGAGATTTGGGAAGAGAGGTTGCTGATTTGGGTGGAGGAATTGAGGAACAGAAGTCGTGAAAATGAGAGAGAAAGAACCGAGATTTCATGTGAAGGATTGGGCCATTCTATTGGGCCTTTGTATTTTTTTTTATTTGGGCTTGTGAATTATTTTCTTTTGGGCCGAATTCTTTTAAGTTTGGGCCGAAAAATTTAAGATCGGGCTTAATTTTATTTCTTTTGCTTGGGCTTTCATATTTTAATTTTCGGGCTTGAATTTTTAATGGCTTGGGCTTCACATCTAAATTCGAATTGGGCCTTTATCTATATTAATTGGGCCGAATTACTTGAGTTTGGGTTTGTTTTATTCTAAAGGAATTGAGCTTCCAATTTAATTGATTGGGCTTTCATTTAAATTCGAACTGGGCCAGTCTTTTATTTAATTGGCTCTTCTAATTATTTCTATTGGGCTTGAATTATTTTAAAGATTGGGCTTATGCTTATTTTACGATAGGCTATTATTCTAATCCCAATTATATTTCGTTGGGCCAGTTTAATTCATCATTTGGGCCGAGTTTTATTTAATTTTAAGCTCAGAATAATTCATTCTATTCTTGGGCTAATTTTAAATTATGGACTGAAATGTTAATTCAGTTGGGCCTAACTTTTTAATGGGCCTCTTTCACTTAATTGATTATTGGGCTTTGTTATTATATCCAATTGGGCCTTGTTTTATTTTTATGATTGGGCCACCTTTAATTGGTTTAGGAACGGGCTGAATTTTCATTAAATCAAGCTCAGTTATTTTATTCAGTTGGGCTTTATTTATTTATTTATTCAGATGAGCCTTTATTATTTCATTTCAATTGGGCTGAATTATTAATTACAACCAGGCCTAGCATACTTCATTTATTTGAGCCCAACTATTAGATTATTTATTCATTTGGGCTAAGATTTATTTAATTACTTAAGCCAATGAATTATTTCGATTGAGCTTTCGTACTATTTATTCAGGCCCACCTCTACTTAATTAATTATCAGGCTGCCTTATTGAGCCTCTTAATTATTGAGCTTATAATATTGTTTCCGTTAAGGCCAAATTATTATTTTGAGCTGCCATTATTTATTTGAGTTAAGCTACTCGTTTTATTTAATTAATTGGCTACTCTCTTTTGAGCCTATTAATTATTTGAGATTACGTTAGTAATTATGTTTCTATCGAAAAGCCCGATAATTTCTACGAGGTCACACCTCGATTAAAGCCGAGATAGTTCTTTTATTTCGAACGAGTACAAAGGCGAGATTTATTTCACGACTAGAATATTCCGATGAGGAAGGAAGAATCACAGCTTTATTCGACCACGTTATACGAGAATTAGTTAAATCTATTAATGTGGATTAATAGTAGAATTCCCGATTATCGCTCAGAAAATTAGTACATGCATAACAGATTCATGCATTACGCTTTCTCATTTATTAAGAATTTTTCTCGAGGCAATGTCTTATTTTATATTCTCGTGATTAAGGTCAAGCGCGAGAGTAAGAACTACACAAGGAGTTAGAGTACCTTAGCAAAACTTTGCAATCAGGTGGGCAATTTCTTACGCGTAAATAAAATGCTATGCAAGTGTTATGCTTTAAAATGCAAATTGGATCTTCAAGCGTGGTATGCTTTATTACGCTTAAATGAGTTAAGCTTTATTATGCTTTACGCTAAATGATTTACGCTTGATTACGCTTATTTACGCTTGAATGCTTTATGCTGATAAGTTTATGCTTATGTTTAATGCTTGCGTCTGTTGGGGGAGGCCTCCCTCAACAGTACGATGCCGTGTCCGTTGAGGAGGGCCTTCCTCACGGCGCGATGCCCGTGTCCGCTGAGAGAGGCCTCTCTCGCGGCGCGATGCCAGTATGACATTATGCCAGTGTTACAGCGTCTATTGGGGGAGGCCTCCCTCAATAGTACGATGCCGTGACCGCTGAGGGAGGCCCCCTTCACGGCGCGATGCCCGTGTTCGTTGGGGAAGGCCTTCTCCACGACACGATGCGTGTTTATGATTATTGATGATGAAGAATGCGCTCATGCTATTTATGAATTTGGAAATGTTTAATGAGCAAAGGATTTGAAAGAAACTTATGCCTCTTATGCGATGTTGTGAAATTGTTAATGATGTTATGTTATATGCTTGGCAACTGCCCACTAAGTACTCTTGTACTTAGCCTTTCGATGTTTATGTTTGTGCAGGTTGAGCTGTGATGGGCGATGAAGTGTTGTTGCTGAGTAGAGTTTTTGTCGAACTTAAAGTAGGCTCAGAAAGGATACATGTCTTCATACATGTATCTCAGTTATGCATTCCGCTGTAAACACTGATTATTTCAGTTACACCTTCCGTTGCAAACTCTGATAATGTTTTAGCCAAGCCCCTAACGATGCCTTTTTCCTTTTTAAGGAATATAACGCGTATACAAGTTCTTTGAGTACCCTTTTTATGCGAACTATGCCTTTTTCCTTTTTAAGGAATATTTCACGCGTATTCAAGCTCTTTGAGTATTCTTTTATGCACCCCTTTCTAAACCCGCTTCTTAATTTCCCTTCCCCAGTCATGGTTTTCCCGGATTAATTATCCTTAATTAAGGCCGGTCGTGACAGAGTGGTATCAGAGCAGTTCGTTTGCTCTGAGCCTAAGAGTTTATTTAAGCCAAAATTAGAATGGATTACTAAAGTGTCTAGAATTCAATTGACAAAGCTTAGCACTTCATCGCATCACACTCAACGAAGCAGAATGGTAAGCTATTTCAAGTTTTGAGTTAATGTTTACAAAAAGTGAGAACTATCGTAATAACAAAGTGAGTAACTGTCAATAGCTATGTTATGATTGAAGGAAATGATTTACGCAAGTACGATTAAGTATGCTATGGAATAAATCCCTATGAACATAGAGCTATTAAGATATGAGATCACCACTACTACAGAACATAGAAGCAAACATAGAAGAAATTAAATTGTATCTTTTGGTGGCTATAGTGAAGGAAGCAAGATAAGTGATACGTATAGAATAATTTTTAAGCTCATGATATTATAGCCGCTATAAATCTCCATGACTTATGCCTAAGTATCCAGTTTAGATGATGTGATATTATATGCTTAAGAATTGATATGACTCATGGAAATGAGATGCTAAGGACCCTTAAAGCTTACTACATCAATGATCAATGATGTCATTGGAGTCATGACTTGTTTACAAGTTATATTAAGTTGACATTTACAAGAATTCTTTTGAGGCTTGTATTAGATTATGCTAGAGTGTACTAATTGGCACATCTTTGCTATCAGAATGCCGCCTAAGAGAGGACGCCCTGCGAAAAACAATAACAATCGCAGAAACCGTAACGCTGTACCCGAAGAACCACAAGATGCTCGAGGACATAACCCATCCCCTCCGCCTCCGACTAGGAGAGTCGAAGAACTCTTTTTAAGGCAAAATCCACCTACGTTTGACGGAACGAGTGAACCGGCTGAAGCTGAGATTTGGGTGCGTGCAATGGAACGCATTTTCAACTTTCTACGTTGTAATGATGAGGAGCGCCTATCTTGCGTCTCATTCCAGCTAACAGGATCGGCTGACTTCTGGTGGGAAGCACGTCGAAAAATTCTGACACCTGAACAATGGGCAAGTTATACTTGGGAAGATTTTAAGACAGGATTATATGATAAATATATTCCGAAAAGCTATAGGAAGAAGAAAGAAGCTGAGTTCTACGAGTTAAAGCAAGGAAAGAAATCTGTGGTTGAATACGACAAGGAATTCTGCAACCTGTCTAGGTTTGCTCCCCAACAAGTGGACACAGATGAGAAGATGGCAGAGAAATTTTGTGCCGGTCTACGGTACGAAATTAAGATGGCTCTAGCAAGTCACGGAGGACTCTCATATACGGAGTCTCTGAACAGGGCACTTGACATTGAAGCCGCAATGCCGTCAGACAAGTCAGCCCCACCATTGATCTCAACGCCAAACGACTTACCAGGAGCCTTACATACTCTCAAAGGGAAGCGCAAGTGGGACAACAATGAAGACAATATCAATCCGATTAATAAGCAAGTATGGCAAGAATATGAACGGGCCGAACAGTTTATTCAACCAAGGTACGAGGCACAGACTAACCTCGAGTCAACTGGGGGTAGCCAAAGTCAGAGAGGAATTTCACCTTGCCCAAATTGCGGTAAAATGCATAGGAGTGTTTGTCGAGCTGGGACTAACGGTTGTTACAATTGTGGTCAAAAGGGACACTACTCCACGCAATGCCCCAACAGACAACGAGGTTCAGCAATTGGGAACTAGAAAACAAGATGAAGGAGAAATACCCCGAACTGTTTTAACAAAGATATGCAAATTTCGGGACGAAATTTTTGTTAAGAGGGGTAGTATGTAGTAGCCCGCTCTTTTATTTATAATTAAATCTAGTAAATGCAAATTATTATAAATGAATCCAGTTTATGGTCCTGATTTTTTTAATATCAGAAACGGAGTTATTATTTTAGCGTTATACTTTTATAACGTATGAGAAAAACGCGACGATGATTATTGAGCCATTCAATAATTATTATTTTCAAGTTATAACTGACTTAGCAAAGTCATGTTATTTATTAATCGAGAAACGGAAGCAGTTATATTTTATTAATGCTACTAGAAGTCGAGGATTTATTTCCGACAGCAAAGCAGATTAAATCTACGGATTTAATTTAAGTTATATTATAGTTTATCAAGTTAGCAGGCAAGGAAAAAAATATCAAACAGATACAATAACGGATGATAGAGAATAGAAGCCAGTATTTTATTACAGTTCACGAATACAGTCTACTTCCCAGCTTGGGGAAAATTGTATAGTATTTTACAAGGTTGAATTTACCACCATTTGCTTCCCCACCACTACACCTACTCTTACACTCCACCAACTTCTCCATTACATTTGTTTTTCTCCACCAAACATTCCACTTACTTCATTCCTTATGTCATACACCAAGCACCAGAAAGGGAGATGAAGTTCCTGCTGCCAACTGCCAAGTATCGAGAGGTAAGTCTTGGCCTAAGTTTTCTTCATTCCATACTTGGTTCTTTCTGCATTTGTTGAGAAAACAATATTTGCAATTTCAGTTCCTTTCCCCATTTAATTCATAGCAACAGACAACCACCGACACCAAGCATTTCAGGTAAATACTACACAATGCAATTCAGCTATCTTCTCATCATACCATCAGACACATGTTTGAGTAGGAATATAGAGATGTAAACGGGTATATATGCTTATAGATCCAGCAAGTCACACGCTCAATATACAGAAATCAATTTATGTAATTACAATTCTTCACATGAGTCAGATGATGAGAATGCTTTTGACATTTGCAAACCATAGTTCCTAGTTTAATCTCTAACTTTATCAAAATAGGAACACAGAACAGATCCCTTTAACTTCAAACCACAAACTATTGTTTATATACAGACTTATACAAAGAAGAAGAGGAAGATAGAACAAAGACTTAGCTTTAAGATATAGTGCCGGCTGCCGGTTCGGACGAACCAAGGGGACGGCGAACCCCTGCTGCCGTGACGAACACCGAGAACAAAAACGGCGAACTATCGATTATCTCGTCTGCATCAGATCAATGACAGCAAGTGAGACCGGTGGTCGACGGCGTCTGACTCGCCGGAGATGGAGGAAGGCAGAGGATGAGGCTGAGACGCCGATTTAAGCGCGAAGTTAGGACTTTCACTCTGTTTGTTTTGGAGACCACCTATGCATCGTGTGTGTGAGACTCAGAGAGGAGAGGAACTTCCTCTGGCCGGGTTACAAAATCGGGACGGCGGAATCAGGCGAGAAAGCTCGCCTCGATACTTCACAATTCGTGAAATCGAGAGAGAACAAGAGATCTCTTTGAGGGTTCTGCTCAGTGAAACCAAGAGGAAAGAAGACGCCGGACGGAACTGGCGGAAGCTGAACGACGCCGGACCTAAGCTCGGCGGCAGCCGACGCCGGTTGGAGCATAGAAGGCGACTGAAGCTCGACTGATGTTGAGAGAGACCGACTGATTCTACGGATTCCGAACGAAGGAGCAGCAGCGATCGACGACGGCGCTCTCCCAGACGACGACCGCTGACCGGTACCGAGCCCGAGCAGCAGCAACTCCAGTCGGCGATGGCTCCCAAACGACAGCAGCCCGGCGGATTTCAGGCGAAGATGCGGCCGCAGCAGCGACCTGGGTTTGACGATTAGGGCTCTACGATGAAGAAAACGGGCGAGAGGTGGCTCCCTCAGCCGGGCGAGGCGCTCGCCGGAGGAGAAGCGGCGCTGGCGAGATTTGGGAAGAGAGGTTGCTGATTTGGGTGGAGGAATTGAGGAACAGAAGTCGTGAAAATGAGAGAGAAAGAACCGAGATTTCATGTGAAGGATTGGGCCATTCTATTGGGCCTTTGTATTTTTTTTTATTTGGGCTTGTGAATTATTTTCTTTTGGGCCGAATTCTTTTAAGTTTGGGCCGAAAAATTTAAGATCGGGCTTAATTTTATTTCTTTTGCTTGGGCTTTCATATTTTAATTTTCGGGCTTGAATTTTTAATGGCTTGGACTTCACATCTAAATTCGAATTGGGCCTTTATCTATATTAATTGGGCCGAATTACTTGAGTTTGGGTTTGTTTTATTCTAAAGGAATTGAGCTTCCAATTTAATTGATTGGGCTTTCATTTAAATTCGAACTGGGCCAGTCTTTTATTTAATTGGCTCTTCTAATTATTTCTATTGGGCTTGAATTATTTTAAAGATTGGGCTTATGCTTATTTTACGATAGGCTATTATTCTAATCCCAATTATATTTCGTTGGGCCAGTTTAATTCATCATTTGGGCCGAGTTTTATTTAATTTTAAGCTCAGAATAATTCATTCTATTCTTGGGCTAATTTTAAATTATGGACTGAAATGTTAATTCAGTTGGGCCTAACTTTTTAATGGGCCTCTTTCACTTAATTGATTATTGGGCTTTGTTATTATATCCAATTGGGCCTTGTTTTATTTTTATGATTGGGCCACCTTTAATTGGTTTAGGAACGGGCTGAATTTTCATTAAATCAAGCTCAGTTATTTTATTCAGTTGGGCTTTATTTATTTATTTATTCAGATGAGCCTTTATTATTTCATTTCAATTGGGCTGAATTATTAATTACAACCAGGCCTAGCATACTTCATTTATTTGAGCCCAACTATTAGATTATTTATTCATTTGGGCTAAGATTTATTTAATTACTTAAGCCAATGAATTATTTCGATTGAGCTTTCGTACTATTTATTCAGGCCCACCTCTACTTAATTAATTATCAGGCTGCCTTATTGAGCCTCTTAATTATTGAGCTTATAATATTGTTTCCGTTAAGGCCAAATTATTATTTTGAGCTGCCATTATTTATTTGAGTTAAGCTACTCGTTTTATTTAATTAATTGGCTACTCTCTTTTGAGCCTATTAATTATTTGAGATTACGTTAGTAATTATGTTTCTATCGAAAAGCCCGATAATTTCTACGAGGTCACACCTCGATTAAAGCCGAGATAGTTCTTTTATTTCGAACGAGTACAAAGGCGAGATTTATTTCACGACTAGAATATTCCGATGAGGAAGGAAGAATCACAGCTTTATTCGACCACGTTATACGAGAATTAGTTAAATCTATTAATGTGGATTAATAGTAGAATTCCCGATTATCGCTCAGAAAATTAGTACATGCATAACAGATTCATGCATTACGCTTTCTCATTTATTAAGAATTTTTCTCGAGGCAATGTCTTATTTTATATTCTCGTGATTAAGGTCAAGCGCGAGAGTAAGAACTACACAAGGAGTTAGAGTACCTTAGCAAAACTTTGCAATCAGGTGGGCAATTTCTTACGCGTAAATAAAATGCTATGCAAGTGTTATGCTTTAAAATGCAAATTGGATCTTCAAGCGTGGTATGCTTTATTACGCTTAAATGAGTTAAGCTTTATTATGCTTTACGCTAAATGATTTACGCTTGATTACGCTTATTTACGCTTGAATGCTTTATGCTGATAAGTTTATGCTTATGTTTAATGCTTGCGTCTGTTGGGGGAGGCCTCCCTCAACAGTACGATGCCGTGTCCGTTGAGGAGGGCCTTCCTCACGGCGCGATGCCCGTGTCCGCTGAGAGAGGCCTCTCTCGCGGCGCGATGCCAGTATGACATTATGCCAGTGTTACAGCGTCTATTGGGGGAGGCCTCCCTCAATAGTACGATGCCGTGACCGCTGAGGGAGGCCCCCTTCACGGCGCGATGCCCGTGTTCGTTGGGGAAGGCCTTCTCCACGACACGATGCGTGTTTATGATTATTGATGATGAAGAATGCGCTCATGCTATTTATGAATTTGGAAATGTTTAATGAGCAAAGGATTTGAAAGAAACTTATGCCTCTTATGCGATGTTGTGAAATTGTTAATGATGTTATGTTATATGCTTGGCAACTGCCCACTAAGTACTCTTGTACTTAGCCTTTCGATGTTTATGTTTGTGCAGGTTGAGCTGTGATGGGCGATGAAGTGTTGTTGCTGAGTAGAGTTTTTGTCGAACTTAAAGTAGGCTCAGAAAGGATACATGTCTTCATACATGTATCTCAGTTATGCATTCCGCTGTAAACACTGATTATTTCAGTTACACCTTCCGTTGCAAACTCTGATAATGTTTTAGCCAAGCCCCTAACGATGCCTTTTTCCTTTTTAAGGAATATAACGCGTATACAAGTTCTTTGAGTACCCTTTTTATGCGAACTATGCCTTTTTCCTTTTTAAGGAATATTTCACGCGTATTCAAGCTCTTTGAGTATTCTTTTATGCACCCCTTTCTAAACCCGCTTCTTAATTTCCCTTCCCCAGTCATGGTTTTCCCGGATTAATTATCCTTAATTAAGGCCGGTCGTGACATTTCATTAATTATCACACTTATAATCTTCACATATTTACACACATTACCACTAATGTACTCAGACCCAGTCCACCACTTTTGAAAATAATTCCACTAACTATCACCACTTTTCCTAATTTTCAGAATCTCTTCTCAACTCATTAAATACTCCCTCCGTCCCACGAATCTTGACACGCTTTTCTTTTTGAACCGCCCCACGAATCTAGACACATTTCCAAATAAGGTAATAATTATTACTCTTATCTCTCCTACTTTATCACTTTTATTATTTGTTCTCTCCTACTTTATCACTTTTATACTTTATTAACTACACACTTAAAACACTAATCTACAATTCCTTAATTCTCGTGCCGAAATCAAACGTGTCAAGATTCGCGGGACGAAGGGAGTATACAATTAATTTTTTTAAGACTCGTACTATTTCTTTTTAAGAAGACGTCGCATGAATCGAGGGAGTATAAAATAAAAATAGAAATAGAATCAAAGTTTTAAAACCTCTTTTATTTTTTATACCAAAGTGAATATAACACCTCATAAATGTGTTTGAATGGTGATTTTGTGAATCTGCGAAATTAATGGAAAAAATATCCCTAAATTTGCAAACATGCATCATCGCCACAACCACACAAAATTCCAAAACCACTACACGACAACACTCAGTCCATGAAGCCGCCCAAGTGTACAAACACATCACAAATCTAAAAAAAAAAAATCTAATAATCGATCATTATTATTCCCTTTTTCTTCCCTCTATAAAAATTCCCAACACAAAAATAGGAGACACAAAAAGGTTTCACATTTCAAACCCCCCTCTAAAGCCAAGAAGCAAGAAAACCCTCACCAAAATGGCAACATCCCTTTCACACGCCTACAAAGACACCCACATCCAACTCTCCCACATTATCCCACTCGATTTCGGGTCAGTCCGCCACCTCCCCGACTCCCACGTGTGGAGCGCCGCCCACGAGGCCCCCGCACGTGCGGAGGGGGCGGCCCTTCCCGTGATCGACCTGCGGGCCCCGGACGCGGCGGGGCTCGTGGGGGAGGCGTGCCGGGGGTGGGGGGTGTTCCAGGTCACGAACCACGAGGTCCCCGAGGCCCTCGTGGAGGAGGTGGAGGGGCACGCGCGGCGTCTCTTCGGGCTCCCCGCCGAGCGGAAGGCGAGGGCGCTGCGGACGCCGAGCGGGGCGACGGGCTACGGCGTGGCGAGGATTTCGCCATTCTTCCCCAAATTAATGTGGCATGAGGGCTTCACTATCATGGGCGGCTCCGCCGTGGAGCATGCCAAGCAACTTTGGCCTCATCACTATCACCACTTTTGGTATGTCCATGCACTATTGCAATATTATACTATATATATATATATAGAGAGAGAGAGAGAGAGAGAGATTGGTTAGGTTTTCTAAAAAAAATGATGAATATATTTGGATGTGTAGCGCAATTCAATTTGTAAGACGTTTTCCTCCGATTATCGGGGATGGAGATGTTGTGTGTGTATATATATATATATGCATGGTGTGTATTGTTTATAAATACAGATAAACTATAAGTATGTTATGTTCAACATTACACGATTTTTTTTGCCAAAAATTGAGTTTGATTATTGTGTGCGTCGCATGGTTTGATTATTTTTAAATTTGTATTATTGGTGCATTTATATATACAACGTGGAGTTTGCAGCTGCATGTAGTCGGATTTGGAATTCATGATGTGAATATGTGGGTGTTTTATTCAAATCCAACACAAATTATTTGAGGGTTTGATTGATTGATTGATGGGATCTAATTAATGGAATCTTAATCATTGGTTAATCATATTTTTTAATCTCTCGAGATTCGGACTTCACGAAATTATATTGTTTCCCTTCTTCCTGGAGTCACCTGTTCTCGTGTATATGTATAAGAATATACTTTTAACCTAAAGTTTGATAAAATGTCAGAGAATTTTATGTATTTTAACCGAAATTTAAAAATTATATATATATTCCATCTTTTTCGTATTAGAATCTTATTTAGATTGTTATTCTAATTGCTTTTCATTTTTCTATGATCTTTACGAATCGCACTACACATGGAACCTACTTTACGCACATATTATAATTATAATTTTATGTACGACAAAATCACGTCATTGCCAACCATATCATGATCATATATATCATTATTCATGTCACATTAATTCAAAATTGATTTTGTAGATACATAGGGGGAAAATATTATAGTAATTAATAGTATTTTTTTTTTAAATCATTAAATTAGAAACAATGATTCATCCTAGCTAAGATGATCAAACATACTCAATTTCATCAATTTAATAAATAAGAGATAATTAAGTGAAATAAATTAATTAACGGTGATGAATTTGGTGGTGCAGTGACGCAATGGACAAGTACCAAAAGAAGATGAAATCGGTAGCCTACAAAATCTTGCTCCTAATCCTCAAGGCTTTGGGTGTGGATGAAGAGGAATTAATTTCATCGTCATCATCATTTCTCATGTACCAATCCGACGGTGCATTGCAGCTCAATTCTTACCCGAGCTGCCCGAACCCTAGCCGGGCCATCGGGCTGGCCCCGCACACCGATTCGTTACTACTGACGATCTTGCATCAGAACGACACCGACGGCCTCCAAATCTTGCAGGAAGGGGTCGGGTGGGTTCGGATCCCACCCATACCAGGGGCCCTGGTCGTCAACATAGGCGACCTGATGCACATTTTGTCCAACGGGGAATTCCCCACTATGTGCCATCGTGTCGTCCCTAACGAGACGAGCCATAGATTTACCATGGCTTACTTCTATGGGCCCCCGGCCGATTCCGTGGTGGCCCCGCTGCCTAATTTGCCTGGGCCACCACGGTTTCGGGCAGCCACGGTCAAGGAGTACATCGGCCTCAAGAACAAGCATCTTGAGAAGGCTCTTTCTTTAATCCAAATTTGATCTAATCCCAAATTAAATTTGTCATTCAATTTGATTGACTAAATTCTTCAGAAAATTGATGTTGTGGTGACATTTGATTAATAATTAACTAGTTTGAATAAGACCTCATTTTTGTAACAAGTATTGCGTGAAACTCGTGCGTTTATCTTTTTTACTATCAAAAGAGATAGCAAAGCTAAATTGGATCGATTTGATGTATGTGTTGTTGAACTATATTTAGTAAGTGGCCAGAAATTGGTCAATGCTTGTTGTGTATATTTTTAGCTTGATTGTGATATAAATGTTAGGAATCAATATGTTGCTATATTTTTTTTGTCACTTGGGAAAATTTCATGTGCAATTTTAGCACTTGCCTATTGCATTGGTCCCAAAAACTACTTTTTCCTCCATTCTATTAGGGTTCTGTCAATTACTACTTTAAGTTAGTTTTTTTAACCATTTATTTTATAAATATTTTTTTTTACAATGCATACACAAAGTGGTATGACAATTACCTGTCTAGCTATCTCTTTTTGGTTTATGAATTGTTTAATTAATGAAATATTTATGGCTTGTAAACCTTTTATTTTGGTGGGAGATAAAATAATTAACTTGAAGGAATAGCTTCACTAAAATGATAGACTAGGAAGAATGTTACTCCATCTGTCCATGAAAAAGAGTTCCGTTTGAGGTGGATACATGTTTTAATAAAGTTGTTGTAATTAGATTAAAAATACAATTTGTAGGGATACTGTTAGTACTAATAAAAGTACATTATTAGTTTTAAAAAAATAAAATAAAAGTACTATCTATAATTAAATATAGGAGAGAATGTAATGTGATGGTTCAAAAAATGAAATGAGACTCGTTTTCGTGGAAAAAAAAAAGGTCAGTAGGACTCTTTTTCTATATCAAAATTTGCGACTATCTTTCATGAAATTTCTTTTTAATATTATACTTGCGAATAAAACAAATCTAAGAGTGACGTTTTGTATTTGATTTCACTCCAATCAGCTAGCTGAAAGGAAATCAAATAAACTAACAATCTATGAAAAAAACACACAAAAAAACAAACATAGTGGCTGCCCACAAGCCTCGATAATCATACTTAAATAGTGACAAGATTTGGGGATTTAATTAGGAGCGATTACGTAATCAAATCGAATTAATTAATCTTCATGACTAGTAGGTCCAAAATTTATCACTTTTTAGCTTTGTCTTCACACTGCCAAACTATTGAGAGAAAAAAAACATGGAGTAGATTGGTTTCTTCTAAACCACTAGTCAAATCAACTCAATTGAAAGCATTTGGTAATTAAAATAAAAAAAGTTTCATTATTTTAGTATTTTCTAGAGATAAAACTATTTTTTGTTATCCTGAATATGGCTGCATTAGGGTTTGTAAACCATCATCAATAATTTAAATATATATATATATATATATATAGGGGAGGGATCCATAGAGAATAACCCCTAAAAAAAGAATAGAGAATGATTCTAAGCCTTTAGATCTAAAGAATCGGATGGTGTAGATAAATTCGAAAAAAATAAAAATAAAAACTGAAAACTGCGTGGACTACATAATTTTACCAAATCAGAATGCGGAGGGTTTTTTTTGGAAATTCACCACAAAGGTAAATCAAGTAGTTCCGAAAATCACTCCATCCATCTTTCATCTACGAAATTCACTATCGCCGTTTCAACCATTCTCGAATAGGGTTTTCGAAAATTCACTCTTCCATCGCTGCGAATTAGAAGATTTGAAGTCGCCATTTGGAGTATCTTCGAGATTTGGAGAAGAGTAAACAACGATTAGAAGACTTGATGACGAAATTGGGAGAGGTATGTTCGAAACTTTTAGAAAGGGAACAATCCACTACCATCTTCCAAAACCAGACGATGTGGACGGAGGCTCGTCGACCAAGTTGTGCTGAATGTGCATGATTTGTCATTTGCAGCCGTGTTTTCCTGGAAGTCAGTGGAGATGCACTTGAAGATGTATGCTGTGATTTGTTGATTTAGTCGCAGAGCTTCTTGTTCATTGGATTGAATATTTTATTCATCGATAATTGTGTTATGTTCATTAAGCAATTGTTATTTGTTCATTGAAAATTTGTTATTATTCATTGCAAACTATATTCATGAATTTTCAGTAATTACAATGTATGATTAGCAGTTACATTATTTACCAAATCATTTTAAAATAATAATAATATGGCTTATAAAAAAATGATTAACATTCCTAAGCTTCATAAACTATCAATATTCTAGTAAAAATTAGTATCATTATTGATATTTAATTGAGAATTGTAAAAATATTTAATATAAAATATTTGAAACAAGCGTAAAAAAATTACGAACATCTAAATAAAATATTTGAATATTTTCTTGCAGGTATAAATATTTCACATAATTTTTTTCGAATAAGCTTAAAAAAAGTACGAACATCTAAAAAAAATATTTGAATTTTGCTTGCTGGACAAAAAATATTCCACATAAAATATGTCGAACGAATGTAAAAAAATTACGAACATTTGAATAAAATATTTAAATTTTTCTTGATAACATCAAATATTTAATATAGAATTTTTCGAACAATCGTAATAAAATTACGAACATCTAAATAAAATATTTGAATATTTTCTTGCATGTATAAATATTTCACATAATTTTTTTCGAATAAGCTTAAAAAAAGTACGAACATCTAAAAAAAATATTTGAATTTTTCTTGTTGGACAAAAAATATTCCACATAAAATATGTCGAACGAATGTAAAAAAATTACGAACATTTGAATAAAATATTTAAATTTTTCTTGATAACATCAAATATTTAATATAGAATTTTTCGAACAATCGTAATAAAATTACGAACATCTAAATAAAATATTTGAATATTTTCTTGCATGTATAAATATTTCACATAATTTTTTTCGAATAAGCTTAAGAAAAGTACGAACATCTAAAAAAAATATTTGAATTTTTCTTGTTGGACAAAAAATATTCCACATAAAATATGTCGAACGAATGTAAAAAAATTACGAACATTTGAATAAAATATTTAAATTTTTCTTGATAACATCAAATATTTAATATAGAATTTTTCGAACAATCGAAATAAAATTACGAACATCTAAATAAAATATTTAAAATTTTCTTGATAACATAAAATATTTAGCATAAAACAATACAAATAAACTTAAAAAAATCGCGAATATGTAAATAAAATATTCAATATTTTTTGTTCACGGTGACATACGTCTACATTTGAAAGATATTTTCGCTGCATTTAACAAATAATAATTTTAAAATACATTTTTTTTAATCGAATATCACTACTATATTGGCTGCATTTAAAAGAGAGACATTAAATAATCTCACAATAAATCAATTTTCATTATCATGATTATGTTCAGAACACATGGAAAGCAATTAAAATATTAAAAAAATCAACGCAATAAAAAATATGGAATCTAACTTCCTAAAATAATGAGATATGGTCAATGCATATAATGTATTGGACGGTTACATATAAAAACAAAATTACTTTAGTGACCTTAGCTTATAAATCGGATGATACTTAAAATGATTGATATGGACCGTTAGATTCTATTAATCTAAGGGCTATGATTAATTCTTCATTCTCAAATTATTTAGTATACTTCATGGATCTTCTCCCTATATATATATATATATATATATATATATAGTTCACTCTCCACACAAACAAACAAAGATGATAATATTGACATGATTAGGATCACGTAATTAAACGATAAAATCAAGATCTGATCATATCATCAAAATTCAAAAAGGGCATTCAAACACTGTTGGATGTAAAATTCTTGGTGCTGAAAGACAAGAAAATACAGAGGAAAAATTATCTATGATATTTAACTTTGTAGGCCTTTTGAAGAAAACCTGCGGCTCTCAGCCACATGGATAGTTCAATGTGCTCATCGGCGCCTGACCCTGAGATGTGGATCATCCAAGGCTCACCGGCTAAACCGCGTTCTTGTTCAGGTACTAGGTTGCCCGTGTTCATGCATTTGAGATCGAAGCCTTTCGTTTCTTGCGCATTCTTCCTGGAAATATACAGGTGTAGCATAAGCGTGAATACGACCGATGATGACAGCATCAAAGCTAGTTGGAAAAGGAAACTCGGTCAATATAAGACAAAAGAGTAGCTTAAGACACAACAGAGTTCAATGATGGATAAAAAAAATATGATATGTTATCTGAAGACAAGAATCATTGACTAGATGCTTATGAGATATGGATAATGGTTTTTCGATCATCTGCCTAAATATTTTTAATTGAGCCGGTCGAGTGAGCAGACTTGGGACAAAACTATATGCATCTTATGAGAATTTCTTTTATCAGATCGATCTTGAACTATACGACAATATTGGGAACTCTGATGTATTTCTATTCTACATAGAGACCTAGAATGCAGAGGGGTACGACTAGATATAATCGAGAGGTCTCTTAGTTTGGGGAAGTTGAAAATTTGGAGGAATATAATACCTGGAAAAGCTTCACGAGGGAAGAGCTCTGTCTTTGCTCTGAAATTGCAGCGGTGTACTTTTCTTTAATCGTATCGCAGGATTTTTGTTCTAATTCAAGTGTCGATTGCACCTTCTCAAGTTTCTGTAACATCAGGGCATAAGGATATTGTTCAGAAAAGCCATTTCTAGAATCTCCAGTGAGTGTGAACACCAGAAACCAGGGAACATAGAAAATTTTGTGGTCAACATCTCAACAAATTCTTACCCAATTTTCAAATTAGCAAGTTCTGTTGTGTTGAAAAGTAGACTGTTGATTTAAATTCAGAGGTATAGAACTTTAATTTTGTAACAGTTGTGATCATGAACTGAAACTGACAGCAGATTTAGATGATAACAGCAATATGAAACATTAGTGACTCTATAGATCAAGTGTTATGACTATTGAAACATATCAAGAGTTTTTAGTTTCACAATTTCTGGTAGAAGGGTGACTACTATTTGCATCTACTGTCATACATTTTTATGAGGTCCAACTACTCATTCAGTTCAGCTTCCAGCTCTCTTTCGGATTCATGTTCTAAGATAATTTTCTTAATGGCACAAAAATTACATATTCCAGTTTGGGATAAAATTATTCTCAAGATTGCATCCCATTTACAACAAGAAGAATCTCTTAATCTGACATTTCTTTACAAGTAAACCAAACACGTCTCCTCAAAAAATAAAATGTCCAATCATGCTATCAGCTCAATTGGTCAAACTTTGCACCTCTCACTTATCCAAACTTATCTGTATATACTCCGCAGGAAATCTTCTCAAAGCATTTTTCTAGAATATACTTTCCCAAAATAATAGTTCATGGAACAGAAACACAAGAGAGCTTCTTGGAGATGATAATTGAAAGTTATATGGTTAGATTAATTTCAGTTTGGGTAGAAATATACGTACGAAATGGATACCTGTTGAGTCCCATTCAAAATTCCCTCCAAGGAGTTTGTGAGTTTTACCCTCCCATCAGCGCTAGTAATAGCATTTTGGAACTACAAGGGGGAACAAACATTTATTGAATGTCAGTGGCGTCCACCATCACAATAAAGCTGCAAACTTTATATAAAGAAAAATAATGGGAACATAATTTTAGTAAAGAGATTATGCTACGATATCCCACATCGGTCCCACATGAAAATGTGGAAATGGTATATAAGAGGAGGTCACAAAGTTACTAGAAGTGATAACAGATTCAACAAGACAACCAGATACCAATCACAATGAAACTAAATCAAGCAAATTATTAAGACCAAAGCACAAAATGATATGCTGAGGAAGAACAAAAGATGGACTAATTCTACAAGCTTTACCTGCACATTAATTGAATTCAACAAGGATGTTTCTTTGAGCATCAAATCTTTAATCTCCAACAAAGCATTATATGTATCATAGTGCTTCCGTGTTTGTCGGAGCTTTTTCTACAAACAAACAAATCTGTGTGCAGTTCAGCCTTATATATAAGCTAATAGCACAGAGATATAAATACTTATGATATTATTAAAATGCTAACTCTTTACCTGAATTTGAGTGTTAAGTTCAGAAAGTCGGAGTTCGTACCTGCATCGTTAATCAGAAGTTCAAACAAAATGATGAAAACTGAGCAAGTAAGAATTTTGTGGGGTTAATTTCAAAAGTGATGGAAGAAGATGCTTAGGCGGGTACTGTATTAGTTCAGCCTGTGATGGTACTTCATCAAGCTGCCGCTTTAGTAACACAATCGATCTTAGCTTTGTGGCGAGTTCCTATCATTGACAGAGAGAAAGCATCGTCAGTCTCGAGGAATTATCCTTAAGTATCATCTCTGCTCAGATTAAAATACCTTCCAAAGCATTCGCAAGACAAACACTCAATATAGTGCTCGGTCCCAAAACACTTTACAGATTGTAGATGTATGCGTAAATTTATATTTACCAATTTCTACCATTATACTAATAAATAGTGTAATAAAAAAATCGGGAATATAACAATGCGATGCTAGAAAAGAATACAATTTGAGCTTTTAAACCAAATGCATACCAGCAATCAATTAAGTTAAACAGAAAAACATAGGATAAATCAGAAATTAACTCTAGAGATGGAAGAATTAGCAGAAGACGAGATCCAAAGCAAAAGCAGAGCAAATGAAACACCTTATTACTTTTCAGTTGGAAGCAAGTACATTTCACTAGGAAACCAAGTACATTTCAGTTGGATTAACAAAAAATATCTTCAACTGACAGGAAGAAAAGAGTTATACAACAACTCTAACTTTAGGAAATATTAACTCACTACTTTTTGTTGGACCAAAGACGAGCACACTACGAAAAAATTGCTCATGAAATATTTATTACTCGTGGAAGGCGAAAGGCTCTATGTCTAACCTTCTTCACTGACTCAAGTCTCTCACTGGAATCTTGTAAAGAATGATGAAATGCATCAGAATCTTCATAATTTGCACCACTATTCAACATCTGATCAAGTTCATCAACCTCCTGCTGCAATCTTGAACAATCTGAACCGCGTTGGGACTGGAAATCTACTTCTTGTTTCTCAAGCTCCTAAGAAACCAAAGTAAAGTCAGCCATAGATAACAATCTGCGCCAGCAATGTAACCACGGCAAAGAAAGTAGTTAAACTTCTGCAAGAATGTGATAGTTCTGTATCATTTAAATCAACATATTGCATTAAAGAAAGGATTATACACAAGTTTGAGCTCAGGCATATAGACAGATTTTGTGACCATTAACCAAAAAGAGAAGAAGATGATTGCTATATAGACAGATATCCAGTAAATTAATGCACAATGCAAGAACAGGCATAAAGAGATGAAATGACCTTCATAGACCCCAAAAGTGAAACCAGTCTCCATCCAATTGAACTAGGGCATTCTTTGTCGATTTTTTCGCGTAGAATTCGCACTTCCTCCAGAACATCAGCCTCCTGTTCTTCCCCGAGAATAAGCCCAGCACAATCACGAATGAATAATTAGAATCCAAATGCTTCAAATCTAGTGAATGAACTCCATTTCTCCTTTATGATTAAGCATAGAGCAACGATCACCATTAAACAAGAGAAAAGCAAAATAGCCTTTTTGTCATCGAATCAATGAATTCTCTACCGCAATTGCACAAAAAATTTCTAGGAACTTTCTTCTCCGACTAAATAAACCAGTTCCTCACAATCGGATTTCTCAAAAAAAAAAAAAAAAAAAAAAAATCAGCAACGCAACTTCATCTTTGTTGTTGATAAGCGTAAAACTCAATTGATCAATGAAAGAGGTTTTCACTGATGAATTGAGTAAAAAATACTCGACGGTGCTTATGCAAGCAAAGAAATTCTTCAAAGTTACCTCGTCTTTCGCCATTGTTTGCAGCTTGTGGAATACCAGTTCCAAGCATCAAAATTTAAATAATTATGAATTTATAGAAATTGGCGAAATAATATGCAAGAATTTGCTTTAGAAAAAAAATGCAAGAATTTGAGATAATAGCTGTAAATAACCATTTTGCTTAGTAAAAGATTAATAATAACCATAAAAGGTAAATAATTTATACCAATTTATAAAGACTGAGATTAGTATATTTATCATTTAAAATAAATAAAATATAAAAAAATTATAATCTTCATTTAAGTAATAAATTTATGTATTATTATATATTTATATTATTCTTCTATTTATAAAAGAATTAAAAGCAAACACAACACATGCATTATTTTACTAGTACGAGTATAATTATTCTTTCAAATTTTGACATACCTATATAGTATCCCTACTCATTTTAATTTATGAAGATAATTTAGTAACTTAACACCCATATATAGGTTTTATTAATTATACATAAGAATTATTAATTTATGAAGATAATTTAATACAGCCATATATAGGTTTTATTTATTATACATAAGAATTATTTTGTATATGAAAACCTATAAAATTGTTATAGTAACAATCAACTATAATTTTTATTTAAATACAAACTTTTTACATGTCTCACAATTCACATGTACCTCTAATATTGAAAGAAAAATGACATGAAACTCTTTGATAAAGGAAGAGGAATATTAGGTAAGCCATCCTTTTCTTCAATATAAATAATAAAATTCCAACTTGGAGAAGAATCTATTTATTGAATATTCCATAACTTGGAGGAAACGCAATACACCTTTATTTAAAACCCACCACATTTATGCACCGCTCCTTATAAATATTTGTATGTAATGAAATATTTGTGCACAATTGTACAATTTCTCTCTCATCTCTCCCATTTTATGTTAGCTTTTTATTTATTTATTTTATTTTATTTTTTCTACGAGGACTTAAATTTGAAGTCGAAGCGTCTTATCGATTGAGCTGCGTCTGTCGTTGTCTTTTATTTTAGTTTAATTTCCTTTCTAGTATGTATTAATTTTTTTGTCTTCTTTTTGCTTCTTTCTTTTGATCTTTCTATAATTTTTATTAGAAGCGTCTTATTAATTGCATTGCGTCTCTTGTTGTCTTTTATGTTAGTTTAATTCCCTTTCTAGCATGTATTAATTTTTGAGTCTTCTCTTTGCTTTCTTTTAATCTTTCTATAATTTTGAATAATACCAAAGTCTTGAAATTTAATGAGGAGTTTAGGGAGCAATGAAGATAATATCACTTAGTTCGCTCGTCGTTCATAATTTGGCTTTTATGCCTTTGATGACGCATTTCATCTGAGCCCCCATTTGTATTTTATTTTTATTCGCAATATTTATTTATAAGTTTGTATTTATACTTTCTCGAGAGTTTTTTTAATTTTTATTATTTTTTATGAGTTTTGTTTCCAAACAATTGAATTTTATCTTGTTATTTGCTCAAACATCCTCCACTTTAAAATTTTACTTTTGATTGTAGTTGAAAGTAGTATACATTTTTTCAAGTTAGACTAGCATTTGCATTCGTGCAACGCATGAAAATATTTTTTGTATTTAATTATATATATATAAAGTTGATACTGGTTCAATTATTTATATAAAAATTATAAATATAATAAAAGAATACTATCATTTTATCTATATATGTTTGAGTTTAATATAAAAAGAAATCAATAATAAAAGCTGATATTGTGAAAAAACTAAAAATAAAATAAAAAATAGATTTTTAGTAAGAGGAGAGAGAAGAAAGAATTTCTTAAATTTTAATTTTTAAATAAATATAACTTTCACATTTTAAATCCAATATTTTTATAACATATACTATCAAATTAAAGCTAGTATCAATTTATCATGATCTTTAGTTTGATATTCATTCAAATATTTTATAATTAATCGAATTTCACAATCTTAAAATAAATAAAATAAAAAAATAAGAAGTTAAAGAAAAAATAAATAAATATATATACATATATATATATATAATTTATATACTTTCAATTTTATTATATCTGCCACTCTATTAAAATTAAATTCCAATTGAAAATTGATTTTTCAATATACTATAGATAGTTGAATAATTTCAAAACAGATTTTAAAGTTAATATCCAATATATTTATATAAAGTTTAATAATATATATGCAATTAACCCTAAAATAAATAGCAGGGAATAAATAAAGAAGAGAAATTCATGCATTCTTAGTAATTGTGTAGAGAGTCAAATTACTTAGTAGCAGAAACAACATAAGAGATTAACAGTTAGTTTCTAAACCTACAAGTTGGTTTCCATAAAAACCTATCAAGAAAATAAAAAATAAAAATAAAAATAAAATTACAAAATCAGACAACACAGAATACATCGGTCGACAAAAGCTACGTATTATCTCATCAATCATTTCCACAGCTTCACGATCTTGTCGTGGCTGGCGGACGCGACGACACCGGCCACGGAGGAGACAGCCAGCGACGCGATCAGCCCGTCGTGAGCGGATAGCGTCATCGTCTTGTTCTCCGTCATGTTCCACAGCTCCAGAGACTGTTACACACGACACGGCACACGGTCAAAATCTCAACACGATTTACGCGGAAGAGACGGGGTTAGCTAGTTAGTTGTTCCGTCCACAAAAAAATTCACATTGTAGACGACACGAGTTTTAATAAAATGTGAGTAAAGTTGTTAGAGGAGTAAGGGGTATCACTTTAAATACAAGTGAAGTTGTGTGGATCCTACTATTATAAATAAAAGTGACAATTTTTTGTGGACGGACCAAAAAGGAAATTGTGACAAATTTTTCGTGGACAGATGGAGTAGTTAATTACCTGATAACAACCGATGACAAGCAACGAGGAGTAGGTCGGGTGGAAAACGCAAGAGTGGAATTTGTTGCCGTTGCAGCTGAGCTCGTGCACGCACTCCCCTTCATTCCCGGACCTCATCGTCCACACCCTCACAGAGTCCTCGCTCACTGATGCCAGGAGATCTCCCGACGGGTCCCAGCACACGGAATGGATAGGTTTCGTGTGACCCTGTAGCATATCAAGAGTAGAACGAAGGTGAAAACAACGTACGCGCAAGGAATCATCCGACACGAGGTATTGGTCGGTTCCACGAGCATACGCAGAAAAAATCCTAGATTTTTTATTCGAGATTTTTAGAAAACAATTTTTCTATGATGCGGTTTGATGATAGGGGCTTTTACACAAGAAACTAATAATTTGACGGTTTTTTGCTTGGCAGGGGCTTAAGCCCACCCTCACCTCTTAGTGTCCGCCATTGGTCGGTTTGGTTCCAACCGAACCGGAAAAAATATGGCTAAAAATAGAACCAGACGGACCAAAATTTAACGGTTCAGTTCGGTTATTCGGTTTTGGTCCGAATCTATGGTGAGGGATTGATAACTTGGAGAATCCACAGGCACTTTGAAGAAGTCGGAAGAGAAATGTACCTTTAATGAATGCCGGCAGGCTTGCGTCTCGGTATCCAATATCGACACGACATTTTCAGCAGCTGCTGCGAGATACCGTCCAAGTCGGGGTTGGAATCTCACTTGGGAAGTTCCACCCTAAACCAACCAGAGAAGGGAGGTCAAGAAATTTCGTTGCGTTGAAAAAAGACGCACAGAATATCAGACATTCAACCGCTGAAGTAATGATGAAGGTGAAGGAGAGCAAAGAAAGAAGCCGAAGTTTCGGTTAATTTATTTTGTGTTGTACGGTACCTTGAAAACTCGTGCGCAGCTACCATTGTTGATACTCCAGTATCTTATTTCACCGTCACCGTCGCAGGAACAGATGAGATCATCTTTGTTCGGGTGGAAGTCCAACGACATCACACCAGAAGAGTGCCCGGTGAAGGTCCGAAGAGAATACGAAGGCTGCAATACGAAAATGGTCATGACAGAAATCTCAAATCTTGAAAGAAGAAAGACAAGTCTTAAAAGGAGAAGAGCAGTTGCAATTTTCTAGAGAGAGTGAATTGAACTAACATTTTCCACATCCCAGACTCGGACGGTCTTGTCGAATGATGATGTGGCAAGGCGAGCCATGCTAGGGCTGAAACGAACATCAGTAATAAGCGATGTGTGTTCCTCAAGTGTAGTTTTTGGCTTCAAAGCGTCCGTGAACCACAAAACAGCCTGCATCAATTAGTGTAATTTCGCTATCATAGTGAGTGAGGAAAACAACGATAGCAGCATCGGTGAATTGAGCTGCATAACTACATGCTATAATACTTGTTCTCAATCACGACACGTACCTTTTTGTCATGACCGCCACTGGCAAGTAACTTCCCGTCTGACGAGAAGTGGCAACACACGACTTTACTTGAACTAGCGCGAACAGAGTTAACCTCCGCAAATGTAAACCCTGAATAGCCCATCATACAGGACCGGAACATATTAATATTAATATCGTAAGAGAAGAATATCTTCCAAGCTTCATGATAGTGTTTATTATCGAGTTTTGTTAACTCAAAGCAAACAAGTACCCAGATGCTTAATAAAAACATTCACAAGAAAATATTTGACTTACCTTTGACACAAGATCAGGCAAATTGTCACCATACTCTCAAAGCATAAATTGCAGAACCTTTAACTTACCTTTGCTAACATCCATACAACGACCAACTGCATCTCGGGGGTCGGCATCATCATGCGATAAAAAAGACTCCACATTGTCTTCAACATCATCCACAAAACGATCCATGTCAGCTTGCGCAAGATCTTTATCGTCCCACTGTCAAACAAATAAACGAGAAGCTTCAGAATTGAACAAAACTCTATTCATAAAACTAGGATACGGCTACTGTTCTCACCAACTGGTTAGATGGTGATGTAAGGGTACCGGTGTTATCAGATCCAAACATCATCAGAGGCTTCGAAGAACTACCACTGTGTGGCATATTAGGCATAGACATGACATCCCCAGGTGTATGCGTTGAGGGCGTCGATGGAGCCGAACTGGGAGAAGGACCAGCAGTGTTCGCAGTCCCCGAGCTATTAGCAGGGCCAGAAGATGATACAGGTTGCTTTCGTTTTCTTCCGGACTGGTTTTTAGAAGCCTTGAAAAGCATGAAAGACCATGTTAGGAATAAACTCAGAATTTCAGATTAACTAAAGCAACACTCGTAGTATGCACTTATTAAGCTCCGCATTCAGGCTTTCGTAAGAGGTCGCAGATTGGTGCAGAGTAATATGTAAAATGATAGACCTGATCATTTCCTCGGAAGGAATTCGACATGCTACCGTCACCCGTAACACTGCCGCCACCCATAATTTTGTCTTGCTGGAGATTGTGGTTAGAACTCTGAGGCTGCTGACCCGAGAGACTATGCTGTGGGTGTTGCTGCTGTAGCGTTTGGTTATTGTTTTGCTGTTGCTGCTGCTGTTGTTGCTGCTGCTGCATTTGTGCAATCTTCATCTATACAGCAAATTAAACGACGTCATTACTAATCAAGGAAACTGGCTGCAGGGCTTGTCTGTGGTAAATTTAATGTTAAATGATCCAAGAAGCAACTAGGTAAAAATAAAATCACTGATCAAAGGAGTAAAAGACACCTTCATCAAAATCTCTGGGTCTGCACGAGGCAAAACCGGGCAACCAGCTTGCAGTGGGGATCCAATATTAGGAACTACATCCCCAACTGAATTAGAGAGCCCATCTTTCCCCATAGACAGACTTCGGTTATTCAGAAGCATCCTCAGCCTTCTGCTCTCGACATCATTGGCAGACGGGGAAGTCAGACTCTGCTGTGCCAGCATAAGCTGCTGCTGGTGCTGAGGCGTTAGCATCTGCAGTTGGTGAAACGGTTGAGGACCCGGCATAAATGACTTTGGCTGCTGGAGAAGACCAGAACGAAGCTGATCGAGACCCTGTCAACAAACGAATAGAACATAAGAAGAGAAGGGATAGTTAAGTATCCAACTTCAGCATAACATGAATTGTTTAACAAGGAGAACTCCTCAACATAAATGCATAAAACGTACCAATGTATTTTCTAAAGATGTCAGAGGTAGGTATAATCCACATGACAATATAGGGTTAAGATATTATCTGTAGAACATTGAGATGTTTAACGATGTGTCAAAACCGTAATGTACTTACAGTTAAAGGCCATCCTTTCAACGTCAAATTGTTACCACCTTGATTTGACCCTAAAACATGTAGAATAGTATTAATTATAACATATACAAGAACAACAAATGCAGAAATGGAGCCGCCATGTACGAACTCTGCTTGTGCTCCAGGATTTCATTGTTTAGCATCTTTAAATGGTTTCACTAATAGAAAATTCGCAAAATTTCTTCACCACAATACAATGATAGCGTGGTAACAATGTTCCTCATCAACAAATATTACTTGGAAGGAGGATGAACAATAAGAGCATACCAGGGATTCCAATCAGCGATCCTTCAGGGCCAGCAGCTCTTGGATTGAGGATAGGATTCATTTCAGTTTTGATGTCCTGGTAATGTGAGTATATATGAATTAAGACATAAATAAGATATAAATAAATTATTTTCTAAAATAAAGATGCAAAGAATATACTGACTGGTGTAGACCCTGGAAATTGCTGGCTTCTTCCTTGAACTTGGGGAGATACTCCACCGGCAGAACTGTGCAGCATTTGCCTGAAACGTAAATTTCACGGCTGGTCAGAAAGCATCCATAAGTAACATCATGAATAGATACTTAAGCAGCATTTCTAGAACAAATCTAGAAAATAAAAGGAAAGATACCGACAAATATGATATTTATCATACCCAGATGGCTGGCCAGCTGCTGCAGCTGACTTCAAGATTGAAGCATGGTTAGGATCCAAAAGCTGGCCTACGTTGTCCCCAAATCTTTGCTGAAAGTAAAGATCACACTGTTAGGAACTGACTTCCGAGTCATGGTTTATTCTTAAGCTCGATATATATTCTTGTACCTTTAAGGCTGCATCGTCCAAGGAATCCCTCTGAACGGGGAGCTTTAATTTCTCTTCGTACATCTTTGTTGCCAAAGCATTGGCAGTTCCGGGATTTTGTCTCATGAGAGGATCATTCCCAACAATCCCATTAGCTGATCCATTCAAGAGGTGGCCGCCCTCACGCCGTTGCTGCTGCTGCTGATGTGCTTGTTGCTGCTGCTGCTGCTGTTGTTGCTGTTGCTGCTGCTGCTGCTGCTGCTGTTGCTGTTGTTGTTGATGTTGCTGCTGCTGCTGCTGATGTTGCTGCTGCTGATGCTGCTGTTGTTGTTGCTGCTGTTGCTGCTGCTGTTGTTGTTGTTGTTGCTGTTGCTGCTGCTGAGCTTGCCGCTGCAGTAAAAGCTGCTGCATCTGCAGTTGCTGCTGTTGCTGGTGTTGGTGCTGCGACTGTGGTGGCTGCTGTTGCTGCTGCTGTTGCTCCCTTGCCTTCATTGACTGAGTCTGTTTTACTCGGATAAAAAATATAAACTCGTGAGGTTTTATTAACAATAGCGCAATACAAATATCAAGCACCAACTTGTAGCTAACCTCGATATAAGATGCAGCAACTTCGGAATGCTTCTCATTGGTCCTGGCAATGAAAATATCCCAAAAGACAGACCACCATTCGAAGAGAAAACCGCCAGGAGCATCGATAGCTGAAGCAAGCAAAAAGAAGTAATTAGAACCTCGACATAAGAAATAGAACTTGCTAACTTAGGCATGTTGTACAGACCAACAGGATCGGATGATACTTTTCCTTCGGTTTGGAAAGCCTGAGCAGTAGCCTTCAAATCTCTCTTCACTAAATAATCGTGAATATAGACATCCAACCTGAAAATAACCAGGGTCGAGAAATAACTTCAAAGTGTGTGCCTTTTATTCGAAGCATACATTATGCATTAAAGAAAAGGGTCGACTACGAATCTGAATATATGTCAGAAATGACAGAACTCAAAGAATTCAATTAGGAGTAACTACTTATCCAACAAAAAGGGAAAACCACATAAACGATATCCTAGACCACAACAGTAAACATTATCTTCACCTATATAACACAAACGAAAACTCTTATGATTGGGGGAATCCAAATTCATGCTACCCTTACCCCAAACAAGAGCATAAATACTTTGAAAGACTAAACAACTTGCTAAAATCAACTGACCTAGTAAAACAACCCGAAAATCGAAAACCTAACACGGAAACAGCAAGAACTACCATGAAGTAGGAAACTAAACCAAATACCATACAGACCCAAAAAAAAAGAACAGCCTTCAGGCAAAAAAGGGAGAACCACATAAACGATATCCGAGAACAGAACAATAAGCATCATCTTCAGCCTATAGAACAAACAAAAACTCTTATTATTGGGGGAATCCAAATTCATGCTACCCTCACCCCAAAACAAGAGCATACGCACTTTGAAAAACTAAACAACTAGCTAAAATCAACTGACCTAGTAAAACAACCCCAAAATCAGAAATCTAACACTGAAACAGCAAGAACAATACCATGAAGCAGGAATCTAAACCAAATACCATACCCACCCCCCCCCCACCCCCAAAAAAAAGAACAGCTTTCAGGCAAAAAAGGGTGGTGAAAAGTGAGCATAAAAACTTACATTTTGTCAGCTTCCCAGTTGGTTTGAGACATTTTTTTGCAGCCCAGTAGAGCAGGATACAAATGTCAGATCCCCAAGAAAGAATCTTTCCTTCAATTTCTTCCCCCTTTACCATCTGAAACACATTTATTGCATCAAACATCCAAACCCCAATTCGGAATAACCCCAAAATAAATAAAATACAATCTTTTTCCAGTTCTTTCCAAACTATACAGCGGCAAACACCTCCAACACTATGCCGAGGGTTAACAAACCTAAACCAACTGAGTTCCAACACACAAGAACCAAGAAATCTTTAACAGAAGAAAGAAAAATCAAGCTCAAATAAAACCAAATTAGAACTGTAACACACACACACACACACACACACAAATACTATTATTATCTCTTTAAAAAAAGATAAACACGGATTATTACCTATAACTCCATACCACAATAATGAGAAAAAAAGAACCCCTCGTCTTCTTTCTTTTTCCTACCCTTTTTTTACCCTTTATTTATTTCTCACTCTCTTTTTTGGGGGAAAAAATAGAAATGTAAAATTCAAGAAAGCAGCAGTTGCTGTAGCTGTTCGTTTTTGCAGGAAACTAAAAGAAATTCTCTTTTTATTTCTGATTTAGCTTTTGTTGGTGGGATTGAAGGGGGGCTGTTGCAGATATCATAATGGCTCTTGGAATGGAATTTACTCTCGAGTCCCTTTCAGTTGGTCAAATTTCCTGTTTAGGCCATTGTTGCAGAGGGAGGAGGGGCGCGAAATACCGAAAATAGCCCCCGAGAGGGCTGAAGCCCGGGAGGGTGCGGGGGCAATAATGTCATTTGACCGAGTCTTTTGCTTTTCGGACAGGCTTTCGACTTTGGGGCTCCTATTTTAGTTTATTTATTATCTAACCCTTCGACTTTGGGAAATTTGCATCTCTTACATCCGTTTCCAGATTATCTTAATTTCTTCTAGGAGGTTATTAGGTGATTTACTTTTTTGCCCTTTGGAATTTGCGAGGTTAAACTTCATATGTTTCCTCTTAATTATGGCTTTTTTTTTTTGGCTAAAAGATTATGGCTCTTTTTTTAGGTAGACTTCACAAGTTTACAACTATATCCTACTCCCTCTATCTCACCGAAAATGGTGTGTATTTCTTTTTGGGCTGTCCCACCGAAAGTGATGCATTTCTTTTTTTGGTAATAATTTTACACTACAAACAATGTGATCCTGCACACATTTACACTACAATTTTATTCTCCTTAAATCTCGTGCTCAAAAGAAGTGCACCACTTTCGGTGAGACTGAGAGAGTATCTTTTTTCAGATTTCTGGGAGACCCCCTCTGATTTCAACTCGAATAGTTTATAACTACATGCTATCTTTTTCTTAGATTTATGAGACACTCACTGCGATTTCAACTCGAATAAATGGATATGTAGATATTTTTGTGGCATAAAGTCTCAAATTTAAAATTCATTTTCATTTTTACAACTCTGTTCAATTAGACTTTTCTAATAGTATGATTTGCTTCTTATATATATACTGCATTTGTCTTAAAAAATATCACGTTTATATTTTTGTACATTATAACACCTCCAATGGTGGTGTCTTAGAGGGGTGTCTTAGGAGTGAGCCCCACCTAAGACACACCCCTCTACAATGCATTGTGTCTTAGGTGGGTGCTTAAATCCCCATTTCCACAAAATTCATATTTCTACACTTTTATTTTTAAAATTCAAATTTTATTAAAATTAAAATTCTACATTACAATAATTTAAAGACATAATTTAAATACAATAATAATAAAATAAAAATTACAATAATTTTTTATGGCTCAATCGGACCAAAACGAGACCAAATGTGCTCATTCAACTCCAATTTTAAAATAAAATCCTCAATTCTACACTTTAATTTTAAAATTTCAAATTTTTATTAAAAATAAAATTCAAACATTACAATAAAAAAATATTACATAATTTAAATAATAATAAAAATACATAAAAAATATAGGATTTTAAAAATTGAAATATTCAATATTACATTAACTAAAATAAATAGGATTTTAAAAGAAAGAAAAAATTGAAACCCTACCGACCCCACCCCACCCCACCCAGCCTTTTTTCCATTCCTTCTTCCCCACCTTCCCCACCCAGCCGCTCTGCAAATTTCAATTCGCTCTTCAATTTTTTTTTTTTTCTTATTTCATGCGCGTGGCATCCACGCAGGAGAATTTTTCAGCCTTCGCCCCAGGTCTCTGCCTCGCCACGGCTTCGCATCTGGCCGGGTCTCCAGCGCGGGCGCCTCTCCAGCGACGCGGATCGACGCCTCCTTCGCCTCGCGCGCTGGAGGTGCTCTTACCCCACTATAATCTCTTTACTTTTGTCTCTACTTTTTATAAAGTGAAACTCATTTTTCACTTACAATACACTTTTATGTAATACTTCCTTTGTCTCATTTAACATGAACATTTTATCATTTTGGGTTGTTTCAATGCAAATGGTCAATTTTAAAGTGGAAAATCCCCTTCACTCTTCTTCTTAATAACTATATCATATTTAGTGGAATGCAAGGAGTATTTCTTAAAATTCATGTCAATTACAAATATTTATGTTTTTGTGAGACGGGTGATATTTTATTTGCAATCTATTGTATTAAGATGGAATTTATCCTGTTTGCAATTCAGATTGTGACGACGAGTTACTCTAATCATAAAAGAAATCAAGTTTGATTAAGATCAAATAAGTGAACTTTTATGCACCTCATACTATGAATGGGGATTTTCTTTATCATTAAAAAAAGTATCGATTTTGATTTAAGGATTAATAGCATATAAAATCATGAACTTTGAGCATATTTTAGTTTTAACCTTTAACAAAAAATTATGTCCGTAAAATCACAAACTTTGAGCATATTTGATTTTAACCTCTATCAAAAGATTCTGCGTATAAATATTTAAATTTTTAATTATTTTTTATTTTAACTACGGGAACAGTATTCAATCACATACATAGATTTAACTTTAAGGTACATCCTGGGTGATTGTAATTAAGGTTGATTTAATTTATTCATTTTTTTAATGTATAAAACGATGTCATTTAACATTTATTAGTCACATGAGCTTGTTATATAAGTCACCTAAGATTAAAATGCTACATATGTGCACTGAAGAAACGCCATAAAATATGGACATTTCACCTCTTGCAGCCTAACCCTAATAAAAAAAACTCTTTGTATACTATAAAAAAGAATGTGTGTCGCACACTCAAAAGTAATATGACTGCATCATACAAACTTTCATATTTACATTTGCATTTGGGTTATAAATGGCCACAAAAACCATAAATCCTAGGCCATTTAGTAGTTAAAAGACAACTTTGTGAATCCTTTCAACTACAATAAATTTTAATCCGGAAAATTTGTCTGGCATATCATTCAATTTACTCGTTTACATGTGCAACACATACAAGAATAAGTAACATTGTCGTTCGTGGTTGAGGCGGGAAAAAAAAAATCATCGCGTCTTATAAATTAGAAGCTGAAATCCGCATGTATCTTTGGCGATTTAATTCCGAAATTTTTATTCTGAGTATAATCTATTTTTGCATATTTTAAAGGTCATACCATTTTTGAAACTCGACTCAAAAATCATGACGTATATTGTAGTGGGCAAATTTCGTATAACTCATTTAAATTTAAATATATATTCGCGGCCCCAAATATTCGGCCCAATCCGAGAACTGAATTAATCTCAATTAGTTCAGCCCATACAATAAATCATCAGAGCCCATCGATTCAAACCCCAAAAAGGGTAAAGACTTGGAGAGGAAGACAAGAAGAAATGATGGACGTCAATCCCACGGGTATCGGAACAATTAGGGCTTAAGGGAACGTGTTAGCCAAACCTTAGCCGTCAGGTTACCTCAATATAAATAAACATCAACTAGGTCAATAGACTCATCCATTCATTCGTACTCTCGGCTACTCCACCTACCCACGTCCTCAACTCTTTTCACTTGCTTAATCTCTCCGCCTCCACATTCTCACGTTCTGGATTGAGCCTTGCTCTGACCAGTCAGACAGACCAGTCCGACCGACGATATTCACTATCTCACCTTTACTCTGCTGTTCAATTATCTTTACGCATTATATTCATTGTTTCTATCAATTAATTCAAATTGTTTGACTGACTTGAGCGTCAGAGGTCCTTCCATTGACACCCCCACCGGTGCTCTTAAAAGGGCTTTATCGTGTTTGTGGTTTCAGGTTGCTAGTGCTCGCCGACCCGGACGTACCCGACGTCCTATTTTCGTGATTGTTGGATCTATCCCCAACATATGTATACCCTCTATAGATATTACTATGTATGTATTGATCTTGATAGAAATCTTGAAAATAAAATGTGGGATTGAAGATATCTTGAAATTGAGGATAAGAATACCTAATCATTTATCTTATCAATTATGCAAAATAAATGCTTCCTTAGCCAAACTGAGTTCAACATACAATGGTTGGTTTTGCATAAAACTAAAAGGAAATCATCTTATTTAGCTTTGTTGGTGGGATTGAAGAAAATGGAACATTAAGGGCAATTAAGAAATAACTTAACATATACTTCATCCGTCCCACTAAAAGTGACATGTATTCCATTTTGGGCCGTACCATTATAAGTGGCCTATTTCCACAAATGACAAAGTTTAACCCTTAAAAAGGTGTGGACCCTACTACATTTAACACATTTACATTTTCTTCTTAATTTTCGTGCCGAAAAGTTTTGAGCCACTTATAGTGGGACGGAGGGAGTATATTTTTAACAGAAAAACTTATCACACATTTTAATAATTTGAAAAGTGTATGAAATACATGGAAGCTTTGACAAATAGATGTGTGAACTAAGTCCCTAGCCCAAACTTATTTCTCCATCAAGTGCTCAAGCCCAAACATCTGGTCTCCTTCAGGTCCACTCAAACTTGGAAATTATATTTTTGGGCTTAAATATTTGGACTTGAAATATAAGATAAGCTTATGTATAATGTTATATGATTATTTGAAGGACAAATAAGAGACCTAACAAAATCGTTACTATCGCTTAGTTGCAAAAGTGTGATGGGCTTATCCAAAAGTAATCGAATTTATGGATGATCGACGATAAAATTTAATAATCGATATAATATAGTAGTATTTGTTTATAATTCCGATAATATAGTTGAGTTATTATACACATCAGATTTATCGTATAAAATACATCCTGAGAGAATACCATAAATTCGCTATAAAATATTATGAATACGCTTTGAAAAATAATGAATCATTTTCGTCATCTATAGGATTCGAAGTTCGGACCATAAATTCATTTAACAAAATATCGAATATATCGTAGATTTTTATGATCCAAATGCTTAAAATTATTCATATTTTACATGATTTATATTTTACTTCTGATTTGAACCACTTTTATCTGATCACATAGCAATATGCCTTTGAATATCGGCCCAATTAAATGGTGGGTTTCAGATAGGCCCAGCCTCTAAACAGATAATTTAAATTGAATTGGGCCGTTGAATTAATGTAGCAACCATGCTAAATTTACACATCGAAGCCCATATATGTTTTAATGCAAAATTTAAAATAAACCATTTGCTTGAATAAAGATTAATAAAAAATGTGAAAATATATAATTATAGCCACTTTTACCTAAAATGTATTTTTATATTTTTATTTTAACAATTATATAAAAGAAAAAAATATGACTTTCTTTTACTGAAATCAAATTTAAAAAACATTTCAAAACTTAAGACTAAATTACCTTCCGATCCCATTCCCTTCCTAAATTTGATAGTTTTTATTTTTAAATTATATTTTTTTGCAATATTTTATATACAAAATCTGAAAAAAGGGGTTCAAAACTTAATTAAAAGGGCAAAATTAATTGTTTATTTACTATAAAATTGACTACAATTACTATGATTTTATTTTGTGATTACTATTAATTTTTTGTTAAACAATTAGATCTATTAACACTTCCAATTTTTCCACATGTTTAGCCAATTCCAACGCCTCAAAATTTTAAACATTTTCATAGTTATGCTGATAACACAGTCTTCTAGCTTATACACTTTTTAAACACACAAATATATATTTATATACATATTGTTTTATCTAAACATAAAAATACATGATGAATATATTCTTTCGAATTAACATAATGATAAAAAAATAAGGGCGTGTTTGGTTTTGGGTAAATTATTAGTCAGCATAGTTAGTAAATTAGATTATTAACGTCGATAAATATGTGTTACTAATATTGGTTGGTTGTTTGCTATTATGGTTAATTAATCATGATTTTCGTTTGGTATCCATATTTCTAGGTTAGATAAGCTTAAAAATGGACACAATTGCAGGGCCGTATTAATTATCCTGCGGGGAAGGCGGTATTAATTATCCTGCGTAATTCGGATTTTTAGTTCAGGGCCTTCACATATTGCAGGGCCGTCCGCATAAGTGTTATAGAATACCAAACTCACTACTCTGTATTAACTTAACCAATATGTTGTAAAACCCAAAATCAAACACGAGTAACATTTGTTGATGACGTCGATAAATTATAAACAATTAAAAATTTACAAAACAATTAATAAAAAATATATAATAATAATATAAGATAAGGCCCATAGGTTGTTGAGAGATGCATATACCAAAATATGAATGAAAGCTGTATGGTCATAAATTGAATATGTGAAATGCAACTTTTTTCCTCTGTTTTCCTTATCAAACCCACCTTTTGTGGTCCAAATTAAACCATCACACCACCCCTCCCCCCACCCCATGTCCGCCCTTCCCCCTACACTCTCCCTCACTTCTCTATCTCTCTCTCTCACACATATACACACACATATATGTATATATAATGGTTAGTATTTAAAAAATATCCCAAACTAAAAATGACGTGTATTATTGAAAACTGATTTGATAATAATGTATACAAAAAAAGGAAATATTATTATCCACATTAGTCATCGAAACAATGTAGTTTCACTTGAGACCACCCAAATCGCACGACTAGATAGATCCGTGCCTTCATGCACTTGTGTGAGAAGGTACATCAAGTAGCGTCTGCCCCGACTTGAATCGCAGTTGCGAGTATGCTCACGGTGTATTGGAGTCGCGGCTCCAGCACATGTTACCTCACATATGCAACGACGACACCAGATGGCGAAATTCAGAAATTAACCAAATCAACTTTCAATTAGACACATTAATTTTGGTGGGATGGACCAAAATTACAATAAATGAACATATAAATATAAATACAAGTACATTTATAATTTTTATGAACTCAAGATTAAAAAGTGAAGATGCCGTCAAAATTCGAACTATTTTTTAATAATAATCCATTGATAAATGTTGATAAATGTTTGTGTGTAGTATTGACATCTTGTTTCTATGCATTTAAAAATATCGTCTCGGCCACGGCTTTAAATGTTATTGGTCCAAAAACACATCTTGCATCATAATCTGAGAGCAACTAAAATCATATTTTATATTTTATTTCCGTTTCATTATAATGACATGCATGTGTATAGCATTAATAATCATCTCAAGCAATATATATGCTAAGAATATAATGAAAAAGACAACTTTTAGTGTATATATATACAATACTTAATGCTCTCAAAAAATAAAAATAAAAATTGCCCTTAAAATTTGTCTACATATATAGCAGTTTCAGATACTAATCCATAATTACATCATAAAAATTGTGAACGAGCTAGTTGGAAAATACATGAAGTAGCTAAATATATTAATCCATATTTATATTTAATTTTATATATTGGTATATCTTTATCAATATATATAATATTGAGATATAACATGAAGAAAAAAAAAAAGCTGCATTCTTTTTTTGGTTAAAGATTAAATAATTTTTAGATTCAACTTTCCAAAAAGAAGCAATGTGGGGACTCTCTCTCGCTGTAGTGCTTCAATTGTCCATACATATTTCTTGCCTAATGAAATAGTCTTCAAACACCAAAATATGGAGACATACCCATGGAGTAGTTAATTTCAAGACTTTTACTTAATTTATGTGGGGGTCCCACTACATAGCAAAAATCCACAAATTTTCTGCCCAATTTATTAATTTATTTTTTTTCTCCCTTCAATCTAAGTCCCTACACCAACTTGGAATCCTATCCTCTCAATAATGCAACGTCAAAGATGTTTGTGACATCAATCGGCACTTGTTTTAATTATTACATTCTAGCTATATATATTCATAATATGAATCTCTATAGTATACACATCTCATTGGCTTAATATAATACTTAGGTTCGAATCTTATAATTAAATAATATAATTTTATTTTTTTAGTGCAGTAAATATCATTGCGAATACAATATATTTACGTGCAAAAAATATACTTTATCGATCATATTATCAAGGACTCACTTTTCACTTTGAGTTGTCCCATTATAAGTGGCTCGATTATTTTATAAATGGCAAAATTTAGCGCCGGTGAAACGATATGGTCCCTATTACTTTTAAGGGTTAATATCGTTTTATGTCACGAATTTTAAGCGTTTTCCACAAAACATCCTGGTATATAAAATTCAGTAACCAAAAAATGACTCTTCTCGCACGGAAAACTTTTGAATTATCAACTTGGTGGTGTAGGATTCACCACTCGACTACAATCAATTTGAGAATAGTCGTTCTTTTGTCACTGAATTTTATATAGCAAGACACTTCATGAAAAACGCTGAAAGTGTGAGATTTTTTAGGAGCAAACGCGAAAGTTCGAAATATTTTAGAAAAATTCTTAAAGTTCAGGATATAAAACACTACTAAACCAACTTTTAATCAGCTTACACATTCTCCTTAATTTCCGTGTCCAAAAATAGTGAAGCATTAGTAATGAAACGAAGGGAGTAACTCTTATAATAACAAGGCTCAATATTATATATATATATATATAGTCTAGAAAAGAATAGAGAAAACTCTAATGAACAAAATCCACATGAGATATGGGCATGCACATGAGGTGCGACCACCTTTGTCGACAGCCGGTAACTGTACGGTGGTGAAACAGCTGGTGAGGTGGTGGTGGTCTACGACGGCGACCGCCGGCGACAACTGACACATGCATGCATCCATGCATGCGCATACCGCTTGTCGCCATGCATTGATTGATCCGAGCCACATGCACTCTCACACACACACATTTTATCAATATCATCTAATTAATTAATATTTTCTACATTTATTTGGTCCTTCTCATTTGTCTCTTCTCCTATGTATATATATAGGCTGCTAATATTAGCTAGCTAGGTTGTATGATAATTCCATTGCTAACATAATTAGGAGGTTTTCGACTAAACTTATTTAAAAAAAGCTTATAAGCTCTAATAGTTTATAGGATATTTTAAGATCAGCTTATAAATTGTTAAAGTGTTTGGATAATTGAGTTTATAAGTAAGATCGAGATTTTTTGTTAGAGAGAGAGAATCGAATAGAGATGAACTTGAAATGGTATATAATGAAAAGTAACAAATTATAGTTGAATAAAATTTGTAAAATAATTATTGCTTATAAGATTATCAAAAAATAAGCTGAGGTAGAGAAACTTATTTTTTTGAGAAGCTTATATTTAGATCTTATTTTGCCAAATATTTTAAAGGAAAGCTCAGCCAAACCCCTCTTGGTTGATTGATCAATGCTATATATTGCATGCATGGGCCCAATTAATTAACTTAATTTTATTGTAGTAACTTTAATCTAGCTAGCTCGTAACTCTAAGAGCACATATTAATTAATACTATTAATTACAAATGATGTTTTGATTGAGGTTGACTAAGCTGGTGTATTATATACCGAGTTCGATAGTGGTGTGACTCAAGTTTGCGTTTGGTAGTTCGAATCGCAATCCGAAACTTGACTACCGAATATTTGAGCTTCGCGAGCGGTACGAGCTAACGAGCCTATACAACTTCTATTTATATTTATAGGTCAAAATAGGAGGATTTTTTACAAACACCATATTTAAAAAAAAAAAAGGAATTATTTTCTAAACAAACAAAATTAATTATTTGATTTTTAATCAATTATGATTAATTTTTAATGGATAAATATTAAGTCACTTGTGTAATTTAAAATTGTATGAAATTAAACCTTAAATGAAAAATGAAAAAATCAAAACTAATTCTATCATGTAAGCTATCATGTAACCCCACTGCAAAGCATCATTTACAGCTATGTGGTGTGCCCCCCATCATAAACCCCACTATCATGTAAGTATATCATGTAAACCCCATTGCGGATCTCTCATCATAGGAACTATCTATTTATGGAAATTAAGTAGGCTATATATCTCCTTGATTAAGTTAATACTCATATAGTTGGATTAAGTTTCGATTTATACGTGTACATACAGACGAAAAAAAGAAATGAGCAAGAAAAATCAATAATCATAAAATAGTGAAAAGGGTCTACATTAATTGGGCAGAAACTGTATCTTAATTACACTTAAGTCCACACATTCTTCGATTTGATATATTTTTGTGTAGTGCAGAAAGTGACGAGAAATAAGAATGAATTTGGAACATGAGATATTCAAATTCTATACTGATATTTCTTCAAATTAATTATAAAAATAAATGAAAAGTAACAAATAAGTCAATAAAATTTACGAATAGCCGTTGTCACTTGGGTTTGAATCCTGAATGGACAAAAATTTACCGCCACATTAACTGAAAACAGATGTTCGTTACATTCATTTATTCGCTATTCTTATTTTTCCACCAAAGATAGCTAGCATTCCCACTTAATCTTAGTCCTATATGTTATGATCTCCATTGTCATAATCTCCAACAAAACATCAATAGAAACTCGAACACATGAACTATATATATATAGTACTATCAAATAGTACTATATATATATATATAGTGAATAAGTATGAGAGAGAGAGAGAGGGATTATGAAAGCAAAAGTGTAAGCAAAATGCAGAGACATTGAGAGGGACCATAATGTGTGAAAAGCATGCATACAAATAAAAGACAATCGAAAATGGTAGGGAGTGAACTTACACTCAAACAACTCACTAACGTTTGAGCCTCGAATTGACATAACAAAATCTACACAAACATATATAACAACTACCCATTGTTCTTTGTCTACACCTTCTTGCATTTAATATCACCTTTCACCGTTTTCTCAAATTTATCTCAATCTTTACAAATTATTCATTTTATATATATGCATGAACTTTATAAATATATAGTTTCAATATTTTTTATTGTAATATTAGATTTCTTTCACTAATTTGCTCACGTGCAAGTGGGCATTTTGATAACGGTGATTTGAGTAATAAATCATGATTAGTAAAATAATTGAATTCAATGAAGTGTTTGAGTTGCATGATTGAGTCTGTTATTATGGATAACTAGCTAGGCCTGCATTCTGATCATGCAATTGAGTGATTATTTATCATTTTAAAGCTGAGTGAATTATTTCAATCATTCTCCAATTCTATCAATCTTATTATCTATCTCATCCGATCAAACTAAACGGACTTTAAGAAATTGAACAAATTGTGGTAGAATTAGTAAATGAGTAAAGTTACTATCGAGTTATTCAAATCTTAACTTAGATGAAAATTAGCTGCTACCACATATTTTTCATACATTGAACACAAGGTAGGATTGCTAGGAACATCCCCTTTTGACTTGCTTATATTCTCTTGCTTACAATCTATTATTATTATTTTTATAGTCAAATCGTAACATAAAAGCATGAACACCTTTGAAATTATTACAAAAGTATCACCTTATTACTTTTTTATCACCTAAAAATCAATACGATATGTCAAATTTTCACATCGACACATGTTTATATGGATAATTGGATATCATGTCCACGCCAATTAACGAGACATGCCACACAAATTTTACGATGACTTGAAAAGTTTTGGAGTACTATTTTGCAATAACAAATTAAAGATGATGATATTATTGCATTATATTGTACTAAAATTATAAATTAGATCAAAAGTGGTGTATCATTACAAAGATTTTAATAAAAATAATTGAGTGTGTTGTAAGTAGAGGAAAAATCTCACCTAAAAAATAATTTTAATAATAATAATTAATTATATTATGAGTACCAAAAAATTTCTTTTAGAAAAAGAACTAATTTTTGTAAGCATTTTAAAATAATAAAATTAATTATTTATTATTGGCGGATGAAGTATATCTTAATCCTGATATAGCTTTTTACAAAGGAGGAAAGTTCACTTTATAGAAATAAATCTGAAAAGTTCTTTATTCGAAAAGGACAAGAAGATAGGATTTGAAACAGTGTAACAACACATCATTACCATCTCATCGAAGTAATTAACACAACAAATACCCTAGTAATTTATCATTAATCATCCTAAAACTAATTTACACCGTGTCGAATAAAACGACAAAATAGAAACATAAAACTAATGATCAAAACGAAGGCAAAGCTACAGGATCCAGGAAAAAAACTATTCATCTCCCCTTCAACAAATCCCTAATTCCACAAGATTTGAGAAATTAAAAAAAAAAAAACTATTAACAAACAACAAAGATAGATTAAAGCCTAATTAATAGGCATTTTGCATTGCAAAAAGACGAGACTCGGATATAATAATAATTTAGAATTTTTTGCCCCTTTTTTGCCCCCTGTTTTCCTCTGCATTGCGCACACCACCGCCGACCAATCGCCTCAATTCCCGCCATCTTCGGATCATACGAGGGCGATAATCAAAGTCAAAAAATTATCCTCGAAACGACGTCGTCGGCTCCTCTCGAAAAAGAAAAAAAACCCCAAATCCTATAACCCTAGGAGAATATAGTAGACCAGAGTGATTGGGAGCGCGATCAGCATTCCGAAAATGACTCTGAACAAGATTAACCCCAAAATCCATGATTAATTAGCCACTAATCAACAATAATTTAGAATTACTAGAATTTAATTACTTGATTTACTTACGCAGTGCTGAGAATTGCTGGATGCACATTATACTCTTTCGCAAAAACAAATGGAACTATCCCTTGCGGAAGCGCCGCCTATTAATTTCAAATCAATTTCAGTAGAAATTAATTAATTAAGCATTAATTAATAAATACACTACACTAATTAACCAACCTGCACAATCGCGACGTGGAGAAGGCTGCCGCGGAGGCCGACGGCGATGGAGGCGGCGGCCATGACGGCGGGGCCGGTGAGAAACCGCACGGCCATGGCGAAGGTCGCCACCGTGTTACCACACGCGATTATCTTCGGCTGAAGCGCCATGAACAGACCTGTCAAATACAGTTGATTAGATAAGAATCAATTTTGCAACCACTTTCGCCACCATCCAGGGCCCCATACGCCGCTGTCAATTGATGATTGATAACTATTGCAATTTTTTTTTTTTGTTGAAATTTTGGTTGAATTTTAACCTAAGCTGAACATGGCCATGCCGAGGCCGGCATCGGAGAGGATGGCGATCGACCCCACTACGATTTTGGGCATGTGCACATTCCACCTGAAAATCAAATTAGGGTTTATTAATTCTTTACTAGAACTAGAATCTACTAATTTGGAATTAGGATTTATTAATCGCGGTAAAAAAATTAATTAGGGCAAATGTGAAGAACAGTTGAAGTTGATTTGTTGTTACCTGTAAGCGACCAAGGACCAAATGAGGCCAATGAGGCTGGAGTAGGTGTTGGGATTTCTGATGAGCTTGCGCCAGACCATGATCAAGATGAGGCGTGTCATCACGCTAGCCGGCGGCATGTGTTTGGCGGCGGCGGCGCCGCCCGCGGCGGCCGCCTTGGGGTCGAGCTCGGCGGTGGAGCTGGACCCCAGCTTCGACAGCCTGTGAGGACCGTCTTTTTCTCTCACCTGATCATGATCTCCGTGATCTCTCTCTCCTCTCCCGAAGCTGAATTCCTCCCCAACGAACTCCCCACCTTGCGAAACGGCTGAAATCAATATATAAAAAAGAAAATTACACACACAGACAAATCATCGAACATCTTGCTGACACAACATTTATTTATAGAAAAAAATTAAATTAAACATACTCTGTTAAATTTAAAACAAGCTTGATTTTGAATAGCACCAAAAATTCACCTTTGGTCTCCCCATTTTGGGGATTATCGGTGACCAATAGCCGGATTTCCTTGGCGCCTTGATCGGACCTCCCGGATTGCTCGGAGGCGCCGAAATCCTGGCCGCCGAAGACGTGCAGGCCGCCGCCGCCGACCTCGGAGACCGGCGAGGCGCTGGAGCTCCACACGAACATGTGGAGCTCTTTCGCGTCGTGATTATTAGCCTTATTGCCTAATTGGTGGTGAGGTTTCGCGGATTTGGGCACGGCGGAGGCGATTTCGGGATTGGGAGCAGGGTAAGAAGCCATCGGAGCTGCAGGCTGCGGCGGATAGTAGCCGAATCTGGGGGAAGTCATGAGCCCTCCCGGCGCGCAGTTCTCCTCGAAATTGGACGGCCTCGGCGTCGGCCCTCTCGACGACTGCACCGAGCACATATCGCCGACATTGAAGTTGGACAGCCTCCCCGTGTCGGAGTTGCCGAAATTCGACAATCTACCTCCAAACCCCATCATCGAGTAGAAATCGGAGTGGTTGAAATTGGAGGTCCTCGGCGTCGGATTCCGCGACGAGCTCAAGCTGTAAATCTCGGCGCCGGTGAGATTCGACGGCCGCGGCGTAATCCCGGAGAACGACCGCCGCGAGGCGCTGGATTTCCGAACCCTAACGTGGAGCTTCCCGTCGCCGCCGATCTCCGCGTCCGTCTCCAGAAAGTCCTGGCCGTCGAGCGAGACGACGTCGGACTCCACCTTGAAGGAGACGATCGACGCCGCCGTCTCCGGGAACTGCTCCATAATCAGCATCTTGGCGCCGCGGTACTCGAAGAGGAAGAGCAGGAGCGTGTACCAGATGATGCACTGCAGCACCACCACCTGCACCATCAAATTCCCCGCGTACTCGCCGTACATGGCGATGAGCAAGGGGATCCCCATCACGAGCGTGTTCGGCAGGGTGGAGAGCGAAAAAATCGTGATCGACCACTCGAGGCTGCCGCTGCGGGTGAGATTCGCCCACAGCGAGAGCACCACGAGCATGATGATCTTCTGCAGCGTGTCGGCGGCGATGAAGCGGAAATTCATGGTGTAGATGTCGTTCCTGGAGATGAAGTGGAATGAGAGCAGCGGCACGGCGAAGATGGCGACGAAGCGGTTGATGCCGGAGCACTGGTCCGGCGTGAAGATCTTCCACCACCGCACGCTGCCGTAGGCCAGAATCATCGCCACGTAGAGCGGGATCACCGCCGTTAGCACTACGTAGAGATCGTGCCACGTAATCATCTCTCTGAGAATCGAATAATTTCTCTGCGGCTGTTGCTGAGCAAAGCTAGCTCGACTGTTGCAGGAATAAATCTCTGCCAATTCCTAAACAGGAAAGAGAAATTGGTATTTTTAGAGAGAGAGAGGGGAAGTGTAAATACACGACATTGTGTGTAGTGTGTGTATATATAGGTGGAAAAAATATTCAAAAAAGCATGCTTTAATTTAGTACTATTTCTTTTTGTGTAAAGAAAAACAAAGAGATGTGCTTTATTTATTTATTTAAGTGGTTTGATTAGCAGCTGCTGCTCACTTCCTCCTCTCTCTACTGTAAAGAAGGTCAAAAGTAGCAATTTACAGATGTATAGTTTAGATTACTTTACACTAAGATACATCAATATATAGCATATTATAGTATACAGTAGATATAGATTTATGAATAAGTACCTTATTTGAAAGCAAATTTTAATTTTCAAAAGTTATTTCGTTTGAGAATTTCATAATTAATAGAATGGTTGACCATTTACACATTAATTAAAAAGAAATGATTTATTTAATTTATTTATAAAAAAAGATTTAGCTATTTTACTGTATTATTCATAATATAGTTATTTTTAAATTTTTATTTTTTAAAAAATAAATAAAAAGTACAAAAAATTTAAAATATAAACAATACAATGAAATATTAAATTGTATTTTATTTTTGAAAATAAATTAAATAAGTATTTTTTTTCTTATTTAATTAATTTGTGGGTGGTCACAATGTGACTGCATAGATTAATTATAATTAATACTTCATTCGTTCCATTTTAAATGATACTATAAAAATGAGCACGGAGATAAAATATATAGATAAAAAAGACACTAACACTATATCGAAAAGACACTAACACTATACCGAAATGACACTAACACTTGACATTCGGGTAGGATAGTCCAGTTGAATTAGATCCGGGTCAAAATTCAGATCGGGTACGACTCGGGTGTACCGTACACCCGAATGTACAGGAGATGTTGTGTTTAGAATATCCACATAGTTTTCAAGTCCGATTCATATTTTCTATATATTCAATAACTTTTTACATTCCACTCATATCTAACTATTAAATTTATTATTCTAATAATATTTTATTAAAAAACAAAATAATTATACTGAACTTTCATTAACATTTATTTAAACAAACTCGAAGCTTAATCTTTTTTATAACCTATTTTAGGAATTAAATTTCGAAAAACTAATCAAAGATCCTAATTGAATATAATAAATCTTAATTAGTAATTATAATATTAAATCAAAGCATTAAAAAAAATTAAAACTAAGACACCCAAAAGTAGGATAAAATGATCTCAAATGTTTGAAGTCACCACATGGTGTGATTAACTTTGCATGTGGGTTTGCACGTAAACGTGGTTACGTGGCTAAGTTTGGCGGCTTAGATAAATTTAATATTCGCTCCAAATATGTTCTTTTTATTTAGGTATGTCCAAAACTATATTTCACTTCAAAACATAAACTTGACAAATGCCTTTTGAAATAAATAATGTCGATGGTAATATTTTGCAGATAAAATTAGCAATATAAATATATCATTAAGTCCCTGATTCTAGGGCCAGCTACATTAAATATTTCGATTTAATCCTGTTTAATTAATCAGCATATTTTAATTGTCTATCTTAACGGGATAAAGGGGGCACCAATTATTCATTACATTTTTTTATATTAACAGTTAACAACCTAACATTGTTTAATCCATGTATTTCCAACACTTCCTTATTTTGATAAGGAATTCAAGTTATTAGTATTTTTTTAATGGGTTAACGGTGTTTTTTTTTTTTTACCATTTTTAAAAATAAAATATAAAAATGTCCACCACATATAAAGCTATTTATTTAAGTTTGAAATGATAAAATTACTTTAATTATATCGTAATTTTATTTAAATCACAAACTTTGCTCGATGTATTCAATCAATACGAGTCGAGAATGTCAATCGTTAGTAGTAAATGTACTAAAGCTCGAGATGTGTGATCACTGTGAATCGAGAATGTCGAGCTAGTGTATTTGTGATAATACATTAAGGTTCGACATGTTGGGCCTTTGTAAGCCGAACATTAGTGGTAAATATTGTAATATTTGACATGTTCAATCATTGTGAGTCGAGCAATCAAACATTAATGACCGAGCATTTTTAGAAAATAAAAGTAATGCTCGATCATTCGACTATCAACAGTACAAATATATTAATGCTTGATATACAGATAAAAAGTCTTAAATAATCTATAATATATAATATATTTTATGGAGGATAAGTTCCATTTTGATGTTGTAATATATATATGCGCTATATTCTGATCCATAACTAAGTTTTTAATTTTGTGAAAATGATCAAATCATGAATTTTGTTCCAGCTGCCTCGTTTGAAGACCATTAAAACGAGGTCGTATTCCATTTATAATTTCGTAGAAGTGTCGACGGCTCCGGCATTAATGCAAGGAGGATATATGTGTGGCTGATGATAACAAAAGATATTAATATTTGATAACGAAATATACTTTAGTTGAACGTTCTCCTCAAATTATCATATTCATAAATGAAGAGAAGTGGCTCGGCCCTTAGTTCACGTCTCTGTGATTTCAAGAGTTTTTTTTTTTTTGGTTCATCTATAAAGTCGCATTTTAATAATAACAGTAAAAAAATGAAGGGAAGGGAATTATGGTAGCATTGCATAAATTATTCGATAAATTTTAAATATCATCTACATTTCATTTATTTTGTAAAAATCTCATACTTTCAACATATAAGAAAAAAAGGGCGACCTTAAAAATTGTTTACTTTTCCTATAAGATTTAACCTTTTCATTTTCTTTCAAATTTATCCCGTCAATTAATTATAAAAAATTGGATGTAACTCAATTTTTTTCAATCTAGCTAATTGGTCGAATTCGAATTGATTTGAACAAGGTCTTTTTATGTCAATGAATCAAAATTTATAAAGGAGTATATGTTTTGTCGCATAATATTTTTCACTTTGAATTTCGGCACTCTATGTCATTTTTAATGTTCCTACATTTTGTTCCAATGCTTGATTTGAACAAGTGACAAATGTCAAATATTAAATTTATACTTCTAAAAAATCCAAATATATGAAATAAATCATTAAAAATTAAGTTCTAGTGAAATTTACCCAACCATTTCATATGTTCAATTTAGGGTTCTTACAATTTTGTAGTGTTTGTGAATTAACCTCATTTTTTCTTCATTTTGAATCCAAGTACTAGGCATATACATACAAGTAGTATAATTAGCATATTTATGTCCAAAAACACTTTCCGTCAAGTGCATAATATACCTAATTATAGAAATATTCTCCACTCAAATCAAAAATATATTTCACTTGGAATGGACTTTTCACTATATACTCAATAGGAAATCAAAATTCCTACAAAAAGTAGTGGGCTAATGATGTAATCAAATTGAGGGTGGACACATCATAAATAGTGATTAGTGATGCTAATTTTTTAATTTGAGTGTCAAACACAACGTCCCATTTTCCTCTATATATTCAATAATCGAGCTAATTTAAGGTCAAAGAGAAAATGACTTGGGTTGTTGACTTGTTGTGTGTGTAAAGAATTTGGTTATGACTCGTGAAACGCAATGCCAATTATTCTTAAAACAATTTACTATTGAGATAATAATGTTTGAGAAATTGTCAAAGATATCACACGGAACAAGCTCTCAATTAAATTGTTTGATCCATGACTTTTTTCACATGGTTGGAGGATATTGTAAAGTAAGATCTCATGGAATAAATACAATATATTTTCTTCATCAATTTTTTGAAACAATTATATTATATATAGGGGAGCGCCCAATGAGACCTTCTATTTTTAGTGAGATTTTAGATACGATCTCGTACGTTTATTTTATCAATCTTATGACTGATATCGTACCTAGATGACGATTTTTTTCCCTCAGGGTTCGAATCCTGAAGGAAGCGAAATATTTTAAATTTCATTATTCATCAGTATATACTGCCTTGTTCATCAGTATATATGTTTTATTCATTATCAAATTTTTAAATTTCGTTATTCATCAGTATATACTATATTGTTCATTAGTATATATGTCTTATTCATTGAAAAATAAAAGTCACAATGTCTCACGAAAAATAAAAATTTCGTTGAAGCGCACCCCTATATATAGTATAGTATAACAAGTGAGATGGGCGTTTGTGTTTGTGATTAGTTGTTGATTTATAACATTTCACGTGCGGTTGATCAAGACTCCGTGATTGGCTGGTCCACAGATAGTGATGCAACCTGCTGTACTTGATTAATACACTCCAAATTAATTGTGATTTCTTTTAAAGAATTTAGAAATCATGGTTAAAAAATATCATTATCCAATACATGGGAAGTGAATCAAGTGATTCATGTAAATTGTTTTTCCCACGTGAGTTAATTAATTTGAAACATATCCCATCGCGGACCAGATTTTATCAGCATATTTATTGTTTTTCTTTCTTTTTTCCTTTCATTGTTAGAAAACAATTTGTTATCTAAATGAAGTTCCACATGTGTGCGTCAATTTCAATTGACTGTTTAGGTAAAATTGTAACAATAAGTTTAAATATTGCGCTGTGATAAATTTAACTATAGCTTTTTGATTCTACACATTAATTACTCTATCGCAAAGTCCCCTTGAGATGGCCTAGTGGTTGGGGTGGTTGCCTGTTGTCCAAGAGGTCACAGATTCGAGTACTCTCGGCCACAATAACCACTAGGTGGGGTGTGTGTGATTTGTATTATTTATAATGTAATTTCATCAAAAAAAAGAAGGGCCTCGTACGTACCAATGGCTCCCCTCCTCCACAAGCCACACACACGGGGTGAAGCCATTATGGGGCTAGGGTGGCTTCTCGACGTCCTTGGTGGTCATAAGCTCCCTCACTTTTAAAGCATCATCCTATCTATATGTGCGTAGGTAGCAGATGATCGCGTCGGGGCTACGGAGACCGAAAATCAATTTAGGCTATCACAATTAGGAGTGAGCATTCGGTTCGGTCCGAACCGACGAAACTGAGGACTGACATAGAAAAAATAAGCGGACCGGCCCGGACCAGCCTGTATTCGGTCCAGGGCTGTTCTACAATAAGGAACCGATATAAGTTCGGTTCGGTTTCGGTTCCGAGGTGGTCAAACCCACCGAGAACTAGAGGTGTCAAACGGTACGGGTCGGGTTAGCCCGACCCGAACCCATCGGGCTTTGCCTTTTACCGGGTTGGGTCGGGCCGGCCCAAAATCAAATCGGGCTGTAAATTTCTAGGCCCAACCCAGCCCGTATAGGGCCATCGGGCGGTCGGGCTAAACCCGCCCATATTTTTTTGATTTTTTTTGTTCTAAAAATAATGAAAAATAATTTTAAATTAGAAATTCTCCTGAAATAAAACTAACGTGGAATTTAGAATCTGCTTGCACGAATTAATTGATATAGTTTGGGGAAGAGTCGGACATTCATGTCAATAGTAATATTGAGTAATTCAATCACATGATAAAAATCAAACAAATTGAAAGTTATGTCTATAGACTATAGTTAATTAAAGATAGGAAATTCGGAAGGGGCTGATGGTTCAGATAGGAAATTTGGAAGGATGTACTACTGGAATGTGGTCAAATTAGCGATTAGGGTACTAGGATTTTAACTTTTAAGATTTTAATTTTATTAGTTATGATTTTTAAAATATATAATTTAAATATTAATTAATTAATTTCGGGCGAGCTAAAAAACTCGAAAACCCCGGGCTTTTTAGCTCAAAAGCCCGATCAGCCCGACGGGTTTCACTGGGCGGGCTTTTTAGGCCCGATTTTTTATGGGCCTCAATTTTTAAAGCCCAGCCCAACCCTAAACCCGGGCGGACCGGGCCGGCCCATCGGGCCGAGTCGATTTTGACATCTCTACCGAGAATCGAACCGAACCGAACTCTGTATTTATTAAATATATATTTTATATTTTTATTAATACTATTATTATTATTTTAATTAATTTCCCAAAATCTGAAGTTAAATGAATTCTGAATCAGGGAGAGAACTCCTCCAAATTCCCAAACCTCTCGCGCCGCTCGGACCTAGCTAGACTCTCTCTACTGTCGCTCCGATGTCGGCGCCGATAGAACGCCGCGACGCAGGCCACCCCTTCCCCCTTCCCCGTCGGCGGTCGCAGATCACCCGGCGTCTAGTCCACCTGCTCTTCACCACCAACTCCAGATTCCAGTTTCCGGCGGTTCTCCGCTTCTCCTTCAACTCTTCAAGTGAGTACTATTGGGAATAGAAATTGTGTGCAGATTTTGAATATACTATGGGGTGATTGAGATGAATATGCTAATGGGGTGATTGAGATGCATATGCTTTGATTGTGTCGGAATTGTGTGCAGATTTTTAAATTTTTTTGGAGAAATTGTTTGTTGCTTCTAGAATAGCTGCCATTTTTAATAAGGCAATTCTATATCCTCGTTATTCCTCTTTAGAGAGACGGGAGTAGCTAGTGAGGTCTTGTTTCAGAAGAGTAACTTCAAATATGATTCTGATTGCTTTAATGATGCCAAATTCCAGACTTTGTGCTGGTGGTGTAACAGAGGCGTAGCTACGTGTTTAAAGCTTTTTGCGTCAGTTCGCAACCTGTTTGTAGAAATTTCCAAGATAAATTCTGTGTGGCAAAGTAATGGGAGGGAAGAAGAAAGGCTCCAATCCATCAAGGGGGCGGCGGCCGCGCGGTTCCATAACGCTGAGAGAAGAATCGACTGGTAAAAAACACGGCAACGTAAACTCCAAAACCATGTGCAAGATCGATCATCTGAAAGACTTAGCATTGTGGGGGCGGCTGCCGAAGCCTCCTTTCCTTCTCTCGGCACTTTCTTCGGGGAGCGTCTCGCTGCTACCAACGAAGCATTGGGTCTTCGCGGTGACCCATCTTCCTTTGTTTGTGAAAGGTTGAGTCTTTTAATAGTTCAGATTGCATAATTTTATTTTGTTCATGTTGATGTCAGATGTTTAGCATTAAATGCTTACTTCTACATTCGATTTTGTGCTATTATGTGTATCCAGTTGAGCAGTATGCATAAGTTAAGCTATCTAGGTTAGGGATTTAGGAGTTTCATTCGGATGAACAATGAATTCAAGCATTTAGAGGTGTTTGGTTAAGCTTATTTTGGAGAGTTTATAAGGCTCCAAAAACTTATGAGATGTTTAAAGAGTTTGTAAAACGTAATATCTCAAGAGTTTATAAGTTTAAAAGTGTTTGGATAATTGAGTTTATAAGCTAGAGAGAGAACTGTGAGTTAGAGAAAGAAATTGCTAGTTAGATATAGAAAATTGAAGATAGATGAAATTAGTAGGGCAAAACGATGGAAATAACAAGCCATACTAGGATTTTTATAGAACGATTGTTGCTTATACGATTCTGAAAAAATAAATTGTTGGAGCTTATTTTTTATAGCTTGTAAGTTCAGCCAAACACCCTCTTAGTTTGCCCGTTAAGAAATAGTACTAGATGCTTTGTTGTGAACTTGAGTGACTTGTTGATGGACGAATTTTTAAAGATTGGAGATGGCAGCACCTAAAAGTTGAGAGTGATGAGAAGATTTGAAGAGAGAGGAGCAAATAAAGTAGTAAAACAGCTCCAACTTTCTGTAATTGTAGTTCCATAATTTGCTAGAGTAACTTGGTTGTGCCCATTCAGTTTGTGATTTTTCCTGTGTTTTGACTTGATAGGTTGATGTTTAGCCTTTCGTATAGAGTCTAGATCCGTCGGCTCTTTTAAGTTTGGTGCATTGTTTAGGAGATAATATACTGTATAGATATCCTTGGTTTACTGCATTTTGTGGCGTTTACTTTGCATGATTGAGTATTTTTATCCTTCATACTAGGATTTCAATTTCACCCTTTCAATGTGATATGAATCAAGCAAAACTAGCTCGAACGATAGAAGTTATCAAGAGCCTTGGGATATCAAAGTTTCAAACCATCTATTTTTATCTATCAAGGCTAACCATCCAAAGTAAACACCCCCTTTCGTATATATTTGAAATCGACTGATGAGGTTTAGATAGTAGAAATATTAATGGTTCATAACAATACTTTTGTTGTTCAACAGATGTGAATCTATTCTGCAACCTGGTAACAATTGCAGTGTTGGGATTCAGAAGAAGAGGTCGAAAGTGAGGCATAGACGAAAGGGATTGAAGGGTGACATTGTTTGCAGATATCAATTTTGTTGTCATCAAAATATGATGAGAGGAACACTAAAGGGCTATGTCAAAGAGATTTGTCCACCAAAGCCTAAACCAGCACCCAACTTAAAGAAAGTGCAAGAGAATCATCCTAGCGCGGGAAATGCTGCAACTGCTGTCGAGGTGGACTCCGATTCTTTGTTGCCTTTCGATGGACAGAATCCTGAAACAAGATCTCCAACCACTCCACTGCCCAAAACTGGTGTTTCTTTATTGGATTCAAGGCGGAGGAAAAGGAATTGTTCCGGTGCAAAGAAAGTCGATGAAGCTCAGATTAGTTCAGCTGCAGCAGATATGGAAAAGAGTGTTGAAGCTTCGAGTAAAACAAGGAAAAAGTCATGGACGAGTCTGAAGGAGATTGCTGAGAGTAGTGGCAAGAAATTCACAGACTTAACTGTTCCATTCTTTATTTGTGTTACAGTTTAAATTTTTCAATTTTCTTTATTTTCAATAGTATAATTTTTAATATTCCTCTTATTTGATGGAAATATATGTTTACTTCGTTGTAATTAAGAAGAAATACACCATTTACGTTGAAGGAGAGAAGTAAAAGATGTGCGTGTCACGATACATGACTATAAAAATTGAATTAATCATGGACAAAATTATTTTTTCTAAGGTAACACCTATTATTTATCTACATCTTCTTATTAGTGAAGTTTGAATTGACTAGTAGAAGGACAAAACATATTCTTACAACTAGCTCATAATTCTTGTACTCCCTCCGTCCCAACGAATCTTGAGTCACTTCTTTTCAACACGAGAATTAAGGAGTTGAATCACGACTTTTATTGAGATAGAATATTCTACGATGAAGATTGTAAAGAGTGATTGTGAAATTGTATGAAACATGAGCTGATGAATTACAATTTAATCGTGTACATTGATCATAATATTTTCTCAGCAATTGATAACGAGAATATCTTAGAATATTTTGAATCGATGAGTACATGTCGAAATAAATTGTGACTGTATTCTCAAATAAAAATAATTAATTTGTAAAATATCTATCATTAAATTATTTGTAATGTATTACTAATGTGTTGAAATTATTTAATTTAGAAAAGCTTTTTCAATACCCGCGTAGATTCAATTGGCGTTTAGATCATAGAAGAAATAAATTTAATTATTACTCCCTAATGGATAGTATCATTACCTAGAGGCTAGGGCTTCAATTCATTGTTATCGCTATCTAGTCTAATCTAATTGTCGTTATAAATTATTAAATAATGTGTGACAACGCAAAATCCCTCGTAATTTCGTTACATCGCTTGCGTAGAAGCAAGATCTTGCTCCACTTTTCATCCTCTCTTAATTCTCTTGCTTTATTTTCACAACTTTATACTTGTCTTTTACTAAGCTAATTACTCATTAACACTACATTAGGAGTGATATTATTCAATTTCGAACATCAAGTGAGCCCACCTTGCAAACAATGAACACAAATGAAGATTAAACCAAAACTTACTCCCTCTCCGTTCGATTTGAGTTTCGTTTGCGCCCACGGATTCGTCTCTTTGAGTATTTCTCTCCAACAATATCAAGATCTTCCCAAAACGAGTCCGAAAACCTGTAAAAACAGCACGAACACGGACGACTAGACAACTCAACTAACTCGATAAAATCACCAAAACACTAAAAAATAACACGACATAGGAGTAAATAATGCATGTAAATCACTCTCTCCCACCAAATATAATTCATTTTCTATTTTGAAGTCTCCTTAATTAAAGATTACTCACTTTCTTAAAAAGTTACGAGTCCTATAACCTTTATCTAATTTACACATTTTTATATTTTTGTGCTAAAAAGAAGTGAGTTATGTTTAGTGGAATATGGAGATAATAATATTAATTAATTAGCTATATCATGAGTAGGAGTTTTAATTTTTGTTGAGATAGTTTACTTTTATAGGTCAAGATTCGGATCCAATTCAGATAATTTTGACACAACTTTTATAATTAATTAGGGCTAAACTTTTTCTTATAATTTTGGATCACATCTCTCAAATATGATACAAAATGAAAAAATATGGATAAATTATACTAGATATGGGTAATTAATTTATAATTTTTTTAAAAATAAATAAATATATTAAGGTACTAAAAATATATATCCAACCATTAATTATCATGCACATCAAACGAGCCTCAATAATCTCATGATTAATGTGCATGATAGTTTTAATGGAGAAAAAGAATGAAGACGTAAAGGCTCATATCTATGTCCGATAATGGTTGTATTTATATAGTAATTTTATAATTTTACTCATTTCATCTTCAAAAAATCAGTTATCATCATGACTTCACGAGGTGACAAGTGAAATGAAATCTAGTTGTATCTTATTATTTGTTTTGTCTCACAAATCGCTATGAAAAAAGTTCAAAAAAATAAATTAAAACACCCATTAATACTTTTGATCACATTACCTTCCGATAAATTATTCGACTTAGTTAATTCTATATATGTTCCTCCAACACTAACTTTTCCTTTTGAATTACAAATAAAATAACAAGATTAAGAAATAGGGTTTCGATGATTAATTAATTAATTAATTTACTGCTAAAAATATATGTCACAAATCACAGTCACATCATCATGAATGTACCATATTAAATATCAATCTCCCTTCACATCTTCATATGGCTGATTTGTGTGACATTATTATATGTTTGTTGAAAAGTTGATAGCCTTTTTTCTTTGTGGTTTCCCTACCAACCTCCATTAACCACATTTTCTTAGTCTTTACCTAATATAATGTTTTGTTTGGATCATAGCTAAAATAAGAGACCTCTTATATTTTTAATTAATTTATTTCACTTTTTCAAAAAAATAAAAAATAAAAAATTGGAGGTTGCTGTGCTACCCATAATTACAATTAGAGAATAAAATCTCGTGTGGATTACTATAATTTAACAAACTTTGCGTTTGAACATGTTTGGTGGGTCAAAGTAATAGAAGATTTTAATTATATAGTAATTAAATTACTAAGAAATGCGATGAAGTAATCTAATCATTAGGATGCTAGTCGATCTCCGTGTATATAATAATTTATGCTTGTAAATGAAAATTATTTATAAGCTATAAATAAATATTCTCGTTCTTGTTTTCTTTCGTTGAATCAATATATAGACATGTAATGATTTGTAATACTTATAATAGATATATTAACACATGATATCTTTGAAGATATTGGTCAGATTTGTACTTATATTAATGAAAGCATGCTTATATCTTACATTAAACTTACATATATATTTGGATTTATGACATGATCAAGTCAATTATGCCAAATTAGAAATACTTGTTATTAAAGCAAATTGATAAAGAATAATGCTAAATATATAAAAATACACAAATATTTCTAATATGCGGACAGATCCCCCCACATACTCCGTAATAGAATAGTTTTAAGTATTTTATTAGAGTATTATATTCATGATTTGCCTGATAGATCCGACTCAATCTAATTATATTATGCAAACGACACTTTTACTAACATAAAGTAACACTTTTATCAACATTTTTTGTAAAATAAGTATCATTTGCATTAAAATAAAACACTAATTAGTTATTGTTAAGAAAACTAATTGTTATTAATAAAAATGTTATTTACATAATATACTTTATAAGGAGGAGAAAGCGCGGTTTAGACCGATGTGTGGAACTCCGATTCACACGGTGTAAAAACCCACACAGGAGACCGACTCATAAAAATAAGTGATAATTTCATTTTTTTATTTACACAAGGGAAAACATACATCCAAAATTACAAGAAAACAAGCTATAATTTGTAAGGACGGGAAAAAAATGAAAGAGTCTTGCTTTTTGTGAGAAAGTCTTATTGTTCAATGTAATTATTCAAGTTCGTATTTAATCAAAGTAATATATACAACACCAACAAAATTAAAATTTAACTATTGAAATGTATTCCATTTTTATTGTTCAACCCAAAAAAAGGGTCCATTTTAATTGTTGGATATATGGTGTCGGCCCATTATTAGCATTTTGCATACAAACGAATTTTATGAAGAAATAGTTTAATTAAGCTTCCGAAGAAACGCAATATTAAATTATGATTATCTGACACGTGTTCTAAATCCTTTTGTGCAATGTTATTTTTTTTTTCTTAATTTTTATACAATTTTTTAAATTTATATACAAGTAAAAGCGAATGAAAAAATGCTGCTGCGTTATATGTGGGCCTATTTTTTTCTTAGTTTTTTTGGCCCAATTTAAAGGCCTTGGCCCAGTTAATTGGATAAGGAATCCAATGTTTTCATATGTATGATATGTTATCTATTGAAGAAGCCCTTTTGTATTGGGCCTTTTTAGTTGGATTGCTTAATTTACTTTTAACCCATTAGGCAAAGAAGGTCACTCAATAAATTTGAAAAACAAGCCTTTCAAAAATAAAAATGAAAATAAAAATAAAAATGAAGTATACATATGTAACCTGCTGATAGGTGGGGAAATAGTCTATATACACACCCCATGTACACTAAATAATATTGTACTATTTTTAAACTTAACATATAAATAACAATGAAAAATGAACCTAGCTAGCTAGCTCCCACTTAACCAATTTTAATGTTTCCAAAATTTTTATAAGGTATTCAAATTGTTGTGCAAAAGTCCTTATTCCCTTAAATTTGAAGGAAATTGTGAAAAAACACTTGAATCAAGTAAGCCATCACTTTCCTCAAAAAAAAAGTAAGCCATCACTTGCTTCACAAATGATTTTGCTTAGATCGGAATAATGTAAAACTTATACTATATAGCTAATAAAACCAACCATATAGTATTTCTGTTCACCTAATAGCAGTGGTGGGGTTTTTGATTGTTTTAGTTTTATTTTTGCTATTTTATCTTTCTTGAAAGCAACAATTGAAGAATTAATTCCTGTTGATTTGGGCAGTGGATAATCACACCTTCTTCTCCCAAGGAAGCTGCTTCAATATCTAATTTTAAGTCTATCCATATATAGCACTCAGCTACTAATTTCCAGTAGATTAAAATGAAAAGCTAAAAAACAAGTACTCCAATTTTTAAGTCTTGGTCTGCGTCTCCGTCTTTGTCTCAACTCTTCACCTTCGTCTTCGTCTTCGTCTTCGTCTGCGTCTTTGTCTCAACCTCAAGTCTTCGTCTTCATCTTCATCTTCGTCTTCGTCTTAATTTGTCTTCTTCTCAGTCGGGCCAACATTTGTATGAACCACGAGAGAGTAGGCATGGAAATAACATCTAACCACGACTTGACTCAAAACCCACACCCATCAACACTCTCAACTCAAGCAAGTCTTGTACGTTATGTTAATTTGTGTATATATATGTGATGATTATTGGATGCAGTTATTAGCGACTTCATTATCATACTACAATCACAATTTGCAGCCATGGAGAAAAAGCTTTATTGCATTTTACCATATGCATTCCTAATCACCATAACCTTCCCTATGCTTTCTTCTGTATCCAAACAACCTCTGAGCCTTGCAACTGATCAAACTGCCCTTCTTTCACTCAAACATACATCTCTTTTACTTGCAACTAATTGGACCAACTCCACCTCCGTCTGCACCTGGATTGGCGTCACTTGCAGCTTCCGCCACCACAGAGTAGCTGCCTTGAATCTCTCCAACATGGCTCTCTCCGCCACCATTCCTCCACAGCTCGGACACCTCTCCTTCCTCGTCTCCCTCGACCTCTCCAACAACCTCTTCTATGGAGATTTGCCACACCAACTGTCTCTCCTTCGCCGTTTGAAGTTCATATCTCTCCGACTCAACAACTTCACCGGAGACATCCCTCCGATGTTGGGTCAGTTACCAAAATTAGAGTACTTGAATTTACGCAACAACAGCTTCATAGGTTCCATCCCAAAATCGCTCTCAAACCTCACAAACCTACAAGTTCTTGACTTATCTTTCAATTCACTAAGTGGAGAAATTCCAAAAGAGATTGGGAGACTTCAAAGTCTACAAACTCTAGTTGTTCAATTCAATCATCTCTCCGGTGCTATACCATCAGCCATATTCAACATCTCGACCCTTGTAACTATAGCATTGAGAGACAATGAATTGAGTGGAAGTCTTCTAACAGACATGTGCAATAATCTTCCATTTCTTGGTGGGATTTATCTATCTTACAATCAGCTGAGTGGCGCCATTCCCACAAATCTGTCCCAATGTTCACGACTTGAGGTGTTGAGCCTCTCTTACAACTCTTTTAGTGGGGAGATACCTTCAGAAATCGGCTACTTAACATCTCTTCAGATTTTAGCTCTTGGTGGCAACAATTTGAATGGTATGGTTCAAGTTCTTATCACATAAATTTGTGTAAATGAGATTTTATTAGTTTCATGACCCTTTTTTTGCCAGGAATACTACCACATGAGATTGGCCATCTTCAAAGTCTGGTTACTTTTGCTGCTGAAGATAATAAGATTGCGGGCTCAATTCATTTCAATATTTTCATGAATATGTCTTCTCTGCAAACCTTATTACTATGGCGCAACAAATTTACGGGGAACCTTTCAAGGGATGTCGGGAATATTACCATGCTAACAGAGTTATACCTCTCGGAAAACCATTTTACAGGTACAACAGAGTATTTTTCATGTAAATTGTCTGTTTAGCTACAATATGTGTTTTTAGCTACAGATTGGAAATCTCATGTTTTGCAGGGCTTATTCCCACTGAATTTGGCCAACTTTACCATTTGGAGATATTAGGATTAGAATGGAACAGCTTGAGTGGTTCGATTCCACATGAGCTCTTTAACATTTCAACTCTTCGGAGTCTTGGACTTAGCGGCAATGCTCTGTCAGGGGTTCTTCCAACCCATTTATGCCATGCCTCTCCCTTTCTTGAACAACTTTATCTTGGCAGTAATTCTATCACTGGAACAATACCCAACTCTATCTCTAACTGTTCTCAACTCACAATTCTCTCACTTTCTGAAAACAAATTCAGTGGTTATATACCTACTCATCTCGGCAACCTAAGACTTCTTCAAAGACTTTCTCTGCGCAGCAACAATCTTACCCAGGCACCATCTTCTTCCTTCATTACTTCATTGACAAATTGCAAGTCTCTAACTATTTTGTCAATTGATGATAATCCTCTAAATGGTGTCATTCCAGCTTCTGTTGGGAACTTATCTTCCGCACTTCGAACATTCAGTGCCGAGAACTGCAAATTCAGAGGCAGCATTCCTGTTGAAATAGGCAATTTAAGCAATTTGATGACAATGGCTTTGCCAGGAAATGAGTTATCTGGTAATATTCCACTAACTATAAGCTATTTGCATGAACTTCAAGGATTATATCTGTCTGATAACATGTTGGGAGGCTCAATACCACATGTTATATGTAATCTATTCAGCCTCGTTACTTTAGATATGAGCCATAATCAATTTTCAGGCCCAATTCCTAAATGTCTGGGAAATATCTCTTCTTTAAGAAATCTTGGTCTAGACTCCAACATGTTGAATTCAAGCATACCTTCAAGCTTATGGGGCCTAAAAGATTTGATCTATCTAGACTTGTCCTCAAATTTATTAAATGGGGCACTACCTCTAGAGATGAGTAACTTAGGAGCAGCGATCTATATAAATGTAGCAATGAATAAGTTGTCAGGGTCAATTCCTAGCACTATCGGGAAGTTGCAGAATTTGGTTAATCTGTCTTTGGCAAATAATAGACTAGACGGTTCTATTCCTGTGTCTATGGGAAGCATGATCAGTTTGGCAAATCTCGACTTGTCGTACAACAACCTCTCTGGTTCAATTCCAAAGTCTTTAGAAGCACTTCAACACCTCGATTACTTTAATGTCTCTTTCAATAGTTTAAGTGGAGAAATTCCTAATGAAGGTTCTTTTAGAAACTTCACTATGGATTGTTTTAAGGGTAACGAGGCATTGTGTGGAAGCCCCAAGTTCCATGTCAAAATTTGCCCTTCAATTTCTAATCACATATCAAAGAGAAAGAAGGTGGAACGAGCTTCATTTATTGTTTTCGGGGTTGTGGCTTTCATCTCAGTTGTTTCTTTGACCTTTATAATTGTCAGAAACAAAAGGAAAGATAAGACGACTAGCAGAGAAGTTGATGAATTGATATTCATTGTGCCGGAAAGAATCTCTTATTATGAACTGCAACAAGCAACAGAAAGATTCGACGAAAGCAATTTACTTGGCACTGGGAGTTCTTGCTCTGTTTATAAAGGAATTCTTAACAATGGGAAGGATATCGTTGTCAAGGTGTTTGATATGCAGCTAGAAGGTATTTCAAGAATATTCGATGTCGAATGTGAGATACTACGTAGCATTCGACACAGGAATCTGACAAGCGTCATAAGCAGTTGCTCCAATGAAGAGTTCAAGGCATTAGTACTTGAATATATGCCAAAGGGAAACCTTGAAAAATGGTTATATTCCCACAACTATTGCTTGAATATGATGGAAAGATTGAATATAATGATTGATGTTACATCTGCTTTGGAGTATCTTCACCACGATTATTCAATGCCCATTGTCCACAGCGACTTGAAGCCTAGTAATGTACTGTTAGATGAAGACATGGTTGCCCATGTAAGCGACTTTGGGATAGCAAAGTTGTTATGCGATGGAGATAGCTTTGTGTTAACCAATACGCTAGCAACATTGGGTTACATCGCTCCAGGTGAAGTTTCTCTAAATATATTGATTGCACTTCACTTTCAAGCAATTAATTGTGTCTTCCTTACTGCATACATCATGATTTTTGTTGTTCCAGAGTATGGCTTGGAAGGGCTAGTTTCAACAAGGTGTGATGTGTATAGCTACGGGGTGATGTTGATTGAAACTTTTACGAGAAAAAGGCCTAGTGATGATATGTTTTGTGGAGATATGAGCTTAAAGAGATGGGTAGAACTCTCACTTTCGGAGAACCCAGATGAAGTGATAGATGCCAGCTTAGTCATGAATTTGGAGGAAGAAATGATTGACAAGAATATGCAGTGTGTATCATCCATACTTGAATTGGCTCTGAACTGCTCTGCGGACTCTCCCGGGGATAGAAACAACATGAAACAAGCACATGCAGAGTTGCAGAAAATCAAACATCGGTTTTCCCAATGAAATTCAAGTAAGCTATGTTATTTGTAAGATAATATTATCCTATTACCATTTTACTGATGCTCAAGGTTTTTGTATCCCTCTTTCCTCCATATTTTATGTTCTTGAGTTTACATATAATCTTCTTTGTCACAGCTTTAAAGGCAAAATCTTTCTGAACAACACCTCTGCCTCACCATTCTCACTAACTAAAACATCCACTCTCAAAAGAGCTCTGAAAATTTTGATATTCCGTTCGCAGCCGAACTCGATCAAGCTGCCTAGAAGCGCAAACCCGATCTTCACACGGCATAGAAGGTAGCAGCAATTGATTGTGATACTCATCGAGCACACATTCAATTCGACGTCCCATTGGCGCATTCCGTCGAACATGTAGAGGCAACTCGGTATTTCCCCTCCAACTTTACCATGTAACTCAACAATTTGTTATTCTTTTGTTTTCGACACATTATTGGGATCTCTGTTTAATAAAATAGTAGTAATTCTTTGTATTTTTCTGACACCATTAATTGTTGGTTATGCACCAGCAACATGCGGAGGTTCATCTACCATTGATAATGTATTCATTATATATATAGAAATTTTTTATTTTTAGTCTCATTACTATAAACAAGAATTAACATAATAATTAGTTTAATTTAATTAAGTTTAACTACAACAGTAATTTGGAGATCCCACTTTCGGAGATCCCAGATGAAGTGATAGATGCCAACTTAGTCATGAATTTGAAGGAAGAAATGATTGACAAGAATATGCAGTGTGTATCATCCATACTTGAATTGGCTCTGAAATGCTCTGCCGACTCTCCCGGGGATAGAATCAACATGAAACATGAACATGCAGAGTTACAGAAAATCAAACATCGATTTTTCAAATGAGATTCAAGTAAGCTATTTCAAAGTTCTTAGATGATATCGTTCTATTACCATTTTATTGATGCTCAAGGTTTTTCTATCCCTCTTTCCTCCATATTTTATGTTCTTGAGTTTACATATAATCTTCTTTGTCATAGCTTAAAAGGCAAAATCTTTATGAACAACGCCTCTGCCTCACTAATCTCACCAACTAATACAACTCCTCTCAAAAGAGTTCTGAAAATTCTGATATTCCGTTTGCATCCGAACTTGATCAAGCTGTCCAGAAGCGCAAACCCAATCTTAATATTATCTTCTTGTTTTTATGGCCTTAGTTTGCTTAGATCATCTTGTTGCTGAGGCGCATAATGTTTCTGTATAATTCTTCATCACTGTTGTTGCCAAGCTGACTAAACGTGGTTTTTAGTATCAATTTGGAGTTTCCGATTGTTCGCGAGTTTTTCTTATTTTTGTTTTGCAAGCTCACTATATTATTGAATGATTTTTGTTTTTCTTCTTCTTTTTTACAAGTATGATTCGTATGGTTAGCTGAGACGAAATGTCTTAAGATAGCCGGGACGGAGAGAGTACTATAGTTGATAAGACAATAGACAAATATTGACAAAATCATGAATTTGGATCCTTAAATGGAGACCGTTAATGGCTCTTGTTTTATCCATTCTCAATATCGTGGCCGAATAATACTCCCTCCGTCCACTAATTCAAGGCCTAGGAGAGAAAACACGGGTTTTAAGAAAAAATATATTTTTATTCTTTGAGTGGGGAAAGGGACCCACACTTGACTTTTGTGATTAAAATATGAATAAATACTTACCAAAACTAGATAGGTCTTGAATTGGTGGACGGATAAAAAGGCAAGTATGCCTTGAATTAATGGACGGAGGGAGTATAAATCAACATAAATTTATACTATATTTATTTGCATAGGACCATTTCCACCAAACTTTTTTTTAACAAAGAGGCCAAACCAAGGCCTCTCAAAGGGTTTATGGTTTATAAATAAGCTGAATTTTTGCAGTGAAATAAGTCAATTTGTTAGTTTCACAAAATTTAAGAAAAGTTCTCTATCTAGGAGCATAAATTTTAAGTCCATCGAACACGTGCCTATTGAACAATCTTATAAACTGAAAATTAAATCAAACTTGAATTCTTTTAATGTATCGAACTCGAATACTCTAATATAAAATTTAATATGATCCTACTTACACAGTTACACGCAATTCCATTGCATCCCTAATTAACTTCAAAAAACACTTATTAAGAACCTAAAGTAAATGTCTGAAACATGAAACTCCGTTATCATACATGCCATTTAGTCACCTAAGAAAATATTAAGACTAAATATTAATAACTTATAAATAGGACTCTTATGTATAAAATTAGAGGTTGATTCATTATAATTATTCAACTCTATAATTATATAACTCCACAAATAGTAAATTCTCTCGGATTTCTCTCCGTGGACGTAGATCTTAACGATCAAACCACGTTAAATACTTGTGTTATTTTTATATTTTTATATTATTTATGTTGAGATTAATTCTACACTTATCAATTATATTATTATTATTATTATTATTATTATTATTATTATTATTATTATTATTATTAGTATTGCACCCATATTTGTAATAGTATAATTAAAAAAATAAATTATTTGCTTAGTTAAAGGTTATGTGTTTTTTTTTCAATATAACACAATAATTTTTATTTATTATTTTAACACAATACAATGTTAATTAATATATAATTAATTAGCATTAAAAAAAAGACTACAACAATTTACCCCGTGCGTATGCACGGGTGAAATACTAGTCAAAACCAATGAACGTTACATATGTTTCATTATGCATTTATTAAAAATGATATAGACAATTTCTCATAATTCAATCATGAGTTTCTTATTTTCCGATACATCAAAATCTCCTTTATTAATTACATCAAAAAATGAAAGCAAAAGATAATGCTTGAAAATTCAAAATAAAGAAGAAGAAGAAATTTTATTAACTATTATTGTAATGTTACATGTTTAGTAAATTCTCAAGGATGGCAAGTTATTGATAAACACTTTATCCCATTGTTAGTGTTACAATTAGGGAACGTTTACTTTGGAGGATTAGGCTTGATAGATAAAAATAATAAAGTTAACCCCTTATTTATTTGGATGGATTACAACTTTGGGATATCCCAAGACCCTTGATTATTTCTATCATTCAAGCTAATTTTGCTTAATTTTTATCCCATGGAAATGGTGGGGTTGGAGATATCCTACTCTTGAGTATAAAAATAATCAGTCATGCATATAATCAAGCTAGAAAGCAAATACAAGGTGTCACAAGCTCTGCTTATAAGATATAAAGGCAAGCAGAGGTATGTAACCTGCCTCCATCCTATCAGTATTTGTGCATACACAGGAAAATACTTCATGCACACATTCTTCTCTGTATCATTCTGTGTATTGGCAATTGTCCCCATTTTTCTGGTTGAGACATTTGATGCTTCAATTTGGTTCGTGAAATTGCTCCAGGCTTGAATGATGCTCTTAGTGAATTCCCAAGTAGAGAAGCATCTCGATTTCTGACACAATATTCCATTAATAATATACTCCCTCCGTCCCACTCTAATAGGCTCGTTTGCCTTTTTAGGATGTCCCACTAGAATAGGCTCGTTTTTCATTTTAAGTAAAAAAAATGTACTTAATTTTCAACTAAAAAGTAAGTTTTCTTAATCTCCGTGCTCAAAAGAAGTGAGCCTATTAATGTGATATCCATGATGTTGATCTTAGTTGGTGATTTCATACTTGTCTTGATTTATTTGGAGAATTTGAGATTTCTAAGTGTGGAGAACGTGGGTGAATTGATGTGAGCCACTACGAATTGCACTAGCCCCCAATTATGGTGGTGGCCCTTGATTCCTTGAAAAAGTGGTGGGATATGGAAAAATGAATGGCATAGCACTGAAGGCTAAATCACTATTAATACATATTATTACATCTTAGTCCTATCACCATGAGAAGATAATGTTAAACTGACTAAGAGGTTGCTCAAACATTGTGTTGCTTCTTTTCTCAATTTTTTTATTTTTTATTTTTAATTTGGGGCGTGCATAGCACGCGCCCGCAATAAAGCCGCTCTTCCCCTACCCGTTCTATCGTGGGCCTCTGGAGTAGGGAGGGGCTGCATCGCATTACTCGATGCCTCCTCTACTCGAGTAAGAGGTTGCTCAAACATTGTGTTGCTTCTTTTCTCAATTAATTCTTTTTCTTTCTCAGTATTGTAGTTCTGAAATTCTCCGTCAAGGAATTCAAAGTGCCTCCCAAACCAATTCCATCATCAGTGACGCACTGACGATATGATTTTTATTTGTAAAGTTTTATTTAATTGACAAAATTATTTTGAATAGTAAGCATAATGGCAAATGCGTGACTTAGAATCGAATAATACAATCTCGTATAAGACTAGGATAAAGAAATTCACTTTTAGTACAAGATTTAATGTAACATCTTATTTAAGAACCAATTGATTAATTATTTTGGTAATCATATTGCTGTAATGTTATTCCCTTCATAATAGGATGTTTCCCTTCATAAATTTGACAATCTGTTACCGAAGATTAAGTTGTAGAATTCCAAATAATCATTAATGAAACAACCAAAATGACTATCCCAAATGCAGTGAGCACTACATTTGTTTAAGTACACATGTATGTATTGTATATACATACAAAACAAAACAAAACAAAACAAAACAAAACAAATGAAGCAAGCACACACTATTACTCCACTAATAACCAAGAAAAATAGGATTTGAATCATGATTAAGTCCATTAATTTGTAGTGACTGGGGCCCACATTTGTAGTCCACAACCTCAAGTCTTCCATTAATTTGTATGGACGACTTGACTCAAAACCCACACCCATCAAGACTCTCAAGTCAACCAAGTCTTCCATTAATTTGTGTATATATATGTGATGATTATTGGATGCAGTTATTAGCGACTTCATTATCATAATACAATCACAATTTGCAGCCATGGACAAAAAGCTTCATTGCATTTTGCCTTATGCATTCCTAATCACCATAACCTTCCCAATGCTTTCTTCTGAATCCAAACAACCTCTGAGCCTTGCAACTGATCAAACTGCCCTTCTTTCACTCAAACATACATCTCTTTTACTTGCAACTAATTGGACCAATTCCACCTCCGTCTGCACCTGGATTGGCGTCACTTGCAGCTTGCGCCACCCAAGAGTAGCTGCCCTGAATCTCTCCAACATGGCTCTCTCCGCCACCATTCCACCGCAGCTCGGCCACCTCTCCTTCCTCGTCTCCCTCGACCTCACCAACAACCTTTTCCATGGAGATTTGCCTCAAGAGCTGTCTCTCCTTCGCCGTTTGAAGTTCATATCTTTCCGACGCAACAACTTCACCGGAGACATCCCTCCGATGTTGGGTCAGTTACCAAAATTAGAGTACTTAAATTTACGCAACAACAGCTTCATAGGTTCCATCCCAAAATCGCTCTCAAACCTCACAAACCTACAATTTCTTGACTTATCTTTCAATTCACTAAGTGGAGAAATTCCAAAAGAGTTTGGGAGACTTCAAAGTCTACAAACTCTAGTTGTTCAATTCAATCATCTCTCCGGTGCTATACCATCAGCCATATTCAACATCTCGACCCTTGTAGCTATAGCATTGAGAGACAATGAATTGAGTGGAAGCCTTCCAACAGACATGTGCCGTAATCTTCCAATTCTTACTGTGCTAAGTCTTCCTGACAATCAGCTGAGTGGCGCGATTCCCACAAATCTATCCCACTGTTCACAGCTTGAGGTGTTGAGCCTCTCTTACAACTCTTTTAGTGGGGAGATACCTTCAGAAATCGGCTACTTGACATCTCTTGGGGAGTTATATCTTGGTGGTAACAATTTGAATGGTACATATGGTTCAAGTTCTTATCACATAAATTTGTGTAAATGAGATTTGATTAGTTTTATGACACTTTTTTTGCCAGGAATACTACCACATGAGATTGGCCATCTTCAGAGTCTGGTTACTTTTGGTGCTGAACGGAATGAGATTGCGGGCTCAATTGATTTCAATATTTTCATGAATATGTCTTCTCTGCAAAACATATATCTATGGCGCAACAAATTCACAGGGAACCTTTCAAGGGATGTCAGGAATATTACCATGCTTACAGAGTTAGAGCTCGAGGAAAACCATTTTACAGGTACAACAGAGTAATTTTCATGTAAATTGGTTTGTTTAGCTACAATATGTGTTTTTGAAATCTCATATTTTGCAGGGCTTATTCCCACTGAATTTGGCCAACTTTACCATTTGGAGAAATTATCACTAGATTCGAACAGCTTGAGTGGTTCGATACCACATGAGTTCTTTAACATTTCAACTCTTCGGATTCTTGGACTTAACGGCAATGCTCTGTCAGGGGTTCTTCCAACCCATTTATGCCATGCCTCTCCCTCTCTCGAACAACTTTTTCTTGGCAATAATTATATCACCAGAGCAATACCCAACTCCATCTCTAACTGTTCTCAACTCACAATTCTCTCACTTTCTGGAAACAAATTCAGTGGTTATATACCTACTCATCTCGGCAACCTAAGACTTCTCCAACTTCTTGAAATGAACAGCAACAATCTTACCCAGGCACCATCTTCTTCCTTCATTACTTCATTGACAAATTGCAGGTCTCTAACTGATTTGTCATTTGGTGATAATCCTCTATACGGTGTCATTCCAGCTTCTGTCGGGAACTTATCTTCCTCACTTCAAACATTCATTGCTGCCAACTGCAAATTCAATGGCAGCATTCCTGTTGAAATAGGCAATCTAAGCAATATGATGACATTAGATTTATCTAGGAATGAGTTATCTGGTAATATTCCACTAACTATAAGCCATTTGCATCAACTTCAAGGATTATATCTGTTTGATAACATGTTGGGAGGCTCAATACCACATGCTATATGTGATCTATTCAGCCTCGATACTTTATTCATGAGCCAGAATCAATTTTCAGGCCCAATTCCTAAATGTCTGGGAAATGTCTCTTCTTTAAGAAATCTTAATCTAGACTCCAACATTTTGAATTCAAGCATACCATCAAGCTTATGGGGCCTAAAAGATTTGAATTCTCTAGACTTGTCCTCGAATTCATTGAATGGGTTCTTACCACAAGAGATAAGTAACTTAGGAGCAGCAATTCATATAAACCTATCGATGAATCAATTGTCAAAGTCTATTCCTAGCACTATTGGGAAGTTGCAGAATTTGATTGATTTGTCTTTGGCAAATAATAGACTAGAAGGTTCTATTCCTGTGTCTATGGGAAGCATGATCAGTTTGGCAAATCTCGACTTGTCGTACAACAACCTCTCTGGTTCAATTCCAAAGTCTTTAGAAGCACTTAAACACCTCGACCACTTTAATGTCTCTTTCAATAGTTTAAGTGGAGAAGTTCCTCATGGAGGTTCTTTTAGAAACTTCACTATGGGTTCTTTTATGGGTAATGAGGCATTGTGTGGAATCCCCAAGTTCCATGTCCAAATTTGCTCTTCAATTTCTAATCACAGATCAAAGAGAAAGAAGGTGGAACAAACTTCATTTATTGTTTTTGGGGTTGTGGCTTTCATCTTAGTTGCTTCTTTGGCCTCTATAATTGTCAGAAACAAAAGGAAAGATAAGACGACTAGAGAAGTTGATGAGTTGATATTCATTGTGCCGGAAAGAATCTCTTATTATGAACTGCTGCGAGCAACGGAAAGATTCGATGAAAGCAATTTACTTGGCACAGGGAGTTCTTGCTCTGTTTATAAAGGAATTCTTAACAATGGTAAGGATATTGTTGTCAAGGTGTTTGATATGCAGCTAGAAGGTATTTCAAGAATATTCGATGTCGAATGTGAGATACTACGTAGCATTCGACATAGGAATCTGACAAGCGTTATAAGCAGTTGCTCCAATGAAGAGTTCAAGGCATTAGTACTTGAATATATGCCAAAGGGAAACCTTGAAAAATGGTTATATTCCCACAACTATTGCTTGAATATGATGGAAAGATTGAATATAATGATTGATGTTGCATCTGCTTTGGAGTATCTTCACCACGGTTATTCAATGCCCATTGTCCACAACGATTTGAAGCCGAGTAATGTGCTGTTAGATGAAGACATGGTTGCCCATGTAAGCGACTTTGGAATAGCAAAGTTGTTATGCGATGGAGATAGCTTTGTGTTAACCAACACGCTAGCAACATTGGGTTACATCGCTCCAGGTGAAGTTAATTTCTCTAAATATATTGATTGCACTTCACTTTCAATCAATTAATTGTGTCTTCCTTACATCATGATTTTTGTTGTCCCAGAGTATGGTTTGGAAGGACTAGTTTCAACAAGGTGTGATGTGTATAGCTATGGAGTGATACTGATTGAAACTTTTACGAGAAAAAGGCCTAGTGATGATATGTTTTGCGGAGATATGAGCTTAAAGAGATGGGTAGAACTCTCACTTTCGGAGATCCCACATGAAGTGATAGATGCCAACTTAGTCATGAATTTGGAGGAAGAAATGATTGATAAGAATATGCAGTGTGTATCATCCATACTTGAATTGGCTTTGAAATGCTCTGCCGACTCTCCAGGGGATAGAATCAACATGAAACAAGCACATGCAGAGTTGCAGAAAATCAAACATCAATTTTCCCAATGAGATTCAAGTAAGTTATGTTATTTCTAAGATAATATTGTTCTATTACCATTTTATTGATGCTCAAGGTTTTTCTATCCCTCTTTGTCACGTTTTAAAAGGCAAAATCTTTCTGAACAACGCCTCTGCATCACCATTCTCACCAACTAAAACAACCCCTCTCAAAAGAGTTCTAAAAATTTTGATATTCCGCTCGCAGCCGAACTTGATGAAGCTGCCCAGAAGCGCAAACCCAATCTTCACATGGTATAGAAGGTAGCAGCAATTGATTGTGATACTCATCGAGCACATATTCAATTAGACGTCCCATTGGCGCATTCCATCGAACATGTAGAGGGCAACTTGGTATTTCCCCCCCAACTTTACCGTGTAACTCAACAATTTGTTATTCTTTTGTTATCGACACATTATTGGGATCTCTGTTTAATAAAATAGTAGTAATTCTTTGTATTTTCCAGACACCATTAATTGTTGGTTATGCATCAGGAACATGTGGAGGTTCATCTGCTAAAAAGAAAGGTATATTGACGATTAATGAGGATTAGGCAAGTTCAAATCAAAGATAAAAGGTAAAAGTTTTGTTCATGTGAATATTGTGTTGAATATGCAGTTATTTTTTCTGGAATATTAAATAAATTATTATCGAATAAGGCATTAAAACAGTTGCTCTGTAGATTTTTTTTTTTTTTTTGTATGTTGGTAACGTGGTCATGTTATTGTTTGTTTTTATTTGGGAGATTATTGTTTACATGTTGTTGTATGTAAATTATTAACTTGTTGCATTATTTATTTAGAATATTTAGCATAAACAGATGAAATATAAAATATAAATGGTTTATGCATGTGTGAATTCTGTGGCTTATGTTTGACTATTCAATTAATTTTTTATTTAGTGGGATGTGTCTTATTTGCTTGTGTTGCATATGAGATTTTTCTTTGTTTTTATTGATTTTAATATTCAAAACATATTAGTGATAGTCTTTATTAAAGTGTCCCACATTGGATTGGAGATAGTGGCATGAGCCACTTTATATGGTGAGACAACCCTCTCCCTTATGTAATGTTTTGTTTGGATCATAGCTAAAATAAGAGACCTTTTATATTTTTAATTAATTTATTTCACTTTTTTTTAGAAAAAAAAATGGAGGTTGCTGTGCTACCCATAATCACAATTAGAGAATAAAATCTCGTGTGGATTACTATAATTTAACAAACTTTGCGTTTGAACACATTTGGTGGGTTAAAGTAAAGCTTAATAGTCCCGTCATATAGTCCATTTCTTATCCTTCCGAGAAACTGGGGCGTGACAATACTAGTATTATCTAAATAATTTATTAAAAATATCTTGTAAATGACATTCAACATAAGCATAAATTTGTAATAGAAAAAATGGTTTATAAATTATAATTATCCATTCAAAACACAATATGTTACGAAATTAAAAGTTAAATTGGCAACCCAAATTATCAACAAATAAAATCCAGCTTATATACAACATGTTCAAAATCCAACCCAAAAAACAGTCCAAGTCCAACCCATATTATATAGTAGTATATTTCATTTGTCGCATTAAGACAACAAATAAATAAGATACTAATTAAATTATCATTAATCGACATATATATTGCAATTCCATTAAAATAAAATTATATAACAGTTGGTTGCAAAATCAAAACCAATGAACGTTACATATGTTTCATTATGCATTTATTAAAAATGCTATAGACAATTTCTCATAATTCAATCATGAGTTTCTTATTTTCCGATACATCAAAATCTCCTTTATTAATTACATCAAAAAATGAAAGCAAAAGATAATGCTTGAAAATTCAAAATAAAGAAGAAGAAAAAACTTTATTAACTATTATTGTAATGTTAATTACATGTTTTGTAAATTCTCAAGGATGACAAGTTATTGATAAACACTTTATCCCATTGTTAGAGCATCCACATTGGTGTTGCATGATAGCTTACTTAATGAGAGGGGGACCACATGGTGTAAAGAGGCTGCATTGGGTTACATGATAGCCTACATGATTTTTCTATTTTTCATTTAAGTTTCATTGCATAAATTTAAATCACACAATTTACTTCAAATTTAAATTGCATTAATTTTGAAATCCTAAAAATTACATAAAACTTAATAAAATAAAAACAAATCCTACAAATAACTATTCCGGCCCTAGAGGTCCGAAACGTGCCCAAACATTCTCCATCAAATCATATTGGAGCGCGGCGTGCAACTGCCTATCTCGGATAAGGGTATCTCTTTGCACATATTCCTCAAAGGAAACTAGGGTTGCTCGACCACTCTCCGTCGAGTCACTGCTAGACGCCCCATGTCCCGCGTCGTCATCTCTTCAATTGGTTGCTCCTTCACCTCCGTGCTCCACAATCATGTTGTGGAGAATGATGTAACACAACATGATGTCCTTGAGGTGCTCCAGGTACCAATTACGCGCGAGACTGCGAATGATTCCCTACTGAGCTTGAAGGACTCCAAAGGCACGTTTGACATCCTTTCGTGCCGATTCTTGCATCTTCTTGAACATATTAGTGCCGTTTGACGTCACTAATATTCAAAACATATTAGTGATAGTCTTTACCTAAATGTAATGTTTTGTTTGGATCATAGCTAAAATAAGAGACCTTTTATTTAAAAAAATATGGAGGTTGTTGCATTTGAATATGTTTGGCGTAAGGTTGAGCAAAACTGAATCGGTTTTTTTCAAACCGAATCGAATCGAATCAAACCAAATCGGGCGATTTGGTTCGATTTTTATAGATAAAACGACGCGGTTTAATTAGAAATTTTTCAAACCGCCAATTTATGATTCGGGTTCGGTTTGGAAAAAACAATTTGATTTCTAAACCGAATCCGCCCGAATTATTTAATAATAATTATAATAGTATTATATATTTTATAAATAATTAATATTAAATTATTAAACATTAGCCATTAGGGTTTTGTTTTAGATTTCAAAGTTCAAACTCATTCTCTAATTCTATTCTGCCCCCCGAATTAATATTATACTCCCTCCGTCCACGAAAGAACTTTCTATCTTTTCTTTTTGGATTGTCCACAAAAGAACTTCTTACCTATTTTTGGACTATACCCCACCACTTATAATAACTCTTACTTTCATTTTTTCACAACTCTGAATATTAATTATAATACTTTTTCATCACTCCCAATACACCCAACAATTTTTTCTCTACTTTTAATACACTCAATAATATTTTTCTTAAAACGCGTGCCACTCCCTCCTAGAAAGTTCTTTCGTGGACGGAGGGAGTATTATGCTATATTTGTTTTGAAATAATGATTTGATACATTTTGCCTTTTATTTTGTTGTGAACTTGTAGTTGTGTGGATTAAATTTGTGGTGAACATGAAATCTTTTAGATATGTATTTGTGGATTTTTAAGTATGCATTTTGGTGAATTTTTATCCATTTATTGGGCTGCCAAGCATTGATACCAGGTTTTTGAATGAAAAAAAAAATGAAACGGTTTACGGTTCGGTTCGGTTTTGGCAAGTCAAACAGTTTGGTTTGGTTTGAAATTTTTAGGACGGTTTGGGTTCGTGTTGCTCCAGTTCGGTTCGGTTTCGTTTCAACCCGAGCCGCCTGAATGCTTACCCCTAGTTTGGCGGGTCAAAGTAATAGAAGATTTTTTTTTAAAGCGAAAGTAATAGAAGATTTTAATTATTAAATTACACAAATGATCACTTTACTAACATAAAGTAACACTTTTATCAACATTTCTTGTAAAATAAGTACATTTGCATGCATTAAAATAAAATACTAATTAGTTATTGTTAAGAAAACTAATTGTTATTGATAAAAATGTTATTTATATAATATACTTTATGAGGAGGAGAAAGTTCGGTTCAAATCGATGTGTGAACGGTGCGAAAATCCACACAGGAGACCAACTCATAAAAATAAGTGATAATTTCCTTTTTTTTTTTTTTTTTTTTTTTTTTTTTTTTTTTTTTTTTTTAATCCACGCGAAACATGCATCCAAAATTACAAGAAAACAAGCTATAATTTACAAGGACAGGGAAAAATGAAAGAGTCTTGCTTTGTGTGAGAAAGTCTTATTGTTCAATGTAATTGTTCAAAGAAACAATAGGGCCGGATGGCCCTATTGGTGATTGAAACTTAAATTTTGTCCACAAAATTTAAAACATCAATATTTGGCCATCTTTTATGTGCTCTACCTAATTTACCCTTTAACCCAATAGATCCAACAACTTTCTTTGACCCGGATCCAGATTTAGGGATTAACCCATGCCTTGTCTACCCCCCAGACCCCCGACCCCACCCACCCCCCCACCCACCCCAAGCCAAAAAAAAATTTTTTTTTTTTTACTTCCCCTGCTTGTCTACCCCCAGACCCCCGACCCCACCCACCCCCACCCACCCACCCACCCACCCACCCACCACCCACCCCCAAGCCAAAAAAAAAAAAAAAATTTTTTACTTCCCCTGCCTTGTCTACCCCCAGACCCCCAACCCCACCCACCCCCCACCCACCACCACCCACCCCCAAGCCAAAAAAAAAATTTTTTTTTTTTACTTCCCCTGCCTTGTCTACCCCCCCAAACCCCCGACCCCACCCACCCCCGACCCCCCCCCACCACCCACCCCCAAGCCAAAAAAAAAAAATTTTTTTTTTACTTCCCCTGCCTTGTCTACCCCCCCACCCACCCCCAAGCCAAAAGGAACTTTTTAAACACTTCCCCTAGGGTTTAGATATTCCATTTAGGGTTTAGATTATCCATTTAGGGTTTAGATGTTCCATTTAGGGTTTAGATTATCCATTTAGGGTTTAAATGTTCCATTTAGAGTTTAGATGATGCTGTTGTTTCTATATTTGTTCTGCATGTTTGGCACTTATGGCACTATTAGTGCCATAAGTGCTAAAAAGACCATTTTACTTTATTTTATTTTGGATTTTCGTTGGCACTTATGGCATTATTAGTGCCATAAGTGCCATAAAATAAAATAATAAAGTAAAATTTTTTGGCTTGGGGGTGGGTGGGGTCGGGGGTAGACAGGGCAGGGGGAGTAAAAAAAAAATTTCGTTGGCACTTATGGCACTATTAGTGCCATAAGTGCCATAAAATAAAATAATAAAGTAAAAGTTTTTGGCTTGGGGGTGGGTGGGGTGGGTGGGGTCGGGGGTCTGGGGGGTAGACAGGGCAGGGGGAGTAAAAAAAAAATTTCGTTGGCACTTATGGCACTAATAGTGCCATAAGTGCCTAACCCGACCCGCGTGCCTGATCCTACCCGGCACGCGACCCGCGCTCCTGACCCTACCCAGTCCGCCCAATTAAGGGCAAAAACGTCCCAAAGCTATAAAAATGGCCAAAATTTGTGTTTTTTTCAATGTGTGGCCATAAATTGTGTTTTATGCTTCATTTTGGCTACTTCAAAATTTTACTCTTGTTCAAATTCATATTTAATTAAAGTAATATATGTAATTACAAACACCAACAAAATTAAAATTTAACTATAGAAATATATTCCATTTTTATTGTTCAACCCAAAAAAGGCCCATTTTTATTGTTGGATAAATGGTGACGGCCCATTATTAGTATTTTGCATACAAACGAATTTCATGAAGATGTAACCTGCTGATAGGTGAGGAAATAGTCTATATATACATACCATGTATACTAAATAATATTCCCTCCGTCCCACTCCAAATATCCTATTTTTTATTTTGGGTTGTCCCACTTCAAATGTGTCATTTCCTTTTTTGGCAATACACACAGTCTCTATACTTAATATTTAAATAATTTTCACAAACTCACTTTATTCATTTTATACACATTTCTTAATCTCCGTACCCAAAAGAAATGAGACATTTGGAGCGGGACAGAGGGAGTATTGTATTTTAAAACTCAACATATAAATAACAATGAAAAATGAACCTAGCTAGCTCCCACTTCACCAATTTTACTGTTTCCTAAATTTTTATAGGATATTCAATTTGTTATGCCAAAGTTCTTATTCCCTTAAACTTGAAGGAAATTGTGCAAAATACAGCCCTCATAAGAGTTTTTTACATATCATAGCCCATTCATAGCATCTTGCAGTTGAGATGATAATATTCCATAATAATTCTAAAAATTTCGAAATCTGAAAAATAAAATAATAATAATATTGTTTGAAAAGGAGGTGACTATCGTAGGAGTTGTCTCTCTAGTCTCTAGTAAAAGGCAGAAGAGGTAATTTTAGGTACACATGTATGTATTGTATATACATACAAAATAAAACAAAACAAATGAAGCAAGCACACACTATTACTCCACTAATAACCAAGAAAAATAGGATTTGAATCATGATTATATAACTATAGATCAAATTAAAGTGTTTGAAATATTCTGTTTTTTGAATGTTTTATAAAATGTTGAATGCTGTAAGTATTTATAATAATTTGGCAAAACTAAATGGCTAGATGCGTTTCAATTCAATTTAATTCTCTTAGTTGAATCCCACAAAATATATACACCGTCTTAATATCATATAATATGAGCAAGCACCACATTTATATGTACTAAATATAATTATCTAATTGTGTGGAAATGTAATTACCTTAATAATCATTAAATGGTAATTGAGATTAATAAACTCAAATTAAACTTAATAATTAAGTTTTGTTTTAAGTTAATTAAGTATATTTAATAACAGCATCGTGGGCCATTCTAACAACAATCCATTATAGGTTATTAGCGTTAATATTTATAGTTGTCTAAGGCTGCGTTTACTTTAATGGATAAATTTATCTATGGAAAATAATGGATAACACAAATTTATGTCTTTAAATGTCTCCTTCATTTTCCAACATTTGACATAAAAAGAGATGCTTACGATATTTTCTTCCTTATTTTCACTTCAAGGAAGAATAATATTATTCCTCCATTTTTGGTGTGATAATATTATCCATCCTTCAAGTGAAAATAAGGAAGAAAAAATGGTGGGCATCTCTTTTTGTATCAAAGATTGGAAAATGAAGGAGACATTTAAAGGCATAAATTTATGATATCAATCCTTTTCAATGGATAAATTTGTCCATCGAAGTAAACGCAGCCTAAGTAAACATATTATTTCGATGTAATATATATTGGAGTAGATGTTAGGTTGGTACACTCACGTTCCAACTCTGCTGCCAATTCGCCTCTACCAAGAGCTCTACTGGAACACTGAAATCACACGATAAAAGAAGAAGAAATCTGCACACCAGAAAATAACGCACACAAACTGTTTGACAAAAGGTCAGGAAGAGAATACAGCAGAAAAAGAGAAGAAAGATCAATCAAGCGAAGTATGCACACTACACTTCACTCAATTTGGAGACGTAGTGCCCAACAAAGGAAGAAGAAGATGAATAGTAACAATGGTATTTCTGTGCATCTCAGTCTATCGAAATCAAAGATTATAAATAACTACAGCAAGAGAGACATGCCCCCGTTCCTGCAGAGAATTAGCAACAAATAGCAGTGGTCTGGTTTTTCATTGTTTTTGTTTTATTTTTGCTTTTTTATCTTTCTTGAAATTAGCAACAATTCAAGAATTAATTCCTGTTGATTTGGGCAGATCGGTTGTTCATTTTTCCGTCGTCTAATCACAATATATCCATATATACCCCAAGCCCAAGGTATGAGTTTTGGCAGTGGATAATCTCACCTTCTTCTCCCAAGGAAGCTGCTTTGAATATCTAATTTTAAGTCCATCCATAGCACTCAGCTACTAATTTCCAGCAAAAATGAAAAGCTAAAAAACAAGTAGTTAATTAATTTAGTTGCAAGTAGGGGTGTAATCGAACCGAATAGTGGTGTGCTCAAGTTTGGTTTGTTTAGTATCGAATCGAATCTCGAACTTTACGTACCGAATACTTCGAGGCTCACGAGCCTAATCGAATCTATATGAACTTTCTAAATTTATGTTTATATTCAAAATATGGATTATTTTATTCAAAATAATAAATATATTAATTATTTTCTTATAACAAATAAAATTAATTAGAGATTTAATATAATTATTATTAATTTTAGTAAATAAATGTAAGTTGTAGTTACTAATAATTTATATTTTTCAAGCTGAATCACTTGACGAATATGTTCACGAGCTAACGAGCCGAATACTACTAAGCTCAAGTTTGGTTTGTTTATTTATCGAGCTTCTCTAAACGAACTTGAACGAACTTTTTTCGAGCTGAGCTCCGAATAGTTCGCGAGCGACTTGGTTTGTTTACAGCCCTAGTTGTAAGTAGCTCTCAAAAAAGAAAGAAAAAAATTAGTTGCTGGTTCATTGAACATGAACTTCTAGTGGACCCATTAATATAGTGGTAACGAAACATGTTTTTCATGGTAATGTGAATCAACTTCAAGAAAGCCCCAACCATGAAAGAGGCAACTGCCTCCCTCTCAGTTCATTCTGTACAACACAATTGATCATCTCACACTTAGTTAATTAACATCTGATCATTCCCAAATTAATCAGCAATCGGAATCATAATTAAGTTCATTAACCCAGATATAAACTTGTACTGCTGATACTATGCAGCCACAAAGCGCATCCTTGGCTGCTTCTTATCTACATTATATAGTTTTCAAGTGTGGATATATATTCCATTAATAATATACTCCCTCCGTCCCACTCTAATAGGCTCGTTTGCCTTTTTAGGATGTCCCACTAGAATGGGTTCGTTTTCCATTTTGAGTAAAAAAAAGTGTACTTAATTGGTGTGTCCCACTAGAATCGATTACGTACTTGTCTTGATTTATTTGGAGAATTTGAGATTTCTAAGTGTGGAGAATGTGGGTGAATTGAATTGGGGCATGTGAGCCACTACGAATTGCACTAGCCCCCAATTATGGTGGTGGCCCTTGATTCCTTGAAAAAGTGGTGGGATATGGAAAAATGAATCGCATAGCACTCAAGGCTAAATCACTATTAATACATATTATTACATCTTAGTCCTATCACCATGAGAAGATAATGACTAAGAGGTTGCTCAAACATTGTGTTGCTTCTTTTCTCATTTTTTTTTTTTTTTAATTCGGGGCGTGTATAGCACGCACCCGCAATAAAGCCGCTCTTCCCCTACCCGTTCTATCGTGAGCCTCTCGAGTAGGGAGGGGCTGCATCGCATTACTCGATGCCTCCTCTACTTGAGTAAGAGGCATCGCGTAATGCGATGCGGATGCTCTAAGAGGTTGCTCAAACATTGTGTTGCTTCTTTTCTCAATTAATTCTTTTTCTTTCTCAGTATTGTAGTTCTGAAATTCTCCGTCAAGGAATTCAAAGTGCCTCCCAAACCAATTCCATCATCAGTGACGCACTGACGATATGATTTCTATTTGTAAAGTTTTATTTAATTGACAAAATTATTTTGAATAGTAAGCATAGTGGCAAATGCGTCACTTAGAATCGAATAATACAATCTCGTATAAGACTAGGATAAAGAAATCCACTTTTAGTACAAGATTTAATGTAACATCTTATTTAAGAACCAATTGATTATTTTTCTAATCATATTGCTGTAATGTTATTCCCTTCATAATAGGTTGTTTCCCCTTCATAAATTTGACAATCTGTTACCGAATATTAAGTTGTAGAAGTCCAAATAATCATTAATGAAGCAAGCACACACTATTACTCCACTAATAACGAAGAAAAATAGGATTTGAATCATGATTAAGTTCATTAATTTGTAGTGACTGGGGCCCACATTTGTAGTCCACAACCTCAAGTCTTCCATTAATTTGTATGGACGACTTGACTCAAAACCCACACCCATCAACACTCTCAAGTCAAGCAAGTCTTGTACGTTATTTGTGTATATATATATATATGATGATTATTGGATGCAGTTATTAGCGACTTCATTATCATACTACAATCACAAGTTGAAACCATGGAGAAAAAGCTTTATTGCATTTTGCTGTATGCATTCCTAATCACCATAACCTTCCCAATGCTTTCTTCTGAAGCCAAACAACCTCTGAGCCTTGCAACTGATCAAACTGCCCTTCTTTCACTCAAACATACATCTCTTTTACTTGCAACTAATTGGACCAACTCCACCTCCGTCTGCACCTGGATTGGCGTCACTTGCAGCTTCCGCCACCACAGAGTAGCTGCCTTGAATCTCTCCAACATGGCTCTCTCCGCCACCATTCCACCGCAGCTCGGACACCTCTCCTTCCTCGTCTCCCTCGACCTCTCCAACAACCATTTCTATGGAGATTTGCCTCAAGAGCTGTCTCTCCTTCGCCGTTTGAAGTTCATATCTTTCCGACTCAACAACTTCACCGGAGACATCCCTCCGATGTTCGGTCAGTTACCAAAATTAGAGTACTTGTCTTTACTCAACAACAGCTTCATAGGTTCCATCCCAAAATCGCTCTCAAACCTCACAAACCTACAATTTCTTGACTTAACTTCCAATTCTCTAAGTGGAGAAATTCCAAAAGAGTTTGGGAGACTTCAAAGTCTACAAACTCTGTCTATTCAATCTAATCATCTCTACGGTGCTATACCATCAGCCATATTCAACATATCGACCCTTGTAACTATAGCCTTCACATACAATGAACTGAGTGGAAGTCTTCCAATAGACATTTGCAGTAATCTTCCATCCCTTATTGGGATTTATCTTTCTTTCAATCAGTTGAGTGGCGCGATTCCCACAAATCTATCCCAATGTTCACGGCTTGAGATCTTGAGCCTCTCTTACAACTCTTTTAGTGGGGAGATACCTTCAGAAATCGGCTACTTAACATCTCTTCGGGAGTTATATCTTGGTGCTAACAATTTGAATGGTATGGTTCAACTTCTTATCACATAAATTTGTGTAAATGAGATTTTATGACATTTTTTTGCCAGGAATACTACCACATGAGATTGGCCATCTTCATAATCTGGTTACTTTTCATGCTGGACAGAATGAGATTGCGGGCTCAATTGATTTCAATATTTTCATGAATATGTCTGCTCTGCAAACCATATATCTAGGGCGCAACAAATTCACAGGGAACCTTTCAAGGGATGTCGGGAATATAACCATGCTAACAAAGTTATTCCTCTCGGAAAACCATTTCACAGGTACAACAGAGTAATTTTCATGTAAATTGTCTGTTTAGCTACAATATATGTTTTTGAAATCTCATGTTCTGCAGGGCTTATTCCCACTGAATTTGGCCAACTTTACCATTTGGAGACATTATCATTAGATTCGAACAGCTTGAGTGGTTCGATTCCACATGAGCTCTTTAACATTTCAACTCTTCGGATTCTTGGACTTACCAGCAATGCTCTGTCAGGGGTTCTTCCAACCCATTTATGCCATGCCTCTCCCTTTCTTCAAGGATTGTATCTTAGCGGTAGTTCTATCACTGGAGCAATACCCAACGCTATCTCTAACTGTTCTCGACTCACAATTCTCTCACTTGCTGAAAACAAATTGAGTGGTTATATACCTACTCATCTCGGCAACCTAAGACATCTACAACGTCTTGAACTGTTCAGCAACAATCTTACCCAGGCACCATCTTCTTCCTTCATTACTTCATTGACAAATTGCAGGTCTCTAACTCATTTGACAATTCATGATAATCCTCTAAATGGTGTCATTCCGACTTCTGTCGGGAACTTATCTTCCTCACTTCGAACATTCTATGCCGACAACTGCAAATTCAGTGGCAGCATTCCTGTTGAAATAGGCAATTTAAGCAATTTGATTGAATTGCTATTGTCAGCAAATGAGTTATCCGGTAATATTCCACTAACTATAAGCCATTTGCATCAACTTCAAGGATTACTTCTGTTTCGTAACATGTTGGGAGGCTCAATACCACATGCTATATGTGATCTATTCAGCCTCGATACTTTATATATGAGCCATAATCAATTTTCAGGCCCAATTCCTAAATGTCTGGGAAATGTCTCCTCTTTAAGAAATCTTGGTCTAGACTTCAACATTTTGAATTCAAGCATACCATCAAGCTTATGGGGCCTAAAAGATTTGATCTATCTAGACTTGTCCTCCAATTCATTGAATGGATCGTTACCTCAAGAGATAAGTAACTTAGGAGCAGCAATATATATAAACATATCGATGAATCAATTGTCAAAGTCTATTCCTAGCACTATTGGGAAGTTGCAGAATTTGGTTAATCTGTCTTTGGCAAATAATAGACTAGAAGGTTCTATTCCTGTGTCTATGGGAAGCATGATCAGTTTGGCAGATCTCGACTTGTCGTACAACAACCTCTGTGGTTCAATTCCAAAGTCTTTAGAAGCACTTCGACACCTCGACTACTTTAATGTCTCTTTCAATAGTTTAAGTGGAGAAATTCCTAATGGAGGTTCTTTTATAAACTTCACTATGGATTGTTTTAAGGGTAATGAGGCATTGTGTGGAATTCCCAAGTTCCATGACCAAATTTGCTCTTCAATTTCTAATCACAAATCAAAGAGAAAGAAGGTGGAACGAGCTTCATTTATTGTTTTCGGGGTTGTGGCTTTCATCTCAGTTGTTTCTTTGGCCTTTATAATTATCAGAAACAAAAGGAAAGATAAGACAACTAGCAGAGAAGTTGATGAATTGATATTCATTGTGCCGGAAAGAATCTCTTATTTTGAATTGCTGCAAGCAACGGAAAGATTCGATGAAAGCAATTTACTTGGCACTGGGAGTTGTTGCTTTGTTTATAAAGGAATTCTTAACAACGGGAGGGAGATCGCTGTGAAGGTGTTTAATATGCAGCTAGAAGGTATTTCAAGAATATTCGATATCGAATGTGAGTATTACGTAGCATTCGACACAGGAATCTGACAAGCGTCATAAGCAGCTGCTCTAATGAAGAGTTCAAGGCATTAGTACTTGAATATATGCCAAAGGGAAACCTTGAAAAATGGTTATATTCCCACAACTATTGCTTGAATATGATGGAAAGATTGAATATAATGATTGATGTTGCATCTGCTTTGGAGTATCTTCACCACGGTTATTCAATGCCCATTGTCCACAGCGACTTGAAGCCTAGTAATGTACTGTTAGATGAAGACATGGTTGCCCATGTAAGCGACTTTGGGATAGCAAAGTTGTTATGCGATGGAGATAGCTTTGTGTTAACCAACACGCTAGCAACATTGGGTTACATCGCTCCAGGTGAAGTTAATTTCTCTAAATATATTGATTGCACTTCACTTTCAATCAATTAATTGTGTCTTCGTTACTGCATACATCATGATTTTTGTTGTTCCAGAGTATGGCTTGGAAGGGCTAGTTTCAACAAGGTGTGATGTGTATAGCTACGGGGTGATGTTGATTGAAACTTTTACGAGAAAAAGGCCTAGTGATGATATGTTTTGCGGAGATATGAGCTTAAAGAGATGGGTAGAACTCTCACTTTCGGAGAACCCAGATGAAGTGATAGATGCCAACTTAGTCATGAATTTGGAGGAAGAAATGATTGACAAGAATATGCAGTGTGTATCATCCATACTTGAATTGGCTCTGAAATGCTCTGCCGACTCTCCCGGGGATAGAATCAACATGAAACAAGCACATGCAGAGTTGCAGAAAATCAAACATCGGTTTTCCCTATGAGATTCAAGTAAGCTATGTTATTTGTAAGATAATATTATCCTATTACCATTTTACTGATGCTCAAGGTTTTTGTATCCCTCTTTCCTCCATATTTTATGTTCTTGAGTTTACATATAATCCTCTTTGTCACAACTTTAAAGGCAAAATCTTTCTGAACAACACCTCTGCCTCACCATTCTCACTAACTAAAACATCCACTCTCAAAAGAGCTCTGAAAAATTTGATATTCCGTTCGCAGCCGAACTCGATCAAGCTGCCCAGAAGCGCAAACCCGATCTTCAATTGATTGTGATACTCATCGAGCACACATTCAATTCGACGTCCCATTGGCGCATTCCGTCGAACATGTAGAGGCAACTCGGTATTTTTCCCCAACTTTACCCTGTAACTCAACAATTTGTTATTCTTTTGTTTTCGACACATTATTGGGATCTCTGTTTAATAAAATAGTAGTAATTCTTTGTATTTTCCTGACACCATTAATTGTTGGTTATGCATCAGGAACATGTGGAGGTTCATCTACTAAAAAGAAAGTTGTGTTGAATATGCAGTTGTTTTTTTTTGTATGTTGGTATTGTGGTCATGTTATTCTTCGTTTTTATTTGGGAGATTATTGTTTACATGTTGTATGTAAATTATTAACTCGTTGCAATATTTATTTAGAATATTTAGCATAAACAGATGAAATATAAAAAATGGTTTATGCATGTGTGAATTCTGTGGCTTATGTTTGACTATTCAACTAATTTTTTGTTTAGTGGGATGTGTCTTATTAATTTGCTTGTGTTGCGTATGAGTTTTTTCTTTGTTTTTATTGATTTTAATATTCAAAATATATTAGTGATAGTCTTTACCTAATGTAATGTTTTGTTTGGATCATAGCTAAAATAAGAGACCTTTTATATTTTTGATTAATTTATTTCACTTTTTTATTTTAAAAAAAATATGGAGGTTGCTGTGCTACCCATAATCACAATTAGGGAATAAAATCTCGTGTGGATTACTATAATTTAACAAACTTTGCGTTTGAACACATTTGGTGGGTCAAAGTAATAGAAGATTTAATTATTAAATTACTAAGAAATGTGATGAAGTAATCTAGTCATTCAGTTCCGTTCACCTACCCACGGTGGGCAAGCGTTAACGTGCCCACAGATTGCCACATAAGAAAAAGAATTAATCATATTGAACTACAATTAAAATTACCATTAATAATGTATTCATTATATATATAGAAATTTTTTATTTTTAGTCTCATTACCATAAACAAGAATTAACATAATAATTAGCTTAATTTAATTAAGTTTAACAACAACAGTAATTTGGAGATCCCACTTTCGGAGATCCCAGATGAAGTGATAGATGCCAACTTAGTCATGAATTTGGAGGAAGAAATGATTGACAAGAATATGCAGTGTGTATCATCCATACTTGAATTGGCTCTGAAATGCTCTGCCGACTCTCCCGGGGATAGAATCAACATGAAACATGAACATGCCGAATTGATCATTGAGAGACAGCCCTAGATTATTAAGTGTTAAAAACAAAAATATTTTATATTTTTCAAAAAATTATTTTATACTTGTAATACCACGATTTTGCTTCCACAAGAGTTTAGAGGAGTCATTAATTAAGTTGATTCGCAGCACCCCGGAGAAAAAATGTTTTAATTCCAATAAACAGAACCGATCACCTACCCATCGTGGGCATGTATAATGTGCCCACCATGATGTGGCAATTGTAATTATAGTAAGATAATTTTAATTAGAGTAAGATTTATTAATTGTCTTTCCTAATTAAAATTGCCACATCAATGGTGGGCACGTTATGCTTGCCCACGGTGGGTAGGTGATCGGTTCTGTTCCAATAAATACTTTGTTAAAGTTTTAAAGCAAATAACCAGACTTTGCACTTTGCGTAATTTCAATAATATTATATGAGTGTGATTTAAAGTTTTCATGTGAATATCACGTGAGTTTTAAATGATGGATCTTCAAGTCCATTTATTTTTGAAGTTGAGTTGGACCTAATTAATTGCTACTTTTAAAAGTATTTTGGCTAAATTCTTTTAAGCTCATTACATGTATTACTTCCTCCGTCCCATTGCTCACTTTTCATTTTAGGTTGTCCTACTTCAATAGGCCCAGTCTTAATATGAAAATGTTTAGGGCTTTATTAATTAACAATAAGAGAGTACTATTTAGTTTTTTCATAAGAGAGTACTCTTAAAATGTTAATTTTTGGTGGACCACACACCATTTAACTATCAAAAAATGAATTTCTTAATATCCATGCCGAAAAGAAATGAGCCTATTGGCCTAAGATGGAGGGAATTTTACACATATTTATACAATTACTTTCAATCACTACATTCTATATTCTTCACGGTTCTAAAGAATTCATCTCCAAGTAGTCTAGCAGAAATCTTCAACTTTCTTCTCCCTTTTCACAGAAAATTCTGATCTCTTGTGTATATACAAGAGCACACCATACTGCACATAATCAGCAGCTGCATCTAAAATCTTTTCTCATCACAATTTGGAACCAATTTATTTTGAGGTGGTCTTAGGTACACTCGGGTGTACCATACAACTGGTTGCACCTTCACTTAAATTTTGACCTGTATCCCGATTTAAACTCGTATCCTGACTCAAATCACATGAGAAATACTATTTTAGGTACCTGTCAACCCAGTTGTACGGTACACCCGAATGTACCCAAGATTTTGTGATTTATTTTCAGAGGTAAACCAACTCACATATTCAGTCAATAATCAGTAATCTATTTCAAGAACCATCACTTTTTTTACACATGGAACAACTTATGACAAATTGATTTGGAGTATATATCTATAATCTATACATACATCTACACACAAAGGCACTTTTCAGCATTTGAGCTATCAAAATATTTTTATAAAAACATGCTTTTGTGTGTATTGGTCTGTGGTCCGCGGCAAAGATAGAGAAGGCGAGAGAGGAAGATTTGGGGGAAGGAAGGAGAGAGAGGGATAGGGCAGCGCCCTTCGTCGGAGCATGAGGCGGTGGAGACTTCGCCGGCGGCGGGTGGCTGCGTAGCAGAGAAGGGTGTGAGGGAGGAGGGACCGATGCAAGAGAGAGAGTGAGAGATGTTTAATTTTTTTTCTCTTTTAAGAATTTTCAAAATTTTACTTTTATTTCCTACAAAAAAAATAAAAATTGACTTTTATGTTGGGCCCCGATCTATTTAATTTTATTTGGGCTCTTATTTAATAAGTGGGCTGCATTATTTTTTAAGATTGGGCCGATTTATTTTAATATTGGGCTGCATCTTTATTTGTTGGGTTTGCCCATTTAATTTATTAATTGGACCAAAGACTAGTTAATTTGGATTGTGATTTAATTAATTAAATTTCTCATTAATTATTTCTCTACAAGTGTTATTATATGCATATAATTGTTTGATTATATGTTTTAATTTATATACTAAAGTCTTACCAGTTTATGGACGAAGAATATTTTTAAGATGATTTTATGCTCAAGTTGAGTTTTTAAGTAAAAGTTGAGCAAGGGCATTGTTGGAACCCTTGGCCAGGAAAATAAATTTAAAATTTTATTTTGAAAATTCGAGTTTTGCGAATCTAGTTAGAAAGTGATGACAAGTTATGTAGTAGCCCGCTCTTTTATTTATGATAAAAACTAGTAAATGCAAATTTTTATAAATGAATCCAGTTTATGGTTCTGATTTTTTTTATCAGAGGCAGAGTTATTATTTTAGCGTTATATTTTTTATAACGTATGAAAAAAAAAAAAAAAAAAAAAAACGCGACGAGGATTATTGAGCAATCAATAATTATTATTTCCAAGTTATAACTGACTTAGCAAAGTCATGTTATTTATTAATCGAGAAACAGAAGCAGTTATATTTTATTAGTGCTACTAGAAGTCGAGAAATTATTCCGACTGCAACGCAAATTCAATCTACGGATTTAATCTAGATTCATATTACTGTATTAGCATCACCAAGGCATGAGGATATAATTCATTTATTCATCAATCTCATTCTCATACTTTACAAACTCTTATAACCAATTACAGTTTCACCTATCAATGCTATGAAGTAGATACATGAATATGCTAGACATATATGTAAGCATACAATCATCATTATTTTTTTTCCACTCCCTAATGTCTCCTACACTATACACGCATAATCTCCACTTCTCCACTCCACCAACTATCTCCACCACCTTTTGCTTTCTTCCACTACATTTTTTCTCACCACCCTTTCCACTCCACTAATTCCACTACACCAAACTTTCCACCTACTCCCTTCCCCACCACACGCAAGAATGCATCTAACATTCCATTATACAGGCAACAATCTTTTCATCATCTTCATTCTTCACTAAGGAACCGAAGAGCAGCCACGAGTTCTGCCATAAGCACACTGCTCCGGCAGTGTTTTGCAAGGCGATTCCAGCCATCCAAAAGGTTCCCAAAAATTCCCAAATTAATTGTGTATCATCTTTCATATGTTTGCTATACTTTGGCAAAATTTCAGAAGGTTTGAAGCTCTTATGATTTATTTATGAATTTGTAAACATCACTGCCCATCTGGAATACATTTTTGGTAAACAATCTTTGGGAGGCCATAAGTAAAGTTTCAATCGGTGAAAACCTTTGAAACTTGAATATGTCACTCTAGACTCCTGTATCTTTCTTTTGACATCGGCCTCACCATTTTGGAATAAGGGAAACAACCGGTATAAATTCTTGAAATCTAGTTCTTATTCCATGTACCATCCAGTAGATTTTACAAACCTACGACTTTGAGGTGGCAAAGCCCGACTTAAATCTTTGATTCTCAAGCCTAGCTTTCTACTGAATATTCAATGACATGTTGGGAACTTACTTGCTTAGTTTTAGAATTTTTGGTGAAGCCTAAAGTTGGTTTTCTAATTTATGTTATGAATCTGCCAAACTTGAACGCTTTTTGTGCACTGAACTTTAGACAGTCATATCTTCTAAACCATGAATGTTCTTAGAGTAAATCCAACTGGAGAGTGTTATGATCTCTCCTTAGTTTCCAGATTGACCCTTGGGGTTCCCAGTGGAGTTTTGTAAAGGGAGATATGAATTTTTAAAGAAAGCCCACTGACTTGGTTGTAATCTGGAAATCTGAAATTTTCAGATTTTTGCTTGTTAAATACCCATCTTTGAGAGGGCATATCTTGCTCGTTTGAATTGTTTTTCATTCGATTCAAATTGGAGAATGATCCTTGAAATGTCTAGTTTCCAGAATGTCTTTTGGAGCATCATTTGGAGATCCGAGGCAGATTTGGTGTCTGTTGCAAAACAACCCCTTAAGAGCTCAAGTTGTTGAATTATTTTCTATGTATCAAAGTTTATTTTAAAGGATGTTTCATGAAAGATTTCGTATATGTGCGTAACAAGTTTGGGACTATTTATTTTAAATGAGGTCCGTTCTTTATTTAAATTATGATGGACTTTTAATGAATATTTTTGGGATTAAACTCTTATTTCTTGATTTATATAAATTATTTTTTTTAAGGACTTATAAATATGAATTTCGTAGGCCTACTGACCTACTGTGATCGACGGTTTGTCGATGTCTAATAGCTTTGAAAATTTTATAGCAAGTCCTGACATGAGTCTTGAGTACCCTGGTAAAATTTCAAGCCATTCCAACTTCGTTTGATACTTCTTTAAAATGCAAAACCTAAACTGCACATAACTACCGAGAATTTCAGAGAACAGATGAAAGAGTCATTTATTTCAGTAGCTTCCTGTGTGATCTAGCTTTCCAAATTTTTATGGTATTAACCTTATTGTGTTAGCTAGATATCCACCAAAGTTGAGCCCAGTTTGACAACGTTTACTATTTGTCAAAAATCCAAGTTTTCGATTGTTCAAAACTGCCGAACATGGTAGATCGTGGTAAAAACGTCATATCTCTCAAACCACTTGGAGTTTTCGACTCTACTTTTTTTTATATGAAACTAGATTCGAAGATCTTTCTTTCGGTATGAGTCTCGAGTCCAGGAGATGTCGGAGTCAGAACAGATTAAATTTTGAAGTTGAGTCAGTGTAAAAACAGAGCATGTTTTGATGATGTTTGATTGTGATTCTTATGTGCCTTATGTGTTTGTGTTGCCTATGTGTTTGAATGAGATTAGACGAGGTATGATTGATTTTTGACTGTCTTTAATGTAACGAATTATGGATGCTAGAACCCTAAAACACTAAAAGATACCCTAGGCACGTAGAATTAGACTTTGTCTTATGACAATTACTTCACGAACTTATCGACTCTTCATCAATGAAGGTCCGGGCGACAGAAAGTGAAGCCGAAGAAGAAACGACTCCACGCCAGCTTTAAGAACAATTGAGGTGGGCAATTCCTTACGCGTAAATAAAATGCTATGCAAATGTTATGCTTTAAAATGCAAATTGGATCTTCAAGTATGGTATGCTTTATTACGCTTAAATGAGTTAAGCTTTATTATGCTGCACGTTAAATGATTTACGCTATGCTGTTTATACTATTTACGCCCTATGTAATTTACGCTTGATTACATTTATTTACGCTTGAATGCTTTACGCTGATAAGTTTATGCTTATGTTTGATGCTTGCGTCTGTTGGGGGAGGCCTCCCTCAACAGTACGATGCCGTGTCCGTTGAGGAGGGCCTTCCTCACGGCGCGATGCCCGTGTCCGCTGAGAGAGGCCTCTCTCGCGGCGCGATGCCAGTATGCCAGTATGCCAGTGTTACAGCGTCTATTGGGGGAGGCCTCCCTCAATAGTACGATGCCGTGACCGCTGAGGGAGGTCTCCTCTCACGGTGCGATGCCCGTGTTCGTTGGGGAAGGCCTTCTCCACGACACGATGCGTGTTTATGATTGTTAATGATGAAGAATGCGCTCATGCTGTTTATGAATTTGGAAATGTTTAATGAGCAAAGGATTTGAAAGAAACTTATGCCTCTTATGCGATGTTGTGAAATTGTTAATGATGTTATGTTATATGCTTGGCAACTGCCCACTAAGTACTCTTGTACTTAGCCCTTCGATGTTTATGTTTGTGCAGGTTGAGCTGTGATGGGCGATGAAGTGTTGTTGCTGAGTGGAGTTTTTGTTGAACTTAAAGTAGGCTCAGAAAGGATACATGTCTTCATACATGTATCTCAGTTATGCATTCCGCTATAAACACTGATTATTTCAGTTACATCTTCCGTTGCAAACTCTGATAATGTTTTAGCCAAGCCCCTAACGATGCCTTTTTCCTTTTAAGGAATATAACGCGTATACAAGTTCTTTGAGTACCCTTTTTATGCGACCTATGCCTTTTTTTCCTTTTTAAGGAATATTTCACGCGTATTCAAGTCCTTTGAGTATTCTTTTATACGCCCCTTTCTCAACCCGCTTCTTAATTTCCCTTCCCCAGTCATGGTTTTCCCGGATTAATTATCCTTAATTAAGGCCGGTCGTGACAGAGTGGTATCAGAGCAGTTCGTTTGCTCTGAGCCTAAGAGTTTATTTAAGCCAAACTTAGAATGGATCACTAAAGTGTCTAGAGTTCAATCGACAAAGCTCAGCACTTCATCGCATCACACTCAACGAAGCAGAATGGTAAGCTCTTCCAAGTTTTGAGTTAATGTTTACAAAACGTCAGAATTATCGTAATAACAAAGTGAGTAACTGTTAATAGCTATGTTATGTTGTTATTGAATGAAATGATTTACGCAAGTACGATTAAGTATGCCTATGGAATAAATCCTTATGAACATAGAGCTATTAAGATATGAGATCACCACTACGACAGAACATAGAAGCAAACATAGAAGAAATTAGATTGTATCTTTTGGTGGCTATAGTGAAGGCAGCAAGATAAGTGATACGTATAGAAAAAAAATTTTCTTAAGCTGATGATATTATAGCCACTATAAATCTCCATGACTTATGCTTAAGTATCCAGTTTAGATGATGTGATAATATATGCTTAAGGATTGTTATGACTCATAGATTTGAGATGCTAAGGACCCTTAAAGCTTACTACATCAATGATCAATGATGTCATTGGAGTCATGACTTGTTTACAAGTTATATTAAGTTGACATTTACAAGAATTCTTTTGAGGCTTGTATTAGATTATGCTAGAGTGTACTAATTGGCACATCTTTGCTATCAGAATGCCGCCTAAGAGAGGACGCCCTGCGAAAAACAATAACAATCGCAGAAACCGTAACGCTGTACCCGAAGAACCACAAGATGCTCGAGGACATAACCCATCCCCTCCGCCTCCGACTAGGAGAGTCGAAGAACTCTTTTTAAGGCAAAATCCACCTACGTTTGACGGAACGAGTGAACCGGCTGAAGCTGAGATTTGGGTGCGTGCAATGGAACGCATTTTCAACTTTCTACGTTGTACTGATGAGGAGCGCCTATCTTGCGTCTCTTTCCAACTAACAGGATCAGCTGACTTCTGGTGGGAAGCACGTCGAAAAATTCTGACACCTGAACAATGGGCAAGTTATACTTGGGAAGATTTTAAGACGGGATTATATGATAAATATATTCCGAAAAGCTATAGGAAGAAGAAAGAAGCTGAGTTCTACGAGTTGAAGCAAGGAAATAAATCTGTGGTTGAATACGACAAGGAATTTTGCAACCTGTCTAGGTTTGCTCCGCAACAAGTGGACACAGATGAGAAGATGGCAGAGAAATTTTGTGCCGGTCTACGGTACGAAATTAAGATGGCTCTAGCAAGCCACGGAGGACTCTCATACACGGAGTCTCTGAACAGGGCACTTGACGTTGAAGCTGCAATGCCGTCGGACAAGTCAGCCCCATTGTTGATCTCAACGCCAAATGATCCACCAGTAGCCTCACATACTCTCAAAGGGAAGCGCAAGTGGGACAACAACGAAGACAATATCAATCAGACTAGTAAGAAAGTGTGGCAAGAATATGAACGGGCCGAACAATTTATTCAACCAAGGCACGAGGCACAGACTAACCTCGAGCGAACTGGGGGTAACCAAGGTCAGAAAGGAGTTTTACCTTGCCCAAATTGTGGTAAGATGCATAGGGGTATTTGTCGGGCTGGAACTAACGGTTGTTACAATTGTGGCCAAAAAGGTCACTACTCCACGCAATGCCCCAATAGACAACGAGGTTCAGCAGTTGGGAACACCCGCACCCCCTTGCCAGCAATACGTGGACACTTGCGAAATCAGCCTCAATCACATCAGTGAAAATCTTATGGAGACACCGCAGACAAGAAAAGCTACGTGGGAGCTTGAAAACAAGATGAAGGAAAAATACCCCGAATTGTTTTAGCAGAGATATGCAAATTTCGGGACGAAATTTTTGTTAAGAGGGGTAGTATGTAGTAGCCCGCTCTTTTATTTATGATAAAAACTAGTAAATGCAAATTTTTATAAATGAATCCAGTTTATGGTTCTGATTTTTTTTATCAGAGGCAGAGTTATTATTTTAGCGTTATATTTTTTATAACGTATGAAAAAAAAAAAAAAAAAAAAAAAACGCGACGAGGATTATTGAGCAATCAATAATTATTATTTCCAAGTTATAACTGACTTAGCAAAGTCATGTTATTTATTAATCGAGAAACAGAAGCAGTTATATTTTATTAGTGCTACTAGAAGTCGAGAAATTATTCCGACTGCAACGCAAATTCAATCTACGGATTTAATCTAGATTCATATTACTGTATTAGCATCACCAAGGCATGAGGATATAATTCATTTATTCATCAATCTCATTCTCATACTTTACAAACTCTTATAACCAATTACAGTTTCACCTATCAATGCTATGAAGTAGATACATGAATATGCTAGACATATATGTAAGCATACAATCATCATTATTTTTTTTCCACTCCCTAATGTCTCCTACACTATACACGCATAATCTCCACTTCTCCACTCCACCAACTATCTCCACCACCTTTTGCTTTCTTCCACTACATTTTTTCTCACCACCCTTTCCACTCCACTAATTCCACTACACCAAACTTTCCACCTACTCCCTTCCCCACCACACGCAAGAATGCATCTAACATTCCATTATACAGGCAACAATCTTTTCATCATCTTCATTCTTCACTAAGGAACCGAAGAGCAGCCACGAGTTCTGCCATAAGCACACTGCTCCGGCAGTGTTTTGCAAGGCGATTCCAGCCATCCAAAAGGTTCCCAAAAATTCCCAAATTAATTGTGTATCATCTTTCATATGTTTGCTATACTTTGGCAAAATTTCAGAAGGTTTGAAGCTCTTATGATTTATTTATGAATTTGTAAACATCACTGCCCATCTGGAATACATTTTTGGTAAACAATCTTTGGGAGGCCATAAGTAAAGTTTCAATCGGTGAAAACCTTTGAAACTTGAATATGTCACTCTAGACTCCTGTATCTTTCTTTTGACATCGGCCTCACCATTTTGGAATAAGGGAAACAACCGGTATAAATTCTTGAAATCTAGTTCTTATTCCATGTACCATCCAGTAGATTTTACAAACCTACGACTTTGAGGTGGCAAAGCCCGACTTAAATCTTTGATTCTCAAGCCTAGCTTTCTACTGAATATTCAATGACATGTTGGGAACTTACTTGCTTAGTTTTAGAATTTTTGGTGAAGCCTAAAGTTGGTTTTCTAATTTATGTTATGAATCTGCCAAACTTGAACGCTTTTTGTGCACTGAACTTTAGACAGTCATATCTTCTAAACCATGAATGTTCTTAGAGTAAATCCAACTGGAGAGTGTTATGATCTCTCCTTAGTTTCCAGATTGACCCTTGGGGTTCCCAGTGGAGTTTTGTAAAGGGAGATATGAATTTTTAAAGAAAGCCCACTGACTTGGTTGTAATCTGGAAATCTGAAATTTTCAGATTTTTGCTTGTTAAATACCCATCTTTGAGAGGGCATATCTTGCTCGTTTGAATTGTTTTTCATTCGATTCAAATTGGAGAATGATCCTTGAAATGTCTAGTTTCCAGAATGTCTTTTGGAGCATCATTTGGAGATCCGAGGCAGATTTGGTGTCTGTTGCAAAACAACCCCTTAAGAGCTCAAGTTGTTGAATTATTTTCTATGTATCAAAGTTTATTTTAAAGGATGTTTCATGAAAGATTTCGTATATGTGCGTAACAAGTTTGGGACTATTTATTTTAAATGAGGTCCGTTCTTTATTTAAATTATGATGGACTTTTAATGAATATTTTTGGGATTAAACTCTTATTTCTTGATTTATATAAATTATTTTTTTTAAGGACTTATAAATATGAATTTCGTAGGCCTACTGACCTACTGTGATCGACGGTTTGTCGATGTCTAATAGCTTTGAAAATTTTATAGCAAGTCCTGACATGAGTCTTGAGTACCCTGGTAAAATTTCAAGCCATTCCAACTTCGTTTGATACTTCTTTAAAATGCAAAACCTAAACTGCACATAACTACCGAGAATTTCAGAGAACAGATGAAAGAGTCATTTATTTCAGTAGCTTCCTGTGTGATCTAGCTTTCCAAATTTTTATGGTATTAACCTTATTGTGTTAGCTAGATATCCACCAAAGTTGAGCCCAGTTTGACAACGTTTACTATTTGTCAAAAATCCAAGTTTTCGATTGTTCAAAACTGCCGAACATGGTAGATCGTGGTAAAAACGTCATATCTCTCAAACCACTTGGAGTTTTCGACTCTACTTTTTTTTATATGAAACTAGATTCGAAGATCTTTCTTTCGGTATGAGTCTCGAGTCCAGGAGATGTCGGAGTCAGAACAGATTAAATTTTGAAGTTGAGTCAGTGTAAAAACAGAGCATGTTTTGATGATGTTTGATTGTGATTCTTATGTGCCTTATGTGTTTGTGTTGCCTATGTGTTTGAATGAGATTAGACGAGGTATGATTGATTTTTGACTGTCTTTAATGTAACGAATTATGGATGCTAGAACCCTAAAACACTAAAAGATACCCTAGGCACGTAGAATTAGACTTTGTCTTATGACAATTACTTCACGAACTTATCGACTCTTCATCAATGAAGGTCCGGGCGACAGAAAGTGAAGCCGAAGAAGAAACGACTCCACGCCAGCTTTAAGAACAATTGAGGTGGGCAATTCCTTACGCGTAAATAAAATGCTATGCAAATGTTATGCTTTAAAATGCAAATTGGATCTTCAAGTATGGTATGCTTTATTACGCTTAAATGAGTTAAGCTTTATTATGCTGCACGTTAAATGATTTACGCTATGCTGTTTATACTATTTACGCCCTATGTAATTTACGCTTGATTACATTTATTTACGCTTGAATGCTTTACGCTGATAAGTTTATGCTTATGTTTGATGCTTGCGTCTGTTGGGGGAGGCCTCCCTCAACAGTACGATGCCGTGTCCGTTGAGGAGGGCCTTCCTCACGGCGCGATGCCCGTGTCCGCTGAGAGAGGCCTCTCTCGCGGCGCGATGCCAGTATGCCAGTATGCCAGTGTTACAGCGTCTATTGGGGGAGGCCTCCCTCAATAGTACGATGCCGTGACCGCTGAGGGAGGTCTCCTCTCACGGTGCGATGCCCGTGTTCGTTGGGGAAGGCCTTCTCCACGACACGATGCGTGTTTATGATTGTTAATGATGAAGAATGCGCTCATGCTGTTTATGAATTTGGAAATGTTTAATGAGCAAAGGATTTGAAAGAAACTTATGCCTCTTATGCGATGTTGTGAAATTGTTAATGATGTTATGTTATATGCTTGGCAACTGCCCACTAAGTACTCTTGTACTTAGCCCTTCGATGTTTATGTTTGTGCAGGTTGAGCTGTGATGGGCGATGAAGTGTTGTTGCTGAGTGGAGTTTTTGTTGAACTTAAAGTAGGCTCAGAAAGGATACATGTCTTCATACATGTATCTCAGTTATGCATTCCGCTATAAACACTGATTATTTCAGTTACATCTTCCGTTGCAAACTCTGATAATGTTTTAGCCAAGCCCCTAACGATGCCTTTTTCCTTTTAAGGAATATAACGCGTATACAAGTTCTTTGAGTACCCTTTTTATGCGACCTATGCCTTTTTTTCCTTTTTAAGGAATATTTCACGCGTATTCAAGTCCTTTGAGTATTCTTTTATACGCCCCTTTCTCAACCCGCTTCTTAATTTCCCTTCCCCAGTCATGGTTTTCCCGGATTAATTATCCTTAATTAAGGCCGGTCGTGACAAGTTATAAAGGCTAAGGCTGATTTTAGGACTACGAGTTTAAGTTGAGAACTTATCTTCTAGATCCTACAGAAGAAGATATTTAGGTTCCCGATCAAACTCTATTAAATTGTTTGGATTGTCTACAAATCATGTGATACTTTATTTATAAAATGTATGTTTGAGCTAATAAGCTCGATTTTATGAAAAGTTAAAGTTGATGGTTCATACTTAAAATGTTTTTGCTCTCTATTGGTTATTGCTTCTATCAGAACATTGTTGGCTCTGCCAACCAGAATTGTATATGTACATCAAAATCTGTTGTCTAGAGAGATTCGATGACAACCAGTTGTAGATAGGGCCCAGTAGATGAGCCATGAAAATATGAGCCAGATTATTTTTAGTATGCATGGAATGACTTGTTTTAAAAATATTCTATGTTATACTATTCAAAGCATGAAGTATCCTTTCAGAATAGCTTTCAAAATATTTTTAAATGGCTCAACCCACTGAGTACATTAGTACACAGCCCTGCAACTGTTTTCAAAAACCTTTTTCAAAACCTTTTGCAAATTAAACAATTGGTGGTGACATGCGAGGCTGAGAAAGAGGTTGTTGTTGTTTGAAGAACACTTTGTTTTACTTCCGCTAAAATTAATTCACTTAGTGAATATTATCCTATGCCCGACTATGTTGATACTTTCGGACTGTTTTAATCTGAATTTCATTTTCTAACATTTTCCGATTATTTTCCTGCATATATTATTTTCCTAGTATAAAATATCATTTTGGTCTCAGACCTTCAAACTTTCGATGCTAATAGGAAGAATAATTATATTATAACGTCGTACTTGTTAACTTTTAAATACGACGTATTTTTCGATTAATGAAATGATGCTCGACTCTAAGGGCACAATACCCATTTAATTCAAGTAAAGCCTAGTAGTCCCGTCACATAGTCCATTTCTTATCCTCTCGGAAAATTGGGGCGTGACAATACTATTATTATCTAAATAATTTATTAAAACTCGACATTTTATATCTTGTAAATGACATTTAACAGAAGCATAAATTTGTAATAGAAAAAATGGATTATAATTATCCATTCAAAACACACTATGTTAGGAAATTAAAAGTTAAATTGCCAACCCAAATTATCAACAAATAAAATCCAGCTTATATACATGTTCAAAATCCAACCCAAAAAATATTCCAAGTCCAACCCATAGTATATTTCATTTGTCGCATTAAGTCAACAAATAAATAAGATACTAATTAAATATCATTAATCGACATATATATTGCAATTCCATTATAAAATTATATAACAGTTGGTTGCATAATCAAAACCAATGAACGTTACATATGTTTCATTATGCATTTATTAAAAATGCTATAAACAATTTCTCATAATTCAATCATGAGTTTCTTATTTTCCGATACATCAAAATCTCCTTTATTAATTACATCAAAAAATGAAAGCAAAAGATAATGATTGAAAATTCAAAATAAAGAAGAAAAAGAAACTTTATTAACTATTATTGTAACTTTACATGTTTTGTAAATTCTCAAGGATGGCAAGTTATTGATAAACACTTTACCCCATTGTTAGTGTTACAATTAGGGAACGTTTACTTTGGAGGATTAGGCTTGATAGATAAAAATAATAAAGTTAATCCCTTATTTACTTAGATGGATTACAACTTTGGGATATCCCAAAGCCCTTGATTATTTCTATCATTCAAGCTAGTTTTGCTTGATTTTTATCCCATGGAAAGGGTGGGATTGGAGATATCCTACTCTTGAGTATAAAAATAATCAGTCATGCACTGAAAAGCAAATACAAGGTGTCACAAGCTCTGCTTATAAGATATAAAGGCAAGCAGAGGTATGTAACCTGCCTCCATCCTATCAGTATTTGTGTATACACAGGAAAATACTTCATGCACACATTCTTCTCGGTATCATTAATTCTGTGTATTGGCAATTGTCCCCATTTTTTTGGTTGAGACATCTTATGCTTCAATTTGGTTCGTGAAATTGCTCTAGGCTTGAATAATGATGCTCTTAGTGAATTCCCAAGTAGAGAAGCATCTCGATTTCTGACACAATATTCCATTAATAATATACTCCCTCCGACCCACTCTAATAGGCTCGTTTGCCTTTTTAGGATGTCCCACTAGAATAGGCTTGTTTTCCATTATGAGTAAAAAAAAGTGTACTTATAATTGGTGTGGACCACACCACTTTTCAACTAAAAAGTAAGTTTTCTTAATCTCCGTGCCCAAAAAAAGTGAGCCTATTAATGTGGTATCCATGATGTTGATCTTAGTTGGTGATTACATACTTGTCTTGATTTATTTGGAGAATTTGAGATTTCTAAGTGTGGAGAATGTGGGTGAATTGAATTGGGGCATGCATGTGAGCCACTACAAATTGCACTAGCCCCCAATTATGGTGGTGGCCTTTGATTCCTTGAAAAAGTGGTGGGATATGGAAAAATGAATGGCATAGCACTCAAGGCTAAATCACTATTAATACATATTATTACATCTTAGTCCTATCACCATGAGAAGATAGTGTTAAACTGACTAAGAGGTTGCTCAAACATTGTGTTGCTTCTTTTCTCAATTTTCAAATTTATCACACAATTTTCCTCTCATTTTAACTTTATCACATCAAATCTCTTCTTGGAATGAACGTTTACCTTTCTTCTATTTTTTGCTCTGGTTTTTCTTCTTCTTCTTTATATTGCCATTGAAGGATTTTTTGTACTGCGTTAAGTCTTACTTGTCTTCTATTTTTTCTCTGTTTTTTCTTCTTTTTATTGCTATTTAAGACTTTTTTTTTGTACTATGTTAATTCTTCATTAATTCTTTTTCTTTCTCAGTATTGTAGTTTCCAAATTCTACGTCATGGAATTCAAAGTGCCTCCCAAACCAATTCCATCATCAGTGACGCACTGACGATATGATTTCTATTTGTAAAGTTTTGTTTAGTTGACAAAATTATTTTGAATAGTAAGCATAATGGCAAATGCGTGACTTAGAATCGAATAATACAATCTCGTATAAGACTAGGATAAAGAAATCCACATTTAGTACAAGATTTAATGTAACATCTTATTTAAGAACCAATTGATTATTTTGCTAATCATATTGCTGTATTGTTATTCCCTTCATAATATATAGGTTGTTTCCCCTTCATAAATTTGACAATCTGTTACCGAAGATTAAGTTGTAGAAGTCCAAATAATCATTAATGAAACAACCAAAATGACTATCCCAAATGCAGTGAGCACTACATTTGTTTAAGTACACATGTACCCGGGTTCGATCCCTCTTGGGAACGAATTGGTGATTGGAGATATAAGGTGGAGTTTGGTGAATGGAGAGATAAGGTGATTCTTGGAGTGGATGGGGAACTAACTACTAACATCTAACATGACTTTGACCGATCAAAAAAAAAAAAAAAAAAAAAATGTATTGTATATACATACAAAACAAAACAAAACAAATGAAGCAAGCACACACATTTGTAGTCCACTAATAACGAAGAAAAATAGGATTTGAATCATGATTAAGTCCATTAATTTGTAGTGACTGGGGCCCACATTTGTAGTCCACAACCTCAAGTCTTCCATTAATTTGTATGGACGACTTGACTCAAAAGCCACACCCATCAAGACTCTCAAGTCAACCAAGTCTTCCATTAATTTGTGTATATATATGTGATGATTATTGGATGCAGTTATTAGCGACTTCATTATCATAATACAATCACAATTTGCAGCCATGGAGAAAAAGCTTTCTTGCATTTTGCTGTATGCATTCCTAATCACCATAACCTTCCCAATGCTTTCTTCTGAATCCAAACAACCTCTGAGTCTTGCAACTGATCAAACTGCCCTTCTTTCACTCAAACATACATCTCTTTTACTTGCAACTAATTGGACCAACTCCACCTCCGTCTGCACCTGGATTGGCGTCACTTGCAGCTTGCGCCACCACAGAGTTGCTGCCTTGAATCTCTCCAACATGGCTCTCTCCGCCACCATTCCACCACAGCTCGGACACCTCTCCTTCCTCGTCTCCCTCGACCTCTCCAACAACCTTTTCCATGGAGATTTGCCTCAAGAGCTGTCTCTCCTTCGCCGTTTGAAGTTCATATCTTTCCGACTCAACAACTTCACCGGAGACATCCCTCCGATGTTGGGTCAGTTACCAAAATTAGAGTACTTGAATTTACGCAACAACAGATTCATAGGTTCCATCCCAAAATCGCTCTCAAACCTCACAAGCCTACAATTTCTTGACTTAACTTACAATTCTCTAAGTGGAGAAATTCCAAAAGAGTTGGGAAGACTTCAAAGTCTACAAACTCTGTATGTTCAATCTAATCATCTCTCCGGTGCTATACCATCAGCCATATTCAACATCTCGACCCTTGTATCTATGGCCTTCACATACAATGAATTGAGTGGAGAAATTCCAAAAGAGTTGGGAAGACTTCAAAGTCTACAAACTCTGTATATTGAATACAATCATCTCTCCGGTGCAATACCATCAGCCATATTCAACATCTCGACCCTTGTAGCTATAGCATTGTCATACAATGAATTGAGCGGAAGTCTTCCAACAGACATGTGCAGTAATCTTCCATTTCTTGCTGAGATTTATCTTTCTGTCAATCAATTGAGTGGCGCGATTCCCACAAATCTATCCCAATGTTCACGGCTTGAGTTGTTGAGCCTCTCTGTAAACTCTTTTAGTGGGGAGATACCTTCAGAAATCGGCTACTTAACATCTCTTCAAGTGTTAGCTCTTGGTGACAACAATTTGAATGGTATGGCTCTAGTTCTTATCACATAAATGTGAGTAATTTCATGACACTTTTTTTTTGCCAGGAATACTACCACATGAGATTGGCCATCTTCAGAGTCTGGTTACTTTTGGTGCTGAAAAGAATGAGATTGCGGGCTCAATTGATTTCAATATTTTCATGAATATCTCTTCTCTGCAAAGCATATATCTATGGCGCAACAAATTTGTGGGGAACCTTTCAAGGGATGTCGGGAATATTACCATGCTAACAAATTTACAGCTCCAGGAAAACCATTTTACAGGTACGACGGAGTAATTTTCATGTAAATTGGTCTGTTCAGCTGCAATATGTGTTTTTAGCTACAGTTTTGAAATCTCATGTTTTGCAGGGATTATTCCTACTGAATTTGGCCAACTTTACCATTTGGAGACATTAGACTTATCATCGAACACCTTGAGTGGTTCGCTTCCACATGAGCTCTTTAACATTTCAACTCTTCGGATTCTTTCACTTGTCGGCAATGCTCTGTCAGGGGTTCTTCCAACCCATTTATGCCATGCCTCTCCCTTTCTTGAACAACTTTATCTTGGCAGTAATTCTATCACCGGAGCAATACCCAACTCCATCTCTAACTGTTCTCAACTTATGAACCTCTCACTTAATGAGAACAAATTCAGTGGTTATATACCTACTCATCTTGCCAAACTAAGACTTCTTCAAAGTCTTCTGCTGTTCAGCAACAATCTTACCCAGGCACCATCTTCTTCCTTCATTACTTCATTGACAAATTGTAGGTCTCTAACTACTTTGTCAATTTCTGATAATCCTCTAAATGGTGTCATTCCAGCTTCTGTCGGGAACTTATCTTCCTCACTCGAAAGATTCTATGCCTACAACTGCAAATTCAGTGGCAGCATTCCTGCTGAAATAGGCAATCTAAGCAATTTGATGACATTGGCGTTGTCAGCAAATGAGTTATCTGGTAATATTCCACTAACTATAAGCCATTTGCATGAACTTCAAGGATTAGATCTTCAAGATAACATGTTGAAAGGCTCAATACCACATGCTATATGTGATCTATTCAGCCTCAATACTTTATTCATGAACCAGAATCAATTTTCAGGCCCAATTCCTAAATGTCTGGGAAATGTCTCTTCTTTAAGAAATCTTGGTCTAGAGTCCAACATTTTGAATTCTAGCATACCATCAAGCTTATGGGGCCTAAAAGATTTGATCAAATTAGACTTGTCCTCAAATTCATTAAATGGGTCACTACCTCTAGAGATGAGTGACTTAGGCGCAGCCATCTATATAAATGTAGCAATGAATCAGTTGTCAGGGTCAATTCCAAGGAATATCGGAAAGTTGCAGAATTTGGTTGATCTGTCTTTGGCAAATAATAGACTAGAAGGTTCTATTCCTGTGTCTATGGGAAGCATGATCAGTTTGGCAAATCTCGACTTGTCATACAACAACCTCTCTGGTTCAATTCCAAAGTCTTTAGAAGCACTTCAACACCTCGACTACTTTAATGTCTCTTTCAATAGTTTGAGTGGAGAAATTCCTAATGGAGGTTCTTTTAGAAACTTCACTATGGATTCTTTTAAGGGTAATGAGGCATTGTGTGGAATCCCCAAGTTCCATGTCCAAATTTGCCCTTCAATTTCTAATCACACATCAAAGAGAAAGAAGGTGGAACGAGCTTCATTTATTGTTTTCGGGGTTGTGGCTTTCATCTCAGTTGTTTCTTTGGCCTTTATAATTGTCAGAAACAAACGGAAAGATAAGATGACTAGAGAAGTTGATGAGTCGATATTCATTGTGCCGGAAAGAATTTCTTATTATGAAATGCTGCAAGCAACAGAAAGATTCGATGAAAGCAATTTACTTGGCACTGGGAGTTCTTGCTCTGTTTATAAAGGAATTCTTAACAATGGGAAGGATATCGTTGTCAAGGTGTTTAATATGCAGCTAGAAGGTATTTCAAGAATATTTGATATCGAATGTGAGATACTACGTAGCATTCGACACAGGAATCTGACAAGCGTCATAGGCAGTTGCTCCAATGAAGAGTTCAAGGCATTAGTACTTGAATATATGCCAAAGGGAAACCTTGAAAAATGGTTATATTCCCACAACTATTGCTTGAATATGATGGAAAGATTGAATATAATGATTGATGTTGCATCTGCTTTGGAGTATCTTCACCACGGTTATTCAATGCCCATTGTCCACAGCGACTTGAAGCCTAGTAATGTGCTGTTAGATGAAGACATGGTTGCCCATGTAAGCGACTTTGGGATAGCAAAGTTGTTATGCGATGGAGATAGCTTTGTGTTAACCAACACGCTAGCAACATTGGGTTACATCGCTCCAGGTGAAGTTAATTTCTCTAAATATATTTATTGCACTTCACTTTCAATCAATTAATTGTGTCTTCCTTACTGCATACATCATGATTTTTGTTGTTCCAGAGTATGGCTTGGAAGGGCTAGTTTCAACAAGGTGTGATGTGTATAGCTACGGGGTGATGTTGATTGAAACTTTTACGAGAAAAAGGCCTAGTGATGATATGTTTTGCGGAGATATGAGCTTAAAGAGATGGGTGGAACTCTCACTTTTGGAGAACCCAGATGAACTGATAGATGCCAACTTAGTCATGAATTGGGAAAAAGAAATGATTGACAAGAATATGCAGTGTGTATCATCCATACTTGAATTGGCTCTTAAATGCTCTGCGGACTCTCCCGGGGATAGAATCAACATGAAACAAGCACATGCAGAGTTGCTGAAAATCAAAAGTCGATTTTCCCAATGAGATTCAAGTAAGCTATTTCAAAGTTCTATGTTATTTCTAAAAGGATATCATATCCCAAATTTTCTATCGCAAAGTTAGCTAATGGTGTCTTCTTCATTTGGTGGCTCTTATGAGGCACGCAGTGTTGATGATTTTGAAGAGGCAGTAATTTGGCTCTGGATAGTGGTGAGGTGGATGACATAAAGAATGGAAAATTTGGCTTGGTCCGTTTGTTGGTTTTTCCTATCGTTGTTAATTCGTTCTTCTTGTTTTTTTTTTCTTTTGTGTTTTTCCCATTGGATTTTCGCCAGAAAGGTTTTAATGATGGTCGGTCCTTAGTTAGTATCCTTGTGCTTTCAAGGGTTTGCTAGGTTTTCTTTTTTCGTTTTTCTCCTTTTATATAATTTCTATTTCAACAACTGATACTCAAGGTTTTTCTATCCCTCTTTCCTCCTTATTTTATGTTCTTGAGTTTACATATAATCTTCTTTGTCACAGCTTTAAATGCAAAATCTTTCTGAAAAACGCCTCTGCCTCACCATTCTCACCAACGAAAACAACCCCTCTCAAAAGAGTTCTGAAAATTTTGATATTCCGCTCGCAGCCGAACTTGCTCAAGCTTCCCAGAAGCGCAAACCCGATCTTCACACGGAATAGAAGGTAGCAGCAATTTATTGTGATACTCATCGAGCACACATTCAATTCGACGTCCCATTGGCGCATTCCGTCGAACATGTAGAGGGCAACTCGGTATATCCCCCCAATTTTACCGCGTAACTCAACTTTTCTGGAATATTAAATACTATTATCGGAAAAGGCACTGAAAACAGTTTCTATGTGGATTTTTTTTTGTATGTTGGTATCGTGGTCATGTTATTCTTTGTTTTTATTTGGGAGATTATTGTTTACATGTTGTTGTATGTAAATTATTAACTCGTTGCATTATTTATTTAGAATATTTAGCATAAACAGATGAAATATAAAAAATGGTTTATGCATGTGTGAATTCTGTGGCTTATGTTTGACTATTCAACTAATTTTTTGTTTAGTGGGATGTGTCTCATTAATTTGCTTGTGTTGCATATGAGTTTTTTCTTTGTTTTTATTGATTTTAATATTCAAAACATATTAGTGATAGTCTTTACCTAATGTAATGTTTTGTTTGGATCATAGCTAAATTAAGAGACCTTTTATATTTTTAATTAATTTATTTCACTTTTTTTTAGAAAAAAAAATGGAGGTTGCTGTGCTACCCATAATCACAATTAGAGAATAAAATCTGGTGTGGATTACTGTAATTTAACAAACTTTGCGTTTGAACATGAACGCCTCCAATACTGTCAGCCTTAATGCAACCAACCCCACTGCCGTCAACCATACACTCTTGTTTATAAAATAATTTATAAGGTTATAAATAAATATTCATTCTTGTTTTCTTTCGTTGAATCAATAGGCATGCTTTTATCATACATTAAGCTTACATATGTATTTTTTTTTTTGAAAGCGGCACAACATTTGTATTAATTATAGGGGATTGCTTTATCGCCAAGTTGGGGATAAGGTGTTGGTCAAATTACAACCTTATCGTCAAACTTCAGTAGCTGGTCGAAGTTCTCCTAAGTTGGCACTTCGATACTATGGTCCATTCACGATCATAGAGAAGATTGGGGCTGTAGCTTACCGTTTGGAGTTGCCGCCTACTAGCCGCATTCACCCCGTCTTCCACATCTCTACCTTGAAACCTTTTAAGGGAGATGGTACTGAGTTGATTTGCCAGTTGCCTCCAGATTCGGTGCAAGCTCAACCAGTAATTACCCCAATCGCAGTCTGCTCATCGCGCCACATGCTCTCTCATGGCAAGGTGCGACACCAAGTGCTGGTTCAGTGGTTCGGCGAACCACCTGAGAGCTCGACGTGGGAGGATTTTGAAGATTTTAAGCGAGATTTTCCCCAGTTTCACCTTGAGGACAAGGATGTTCCAGAAGTGGTGGGGAATGATACACCTGACAACACTACCAGCCCAAGCCCAACCAAGGAAGACGAAGGCCCACGTTGCACCAAGCCCACTCGAGTAACCAAACTCCCCATCAAGCTCAAGGATTACATTTTAGGATGAAAATACCTACTGGTCCCCTCCTCCCTCTGAAAGTTGTTGTTATGGCAGGTCTAGCTGTCGTTTGTTTTTAGCTTAACCGAAGGCCTGTGTGCCATTTAATATGTCTCTACTCTAGTTAATTTGCTTTCTCATTGAATGAAAAACTCAGTTGTTGTTCTGAAATTCTCAGCATTTTCTCTGTTGTTGGAGTCAGAGTTCACTCGAAGAACTCATAGTTGATTAGGAGTGTATCAGTTTGTCATATGATCAGGCAAGCATAAATTAATTTATAAGTGAAACCAATGTAGGTCGCCCTTCATAAAACCAGATATTGGCGAATCATCATAGAAAAGCCAATATCATAATTTGTTCAAGAAACAAAACCCAATCCCAAATTTCAAGATTAAGAGCTATCTGAAATACCCTTAATTAAACTAATTTCTTCAACTATAATTAAACATTCTACAATCATAAACTCCATGACTAATATTGAAAGAAATAAAAATCAAAGGAACAATTTGAAGATGAGAATTTCTTTTATCATACAGGGTTGATGAGGAATTAGTTGAATCTAGCTATCTTGCATTGAGGGGAAAATTGTAGCTATATCGTAATTGCTACAGTACTCAGAAGGATTACAATCGATTGGATAAACATAATTGATTAAATAAATTCCGCTAAGCCCATGATTATCGGTTGAATTATTCATTAAATCTAAGATAATAATATGATTATATTAATATAATATAAAATATGTAATAGGGGTAAAATAGGCAATCCACAAGTTATCCCATAGAGTACGTAGGCATTTTTTCTATTAGTATAGTATAGATATAGATATAGATTTATATTTCAACTACTGATGCTCAAGGTTTTTGTATCCCTCTTTCCTCCATATTTTATGTTCTTGAGTTTACATATAATCTTCTTTGTGGCTTTAAAGGCAAAATCTTTCTGAACAACACCTCTGCCTCACCATTCTCACCAACTAAAACAACCCCTCTCAAAAGAGTTCTGTAAATTTTGATATTCCGTTCGCAGCCGAACTCGATCAAGCTGCCCAGAAGCGCAAACCCGATCTTCACACGGCATAGAAGGTAGCAGCAATTGATTGTGATACTCATCGAGCACACATTCAATTCGACGTCCCATTGGCGCATTCCGTCGAACATGTAGAGGCAACTCGGTATTTCCCCCCAACTTTACCGTGTAACTCAACAATTTGTTATTCTTTTGTTTTCGACACATTATTGGGATCTCTGTTTAATAAAATAGTAGTAATTCCTTGTATTTTCCTGACACCATTAATTGTTGGTTATGCACCAGGAACATGTGGAGGTTCATCTACTAAAAAGAAAGTTGTGTTGAATATGCAGTTGTTTTTTCTGGAATATTAAATAAATTATTATCGAATAAGGCACTGAAAACAGTTGCTATATGGATTTGTTTTTTGTATGTTGGTATTGTGGTCATGTTATTCTTTGTTTTTAGGGGTTTTTGTAAATAAAATCACGAACAATTTTAAATTTGCAATTTTAACGTGACTTTTAAAGTGTGGCGAATTAAATCATCACCTTTTCAATTTTTGCAATTTCATCCCCTCAATTTTTTCCGGCCATCGGAGTGATGAGTTGGAGCTTATGTGGATTATTTTTTTCCATGTAATTAATTTCTAACTAAGATTAAATTGCTGACTAAGATTAAAATAAAATCAAAACCTAATTCTTTTATTTCACTTCTTTTTCGTCTTTTATAAAAATATATTTGATGTGTATCTTAAGTTAAAGATCATGACAAGATCTTCAATTTGATTTAAAATTCATTAAATATGAATTTGAAATAAATAATTTATTATAATTTAAAATTTTAAAGTGATTATTTTTCTCTCTCCTATCTCTTTTACAATATTCTTTATTTTTTTCTCTTTCTCCTTATTTTGTTATTATATTATTTCTATTTGTATCTCCTTCTCCTACAAAATTTATATATCTTCTCTTATCTTTTGATTAAAAAAATATAATATTTATTTGTTGAATTATTTTATCAAAGCATACATAAATATATTTAAATTAAAAATATTAATTAAAAAATATAATGCACAATTATCAACAAATATCGAGACAATATTATAAAAGTATTTATTAATTTTAATTTTAATAGAAAATAATAATCAATAACAAAAAACTTTCGGTAAATTTAATTATTATTATTATACAATACTCATTGAACTTAATATTATACTCCTACTCATTAAGTTGATAAAATTATTACTATACACTATTTTAAATCAAATACTAATATTTAAATTAATATATTTTTTGTTATTAATTAATTTGATTCATAACATAATTTCAAATTTTAAAAATAAATAAATATATCGTGGCCGTGCATCGCACGGGAGGGCGTACTAGTTTAAGGAAAATGGGGGATACTGAAATAAGTTCGACGAAAAAGAAGAAAAATAAAAGAATTAGGTTTTGATTTTATTTTAATCTTAATCAGCAATTTAATCTTAGTCAGGAATTAATTACGTGGAAAAAAAATAATCCACATAAGCTCCAACTCATCACTCCGGTGGCCGGAAAAAATTGAGGGGACGAAATTGTAAAAATTGAAAAGGTTATGATTTAATTCGCCACACTTCAAAAGTCAAGTTAAAATTGCAAATTCAAAATTGTTCGTGATTTTATTTGCAAAAACTCCTTGTTTTTATTTGGGAGATTATTGTTTACATGTTGTTGTATGTAAATTATTAACTCGTTGCAATATTTATTTAGAATATTTAGCACAAACAGATGAAATATAAGAAATGGTTTATGCATGTGTGAATTCTGTGGCTTATGTTTGACTATTCAACTAATTTTTTGTTTAGTGGGATGTGTCTTATTTGCTTGTGTTGCATATGATCAGTTTTTTCTTTGTTTTTATTGATTTTAATATTCAAAAAATATTAGTGATAGTCTTTACCTAATGTAATGTTTTGTTTGGATCATAGCTTAAATAAGAGACCTTTTATATTTTTGATTAATTTATTTCACTTTTTTATTTTAAAAAAAAATATCGAGGTTGCTGTGCTACCCATAATCACAATTAGGGAATAAAATCTCGTGTGGATTACTATAATTTAACAAACTTTGCGTTTGAACATGTTTGGTGGGTCAAAATAATAAAAGATTTTAATTATTAAATTACTAAGAAATGTGATGAAGTAATCTAATCATGAGGATGCTAGTCGATCTCCGTATATATAAACGTAATTAATTTCATCAATTTTTTTTAAAACAATATCTAATCTATTAGAAAGTAAATAGTGATGTTTATATGAAGGGCTGTGCTGCGCTTGCAGTGCTCAAGCGATAAGGGACTGATCCATCAATATGTGGTCGCAAAATGGAACATGACATCCAACGGCCATGATTCAGCGCCACTCCCCAACATCCAACCCACAGCCGTCCGATGCAAATCTGCAATCACAAATTAGAAAGCAGCGGCTGCATGGCATTCTCGAAGGGCCTTTTTTAACCTCAAGTCTAAGTCTTCGTCTTTGTCTCAACCTCAAGTCTTCGTCTTTGTCTTCGTCGTCTCAGTCTCTATAAGTGATCGTATGTTGAACTAGTTTTATTGTGAAGCCGGTTTCACCATGAAAGAGACCACCTCAAAAATAAAAATGAAGGAAATTGTGAAAAACATATATATAGCCCTCATAAGAGTTCTTTACATATCATAGCCCATTTATAGCATCTTGCAATTGAGATGATAATATTCCATAATAATTCAAAAAAATTCGAGAAATCTGAGATGAGTAGCATAGTGTCAAAATATATATATATAGCCCTCAAGTCTTCGTCTCAGTGTCTATAAGTGATTGGGCCGACATCTAAGGAGGACTTGACTCAAACAGAAAAAACAAAAAACAAAAAAGACATCAAAAGCCACATCCATCAAGACTCTCAAGTCAAGAAACTCTTGTAATATTTGTGTATATATATATATATGATGATTATTTCATACAGTTAATTATTAGGGACTTAATTATCATAATACAACTAATTAATAAAAATATTCAAAACTATATAATACAGCATGAAGGAGGCAACTGCCTCTCATTTCATGCTGTAGAACACAATTTTTAAGTCTTCGTCTTTGTCTCAACTCTTCACCTTCGTCTTCGTCTGCGTCTCTGTCTTTGTCTCAGCCTCAAGTCTTCGTCTTCTTCTCAGCCGGGCCAACATTTGTATGGACCACGAGAGAGTAGGGATGGAAATAACATCCAACGACGAACTTGACTCAAACGGAAAAAACAAAAAACAAAAAAGACATCAAAAGCCACACCCATCAAGACTCTCAAGTCTTGTAATATTTGTGTATATATATTTGATGATTATTGGATGCAGTTATTAGAGACTTAATTATCATAATACAGTCACAATTTGCAGCCATGGAGAAAAAGCTTTATTGCATTTTGCCTTATGCATTCCTAATTACCATAACCTTCCCAATGCTTTCTTCTGAAGCCAAACAACCTTTGAGCCTTGCAACTGATCAAACTGCCCTTCTTTCACTCAAACAACACATCACCTCCGACCCTTCTCTTTTACTTGCAACTAATTGGACCAACTCCACCTCCGTCTGCACCTGGATTGGCGTCACTTGCAGCTTCCGCCACCACAGAGTAGCTGCCTTGAATCTCTCCAACATGGCTCTCTCCGCCACCATTCCACCGCAGCTCGGACACCTCTCCTTCCTCGTCTCCCTCGACCTCTCCAACAACCTTTTCCATGGAGATTTGCCTCAAGAGCTGTCTCTCCTTCGCCGTTTGAAGTTCATATCTTTCCGACTCAACAACTTCACCGGAGACATCCCTCCGATGTTGGGTCAGTTACCAAAATTAGAGTACTTGAATTTACGCAACAACAGCTTCATAGGTTCCATCCCGAAATCGCTCTCAAACCTCACAAACCTACGATTTCTTGACTTAACACACAATTCTCTAAGTGGAGAAATTCCAAAAGAGTTTGGGAGACTTCAAAGTCTACAAACTCTAGTTGTTCAATTCAATCATCTCTCCGGTGCTATACCATCAGCCATATTCAACATCTCGACCCTTGTAGCTATAGCATTGAGAGACAATGAATTGAGTGGAAGTCTTCCAACAGACATGTGCAGTAATCTTCCATTTCTTGCTGGGATTTATCTTTCTAAAAATCGGCTGAGTGGCGCGATTCCCTCAAATCTATCCCAATGTTCACGGCTTGAGGTGTTGAGCCTCTCTTACAACTCTTTTAGTGGGGAGATACCTTCAGAAATCGGCTACTTATCATCTCTTCAGCATTTATCTCTTGGTGGTAACAATTTGAATGGTATGGTTCAAGTTCTTATCACATAAATTTGTGTAAATGAGATTTTATTAGTTTTATGACACTTTTTTTGCCAGGAATACTACCACATGAGATTGGCCATCTTCAGAGTCTGGTTACTTTTGGTGCTGAACGGAATGAGATTGCGGGCTCAATTGACTTAAATATTTTCATGAATATGTCTGCTCTGCAAACCATATATCTAGGGCGCAACAAATTCACAGGGAACCTTTCAAGGGATGTCGGGAATATTACCATGCTAACAGAGTTATACCTCTCGGACAACCATTTTACAGGTACAACAGAATAGTTTTTATGTAAATTGGTCTGTTTAGCTACAATATGTGTTTTTGAAATCTCATGTTTTGCAGGGCTTATTCCCACTGCATTTGGCCAACTTTACCATTTGGAGACATTATTATTAGATTCGAACAGCTTGAGTGGTTCGATTCCACATGAGCTCTTTAACATTTCAACTCTTCGGAGTCTTGGACTTACCGACAATGCTCTGTCAGGGGTTCTTCCAACCCGTTTATGCCATGCCTCTCCCTTTCTTGAAAGATTGTTTCTTAGCAGTAGTTCTATCACCGGAGCAATACCCAACTCCATCTCTAACTGTTCTCGACTCACAATTCTCTCACTTGCTGAAAACAAATTGAGTGGTTATATACCTACTCATCTCTGCAAACTAAGACTTCTTCAAAGTCTTGAACTGTTCAGCAACAATCTTACCCAGGCACCATCTTCTTCCTTCATTACTTCATTGACAAATTGCAAGTCTCTAACTTATTTGGATATTTCTAATAATCCTCTAAATGGTGTCATTCCTGCTTCTGTCGGGAACTTATCTTCCTTACTCGAAAGTTTCTATGCCTACAACTGCAAATTCAGTGGCAACATTCATGTTGAAATAGGCAATCTAAGCAATTTGATGACATTGGCGTTGTCGGCAAATGAGTTATCTGGTAATATTCCACCAACTATTAGACATTTGCATGAACTTCAAGGATTAGATTTGTCTGCTAACAGGTTGGGAGGCTCAATACCACATGCTATATGTGATCTATTCAGCCTCAATACTTTAGTTATGAGCCAGAATCAATTTTCAGGCCCAATTCCTAAATGTCTGGGAAATGTCTCTTCTTTAAGAAATCTTTATCTAGACTCCAACATGTTGAATTCAAGCATACCATCAAACTTATGGGACCTAAATGATTTGATCAATCTTGACTTGTCCTCAAATTCATTAAATGGGTCACTACCTCTAGAGATGAGTAACTTAGGAGCAGCGATCTATATAAACCTATCGATTAATCAGTTGTCAAAGTCTATTCCTAGCACTATTGGGAAGTTGCAGAATTTGGTTGATCTGTCTTTGGCAAATAATAGACTAGAAGGTTCTATTCCTGTGTCTATGGGAAGCATGATCAGTTTGGAAAATCTCGACTTGTCGTACAACAACCTCTCTGGTTCAATCCCAAAGTCTTTAGAAGCACTTCAACACCTCGACTACTTTAATGTCTCTTTCAATAGTTTAAGTGGAGAAATTCCTAATGGAGGTTCTTTTAGAAACTTCACTATGGATTCTTTTAAGGGTAATGAGGCATTGTGTGGAATCCCCAAGTTCCATATCCAAATTTGCCCTTCAATTTCTAATCACACATCAAAGAGAAAGAAGGTGGAACGAGCTTTATTTATTGTTTTCGGGGTTGTGGCTTTCATCTCAGTACTTTCTTTGGCCTTTATAATTGTCAGAAACAAAAGGAAAGATAAGATGACTAGAGAAGTTGATGAGTCGATATTCATTGTGCCGGAAAGAATCTCTTATTATGCACTGCTGCAAGCAACAAAAAGATTCGATGAAAGCAATTTACTTGGCACTGGGAGTTCTTGCTCTGTTTATAAAGGAATTCTTAACAATGGGAAGGATATCGTTGTCAAGGTGTTTAATATGCAACTAGAAGGTATTTCAAGAATATTCGATATCGAATGTGAGATACTACGTAGCATTCGACACAGGAATCTGACAAGCGTCATAAGCAGTTGCTCCAATGAAGAGTTCAAGGCATTAGTACTTGAATATATGCCAAAGGGAAACCTTGAAAAATGGTTATATTCCCACAACTATTGCTTGAATATGACGGAAAGATTGAATATAATGATTGATGTTGCATCTGCTTTGGAGTATCTTCACCACGGTTATTCAATGCCCATTGTCCACAGCGACTTGAAGCCTAGTAATGTGCTGTTAGATGAAGACATGGTTGCCCATGTAAGCGACTTTGGGATAGCAAAGTTGTTATGCGATGGAGATAGCTTTGCGTTAACCAACACGCTAGCAACATTGGGTTACATCGCTCCAGGTGAAGTTCCTCTAAATATATTAATTGCACTTCACTTTCTATCAACTAATTATGTCTTCCTTACTGCATACATCATGCTTTTTTTTTTCTTTCCAGAGTATGGCTTGGAAGGGCTAGTTTCAACAAGGTGTGATGTGTATAGCTACGGGGTGATGTTGATTGAAACTTTTACGAGAAAAAGGCCTAGTGATGATATGTTTTGCGGAGATATGAGCTTAAAGAGATGGGTAGAACTCTCTCTTTCGAAGAACCCACATGAAGTGATAGATGCCAACTTAGTCATGAATTTGGAGGAAAAAATGATTGACAAGAATATGCAGTGTGTATTATCCATACTTGAAATGGCTCTTAAATGCTCTGCGGACTCTCCCGGGGATAGAATCAACATGAAACAAGCACATGCAGAGTTGCTGAAAATCAAACGTCAATTTTCCCAATGAGATTCAAGTAAGCTATTTCAAAGTTCTATGTTATTTCTAAAAGGATATCATATCCCAAATTTTCTATCGCAAAGTTAGCTAATGATGTCTTCTTCATTTGGTGGCTTTGATGAGGCACGTAGTGTTGATGATTTTGAAGAGGCAGTAATTTGGCTCTAGATAGTGGTGAGGTGGATGACATAAAGAATGGAAAATTTGGCTTGGTCAATTTGTTGGTTTTTCCTATCGTTGTTAATTCGTTCTTCTTGTTTCTTCTTTTTTCCTTTACCGGTGTTTTTCCCATATGGTTTTCGCTAGAAAGGTTTGCTAGGTTCTCTTTTTCGTTTTTATCCTTTTATATAATTTCTATTTCAACAACTGATACTCAAGGTTTTTCTATCCCTCTTTCCTCCTTATTTTATGTTCTTGAGTTTACATATAATCTTCTTTGTCACAGCTTTAAATGCAAAATCTTTCTGAAAAACGCCTCTGCCTCACCATTCTCACCAACTAAAACAACCCCTCTCAAAAGAGTTCTGAAAATTTTGATATTCCGCTCGCAGTCGAACTTGATCAAGCTGCCCAGAAGCGCAAACCCGATCTTCATAAGGCATAGAAGGTAGCAGCAATTTATTGTGATACTCATCGAGCACAAATTCAATTCGACGTCCCATTGGCGCATTCCGTCGAACATGTAGAGGGAAACTCGATATATCCCCCCAATTTTACCGTGTAACTCAACTTTTCTGGAATATTAAATACTATTATCGAATAAGGCACTGAAAACAGTTGCTATGTGGATTTTTTTTTGTATGTTGGTATCGTGGTCATGTTATTCTTTGTTTTTATTTGGGAGATTATTGTTTACATGTTGTTGTGTGTAAATTATTAACTCGTTGCATTATTTATTTAGAATATTTAGCATAAACAGATGAAATATAAAAAATGGTTTATGCATGTGTGAATTCTGTGGCTTATGTTTGACTATTCAACTAATTTTTTGTTTAGTGGGATGTGTCTTATTAATTTGCTTGTGTTGCATATGAGTTTTTTCTTTGTTTTTATTGATTTTAATATTCAAAACATATTAGTGATAGTCTTGACCTAATGTAATGTTTTGTTTGGATCATAGCTAAAATAAGAGACCTTTTATATTTTTAATTAATTTATTTCACTTTTTTTTTAGAAAAAAAATGGAGGTTGCTGTGCTACCCATAATCACAATTAGAGAATAAAATCTGGTGTGGATTTATTGAATAGACTAGGCTGTAGATTGTAGATGAAGAACTCATGTTTATTGGATATGAAAATCAGATCTACAAGATGTAGAAGCTGCTCTATTTATACAACGAAATAGAAGCTTCAAGAAGATGATTACAATTAACTTGCTAACTACCGTCTACTGTAGCTAACTAACCTCTGCTGTAACTAACTAACAGAAACTAAGGCAACAAAATTAACTTTGCTGCAACATTTCAAATATACTCCAATACACCCCCATGAAACCAGACCTTCATCATGTGCGAAGCTCAACAAGATTTAACCTTTCCCGTAACATACAGAATCGTGTATCAGCTAACGGTTTGGTGAATATGTCAGCTAATTGATCCGTGGAAGGCACATACCCTATGTCCACAGTGCCATCCTTGACCTTGTCACGAACGTAGTGAACGTCGACCTCGATATGCTTGGTGCGGGCATGAAAAACTGGATTCTCGGCCAAAGCGATTGCACTCACATTATCACACCAAAGCTTGTGAGGAGCTGTGATAGGGAGGCCAAGTTCGTGACATAAGGCTTGCAGCCAAACAATTTCTGTAGTGGCATTAGCCACGCTCCGATATTCGGACTCTGCACTACTTCGTGACACAACCTCTTGCTTTTTGGCAGACCATGTAATGAGATTAGGCCCTAAGAAGACACAATGCCCTCCGGTGGATCGTCTATCATCCGGGCAGCTGGCCCAATCTGCATCTGAGAAACCAACAATATGAGATGAAGAGGAAGGATGAAAGGCTAATCTGAGAGAAGCAGTGCCCTTCAAATAACGAAGTAGGCGTTTACACGCATTCCAGTGATCAGTAGTGGGATTTGTCAAAAACTGACTTAGTTTATTGACAGAAAAGGCAATGTCTGGCCTTGTGATAGTGAGATATTGCAATGCTCCAATAGTACTGCGGTATAGAGTAGGATCAGGAAAGAATTCACCATCAGTTTTGGAAAGCTTAGCAGCTGGAAGCATAGGCGTAGGGCAAGATTTGCTGTCAACCATCTTTGTTTTAACCAAAAGCTCATGAAGATACTTATGTTGGCATAAGTAAAAACTCTTGCTGTGATGAAGCACTTCAATTCCCAAAAAATAGCTAACACCCCCAAGATTTTTAACTGAAAACTTCTTGTGAAGATGATCAATAACAGAGTTGACAATAATAGGATCATCACCAGTAACTAGTATATCATCAACATATACCAAGATTAGAGTAAGGGCAGAACCTGATTTCTGATAGAATAAGGAGAAGTCAGCAGTGGACTTTTGAAAACCAAGACTGCAGATTTCAGTAGTGAGGGTGTCATACCAGGCCCGAGGAGCCTGCTTCAAGCCATATAAAGCTTTCTGCAACTTACAAACATAATCAGGGTGTTTAGGATCCTCAAACCCAGCTGGTTGAGCCATATAAATCGTATCAGTTAATGCTCCATTTAAAAACGCATTATTCACATCTGTTTGTTGTATAGACCACCCATGTTTTGCTGCAAGTGAGAACATTAACCTGATAGTGGAAGCTTTCACCACTGGACTGAAAGTTTCAACAAAGTCGACCCCAGCCATTTGTTCGAAACCCCGTGCTACCAATCTAGCTTTCAACTTGTCTAAGGTGTAATCTGGATTGAGTTTTACCCTGAATACCCACTTATTACTGATAACCTTTTGAGTAGGGTCAGGTGGAATAAGTACCCACGTGCCTTTGCCCAATATAGCATCAAACTCTTGAGCCATAGCATCATACCAACCATTATGAGACAGAGCTTCCTCCAGTGTCAAAGGTAAAGCAGGAATAGACTTGTGAACAGGAGGTCCATCAAGTACAGCTATATATGCTTTAGGTTTGAAAATACCATTTTTAGATCGTGTAACCATGGGATGAGTATTAGAGGGGGGAGAGGAAGCTTCAGCAGCAGATGGACTAGACATATATGATGCTAAGGGAATAGAGAGATTAGAAGTGTCTGTGACAGAAATATCTAGAGGAGAAGAAGCAGGAGAGATATCAGGAAATGTAGTGGCAGGAATACCTATGTCAGGAGAAGTAGTAGGTGTAGCAGACTGAGGATGAGTGAGAGTGTTAGTGTGAGTGGATGGAGTGAGAGGAGTAGATTCAGTTGAATTAGAGCTAATGGCAGGAGAGAAAGGTGTAGTGTTTGAGATGATGGGAGAAAGACTTGGGAGTGACCTAGGGATAGAGGGAGACTGTGAAGCAGATGAAGGAAACAAGGATGTATATGGAAACTCAAACTCATTAAACTTGACTGTATCAGCTATGTAAAGTCTGCCACTTGAGTGTAAACACTTACAACCTTTGTGATGAGCACTGTAGCCTAGAAAAATGCACTTTGAAGACCTAAACTGAAGCTTATGATTATTATATGGTTTTAAGTAAGGAAAGCAAGAGCAACCAAAGACATATAAGGAGGTGTAATCTGGAGCTTTGCCATTTAGTTCTTCCTCAAAGTTTTTCGGCAGTTTCAAAACTGCCGAAAAACTTTTGGATGAATTGAACTTTCAATCATACAAGCTCTGATACCATATTGAATAGACTAGGCTGTAGATTGTAGATGAAGAACTCATGTTTATTGGATATGAAAATCAGATCTACAAGATGTAGAAGCTGCTCTATTTATACAACGAAATAGAAGCTTCAAGAAGATGATTACAATTAACTTGCTAACTACCGTCTACTGTAGCTAACTAACCTCTGCTGTAACTAACTAACAGAAACTAAGGCAACAAAATTAACTTTGCTGCAACATTTCAAATATACTCCAATAGGATTACTATAATTTAACAAACTTTGCGCCTCCAATACTGTCAGCCTTAATGCAACCAACCCCACTGCCGTCAACCATACACTCTTGTTTATAAAATAATTTATAGGTTATAAATAAATATTTATTCTTGTTTTCTCTCGTTGAATCAATAGGCATGCTTTTATCATACATTAAGCTTACATATGTATTTTTTTTTTGAAAGCGGCACAACATTTGTATTAATTATAGGGGATTGCTTTATCGCCAAGTTGAATTCCAAGTTGGGGATAAGGTGTTGGTCAAATTACAACCTTATCGCCAAACTTCAGTAGCTGGTCGAAGTTCTCCTAAGTTGGCGCTTTGATACTATGGTCCATTCACGATCATAGAGAAGATTGGGGTTGTAGCTTACCGTTTGGAGTTGCCGCCTACTAGCCGCATTCACCCCGTCTTCCACATCTCTACCTTGAAACCTTTTAAGGGAGATGGTACTGAGTTGATTTTCCAGTTGCCTCCAGATTCGGTGCAAGCTCAACCAGTAATTACCCCAATCGCAGTCTGCTCATCGCGCCACATACTCTCTCATGGCAAGGTGCGACACCAAGTGCTGGTTCAGTGGTCCGGCGAACCACCTGAGAGCTCGACGTGGGAGGATTTTGAAGATTTCAAGCGAGATTTTCCCCAGTTTCACCTTGATGACAAGGTGGTTCCAGAAGTGGTGGGGAATGATACACCTGACAACACTACCAGCCCAAGCCCCACCAAGGAAGACGAAGGCCCACGTTGCACCAAGCCCACTCGAGTAACCAAACTCCCCATCAAGCTCAAGGATTACATTTTAGGATGAAAATACCTACCGGTCCCCTCCTCCCTCTGAAAGTTGTTGTTATGGCAGGTCTAGCTGTCGTTTGTTTTTAGCTTAACCGAAGGCCTGTGTGCCATTTAATGTCTCTACTCTAGTTTGCTTTCTCATTGAATGAAAAACTCAGTTGTTGTTCTGAAATTCTCAGCATTTTCTCTGTTGTTGGAGTCAGAGTTCACTCGAAGAACTCATATTTGATTAGGAGTGTATCAGTTTGTCATATGATCAGGCAAGCGTAAACTAATTTATATGTGAAACCAATGTAGGTCGCCCTTCATAAAACCAGATATTGGTGAATCATCATAGAAAAGCCAATATCATAATTTGTTCAAGAAACAAAACCCAATCCCAAATTTCAAGATTAAGAGCTATCTGAAATACCCTTAATTAAACTAATTTCTTCAACTATAATTAGACATTCTACAATCAGAAACTCTATGACTACTATTGAAAGAAATAAAAATCAAAGGAACAATTTGAAGATGAGAATTTCTTTTTTCAAGGATTATATCTAACACAAGGTTGGCAAAGCATATGTATTTTTTTTTTGAAAGCGGCACAACATTTGTATTAATTATAGGGGATTACTTTGCAACTCTAAACGATCATTATGGACATAATATGCAATGGCTAAGGAAAGGGGCGTACAGGGTGAATAAATTTCTTGACGGTGCATTCATTAGCTATCTTGCAACAATAATTTAATGCCACCCTTGGCACCTCCAACCATGTCAACGATTTAGGCCTAATTGCACTGTTTAATGAGCTTTAGGGCTAGGTCCACTTAATAACTTATAATTAGGACTCTTATGTATAGAATTAGGGGCCGATTCATTATAATTATTCAACTCTATAATTGTATAACTCCACAAATAGTAAATTCTCTCGGATTTCTCTCCGTGGACGTAGATCTTAACGATCAAACTACGTTAAATACTTGTGTTATTTTTATATTTTTATATTATTAATGTTGAGATTAATTCCACACTTATCAATTATATTATTAATATTATTATTGCACCCATATTTGTAATAGTATAAATAAAAAAAATAAATTATTTGCTTAGTTAAAGGTTATGTGTTTTTTTTCAATATAACACAATAATTTTTATTTATTATTTTAACACAATACAATGTTAATTAATATATAATTAATTAGCGTTATAAAAAAAAGACTACAACAATTTACCTCGTGCGTATGCACGGGTGAAATACTAATCAAAACCAATGAACGTTACATATGTTTCATTATGCATTTATTAAAAATGCTATAGACAATTTCTCATAATTCAATCATGAGTTTCTTATTTTCCGATACATCAAAATCTCCTTTATTAATTACATCAAAAAATGAAAGCAAAAGATAATGCTTGAAAATTCAAAATAAATAAGAAAAAGAAATTTTATTAACTATTCCCTCCGTCCCGCCCAAGATGCTACATATTCCTTTTTGGGCCGTCCCAACGAAGATGCTACATTTCTATATTTGGCAAAAATAAGGAATTTTAAATACTTAATTAACACTAATTAAATATTTCTTTATTACATTCTCTCTCCTACTTTATCACTTTATTATCTTCTCTTTCTTACTTTATCACTTTATTACCTTCTCTTTCTTACTTTATCACTTTCTTTCTCCTACTTTATCACTTTATTATTACACACTTAAAACATTAATCTACAACTCCTTAAATCCCGTGCCGAAAGGTAAATGTAGCGTCTTGGCCGGGACGGAGGGAGTATTATTGTAATGCTACATGTTTAGTAAATTCTCAAGGATGGCAAGTTATTGATAAACACTTTATCCCATTGTTAGTGTTACAATTAGGGAACGTTTACTTTGGAGGATTAGGCTTGATAGATAAAAATAATAAAGTTAATCCCTTATTTACTTTGATGGATTACAACTTTTGGATATCCCAAGGCCCTTGATTATTTCTATCATTCAAGCTAGTTTTGCTTGACTTGTATCCCATGAAAAGGGTGGGATTGGAGATATCCTACTCTTGAGTATAAAAATAATCAGTCATGCATATAATCAAGCTGAAAAGCAAATACAAGGTGTCACAAGCTCTGCTTATAAGATATAAAGGCAAGCATAGGTATGTAACCTGCCTCCATCCTATCAGTATTTGTGCATACACAGGAAAATACTTCATGCACACATTCTTCTCCGTATCATTCTGTGTATTGGCAATTGTCCCCATTTTTCTGGTTGAGACATTTGATGCTTCAATTTGGTTCATGAAATTGCTCAAGGCTTGAATGATGCTCTTAGTGAATTCCCAAGTAGAGAAGCATCTCGATTTCTGACACAATATTCCATTAATAATATACTCCCTCCGTCCCACTCTAATAGGCTCGTTTGTCTTTTTAGGATGTCCCACTAGAATAGGCTCGTTTTTCATTTTGAGTAAAAGAAAGTGTACTTAATTTTCAACTAAAAAGTAAGTTTTCTTAATTTCCGTACCCAAAAGAAGTGAGCCTATTAATGTGGTATCCATGATGTTGATCTTAGTTGGTGATTACATACTTGTCTTGATTTATTTGGAGAATTTGAGATTTCTAAGTGTGGAGAATGTGGGTGAATTGAATTGGGGCATGTGAGCCACTACGAATTGCACTAGCCCCCAATTATGGTGGTGGCCTTTGATTCCTTGAAAAAGTGGTGGGATATGGAAAAATGAATGGCATAGCACTCAAGGCTAAATCACTATTAGTACATATTATTACATCTTAGTCCTATCACCATGAGAAGATAATGTTAAACTGACTAAGAGGTTGCTCAAACATTGTGTTGCTTCTTTTCTCATTTTTTTTTTTTTAATTCGGGGCGTGCATAGCACGTGCCCGCAATAAAGCCGCTCTTCCCCTACCCGTTCTATCGTGAGCCTCTCGAGGAAAAGGGAGGGGCTGCATCGCATTACTCGATGCCTCCTCGAGTCTACTCGAGTAAGAGGCATCGCGCAATGCGATGCGGATGCTCTAAGAGGTTGCTCAAACATTGTGTTGCTTCTTTTCTCAATTTTCAAATTTATCACACAATTTTCCTCTCATTTTAACTTTATCACATCAAATCTCTTCTTGGAATGAATGTTTACCTTTCTTCTATTTTTTGCTCTGGTTTTTCTTCTTCTTCTTTTTATTGCCATTGAAGGATTTTTTGTACTGCGCGTTAAGTCTTACTTGTCTTCTATTTTTTCTCTGTTTTTTCTAATACAACTAATTATATAAAAAATAAAATATAATGCACCAGATTACAAATAAACAACATGCAGATCGAACCTTCGGTTGGCGAAATATAAAACAAAGAGAAGGCGATGCTACGAATGGTATTGAAACGGTATCGAAACTCTTGCGGTGAATCTATAAAGTAAACGAAGCGAGAATCAAAACTAACCTCAAATTAACGGCCTTCGAAGAGGGGAGGCGGCGACCGGAAAAAAACTAAGAGCGCTGGTGAAGCACGGCGGACAGAAGAACTCTTTTGATCACGGCGATCGGAGAAAGTCTAAGAGCGGCGGTCATTATGAACTCTTTTGATCATACTATTTATTCAGGAAGCAAATCCAATGGTTAATATGCTGTCGTCTTCTCATCTCAAAGATAAAGATTTTGATATATATAAATATATGCGGATATATACAATTTAAAATATACAAATTAGAGTGAATATCATACACATTGCACCTCCAAAGTTACAAACGCATCCTTCTTCCATAGATAATTATATTATATTCGGAAGAGGAGATATAGTTTATAATAAATATATATTAAATAGATTATAACTATATATAATATAAAATATGTAGAGGGGTAAAATAGGCAATTCACAAGTTGTCCCATAAAATGCTTAGGCTCTTTTTATATTAGTATTAGTATATATATAGATAGATAGATAGATATAGATTTAAGACTTCTTTTTTGCACTATGTTAATTCTTTATTAATTCTTTTTCCTTCTCAGTATTGTAGTTCTGAAATTCTCCGTCAAGGAATTCAAAGTGCCTCCCAAACCAATTCCATCATCAGTGACGCACTGACGATATGATTTCTATTTGTAAAGTTTTATTTAATTGACAAAATTATTTTGAATAGTAAGCATAATGGCAAATGCGTGACTTAGAATCGAATAATACAATCTCGTATAAGACTAGGATAAAGAAATCCACTTTTAGTACAAGATTTAATGTAACATCTTTTTTAAGAACCAATTGATTATTTTGGTAATCATATTGCTGTAATGTTATTCCCTTCATAATATATAGGTTGTTTCCCCTTCATAAATTTGACAATCTGTTACCGAAGATTAAGTTGTAGAAGTCCAAATAATCATTAATGAAACAACCGAAATGACTATCCCAAATGCAGTGAGCACTACATTTGTTTAAGTACACATGCATGTATTGTATATACATACAAAACAAAACAAAACAAATGAAGCAAGCACACACTATTACTCCACTAATAACCAAGAAAAATAGGATTTGAATCATGATTAAGTCCATTAATTTGTAGTCTCTTTAAGTGACTGGGGCCCACATTTGTAGTCCACAACCTCAAGTCTTCCATTAATTTGTATGGACGACTTGACTCAAAAGCCACACCCATCAAGACTCTCAAGTCTTCCATTAATTTGTGTATATATATGTGATGATTATTGGATGCAGTTATTAGCGACTTAATCATCATAATACAATCACAAGTTGCAACCATGGAGAAAAAGCTTTATTGCATTTTGCTGTATGCATTCCTAATTACCATAACCTTCCCAATGCTTTCTTCTGAAGCCAAACAACCTCTGAGCCTTGCAACTGATCAAACTGCCCTTCTTTCACTCAAACATACATCTCTTTTACTTGCAACTAATTGGACCAACTCCACCTCCGTCTGCAGCTGGATTGGCATCACTTGCAGCTTCCGCCACCACAGAGTAGCTGCCTTGAATCTCTCAAACATGGCTCTCTCCGGCACTATTCCACCACAGCTCGGACACCTCTCTTTCCTCGTCTCCCTCGACCTCACCAACAACCTTTTCCATGACAATTTGCCTCAAGAGCTGTCTCTCCTTCGCCGTTTGAAGTTCATATCTTTCCGACTCAACAACTTCACGGGAGACATCCCTCCGATGTTGGGTCAATTACCAAAATTAGAGTACTTGAATTTACGCAACAACAGATTCATAGGTTCCATCCCAAAATCGCTCTCAAACCTCACAAACCTACAATTTCTTGACTTAACTTACAATTCTCTAAGTGGAGAAATTCCAAAAGAGTTGGGAAGACTTCAAAGTCTACAAACTCTGCATATTGAATACAATCATCTCTCCGGTGCAATACCATCAGCCATATTCAACATGTCGACCTTGGTGACTATAGCCTTGACAGGCAATGAATTGAGTGGAAGTCTTCCAACAGACATGTGCAGTAATCTTCCATTTCTTGCAGGGATTTATCTTTCTGTCAATCAACTGAGTGGCGCGATTCCCACAAATCTATCCCAATGTTCACGACTTGAGTATTTGAGCCTCTCTTACAACTCTTTTAGTGGGGAGATACCTTCAGAAATCGGCTACTTAACATCTCTTCGGGAGTTATATCTTGGTGCTAACAATTTGAATGGTATGGTTCAACTTCTTATCACATAAATTTGTGTAAATGAGATTTTATGACATTTTTTTTGCCAGGAATACTACCACATGAGATTGGCCATCTTCAGAATCTGGTTACTTTTCATGCTGGACAGAACGAGATTTCGGGCTCAATTGATTTCAATATTTTCATGAATATGTCTTCTCTGCAAACCTTAGCACTAAGGCGTAACAAATTCACGGGGAACCTTTCAAGGGATGTCGGGAATATTACTACGCTCACATATTTAGACCTCTCGGAAAACCATTTTACAGGTACGACAGAGTAATTTTCATGTAAATTGGTCTGTTTAGCTACAATGTGTTTTTGAAATCTTATGTTTTGCAGGCCTTATTCCCACTGAATTTGGCCAACTTTACCATTTGGAGACATTAGTACTACAGGGGAACAACTTGAGTGGTTCGATTCCACATGAGCTCTTTAACATTTCAACTCTTCGGATTCTTTCACTTGCCGTCAATACCCTGTCAGGGGTTCTTCCAACCCATTTATGCCATGCCTCTCCCTTTCTTGAACAACTTTATCTTGGCAGTAATTCTATCACTGGAGCAATACCTAACTCCATCTCTAATTGTTCTCAACTCATAAACCTCTCACTTCCTGATAACAAATTTAGTGGTTATATACCTACTCATCTCTGCAAAGTAAGACTTCTTCAAAGTCTTCAACTATTCAGCAACAATCTTACCCAGGCACCATCTTCTTCCTTCATTACTTCATTGACAAATTGCAAGTCTCTAACTTATTTGGATATTTCTGATAATCCTCTAAATGGTGTCATTCCAGCTTCTGTCGGGAACTTATCTTCCTTACTCGAAAGTTTTTATGCCTACAACTGCAAATTTAGTGGCAACATTCATGTTGAAATAGGCAATCTAAGCAATTTGATGACATTGACGTTGTCAGCAAATGAGTTATCTGGTAATATTCCACCAACTATTAGACATTTGCATGAACTTCAAGGATTAGATCTGTCTGCTAACAGGTTGGGAGGTTCAATACCACATGCTATATGTGATCTATTCAGCCTCAATACTTTAGTTATGAGCCAGAATCAATTTTCAGGCCCAATTCCTAAATGTCTGGGAAATGTCTCTTCTTTAAGAAATCTTTATCTAGACTCCAACATGTTGAATTCAAGCATACCATCAAACTTATGGGGCCTAAATGATTTGATCAATCTTGACTTGTCCTCAAATTCATTAAATGGGTCACTACCTCTAGAGATGAGTAACTTAGGAGCAGCGATCTATATAAACCTATCGATGAATCAGTTGTCAAAGTCTATTCCTAGCACTATTGGGAAGTTGCAGAATTTGGTTGATCTGTCTTTGGCAAATAATAGACTAGAAGGTTCTATTCCTGTGTCTATGGGAAGCATGATCAGTTTGGAAAATCTCGACTTGTCGTACAACAACCTCTCTGGTTCAATCCCAAAGTCTTTAGAAGCACTTCAACACCTCGACTACTTTAATGTCTCTTTCAATAGTTTAAGTGGAGAAATTCCTAGTGGAGGTTCCTTTAGAAACTTCACTATGGATTGTTTTAAGGGTAATGAGGCATTGTGTGGAATCCCCAAGTTCCATGTTCAAATTTGCTCTTCAATTTCTAATCACGGATCAAAGAGAGAGAAGGTGGAACGAGCTTCGTTTATTATTTTCGGGGTTGTGGCTTTCATCTCAGTTGTTTCTTTGGTCTGCATAATTGTCAGAAACAAAAGGAAAGATAAAACGACTAGAGAAGTTGATGAGTTGATATTCATTGTGCCCGAAATAATCTCTTATTATGAACTGATGCAAGCAACAGAAAGATTCGACGAAAGCAATTTACTTGGCACTGGGAGTTCTTGCTCTGTTTATAAAGGAATTCTTAACAATGGGAAAGATATCGCTGTCAAGGTGTTTAATATGCAGCTAGAAGGTATTTCAAGAATATTTGATGTTGAATGTGAGATACTACGTAGCATTCGACACAAAAATCTGACAAGCGTCATAAGCAGTTGCTCCAATGAAGAGTTCAAGGCATTAGTACTTGAATATATGCCAAAGGGAAACCTTGAAAAATGGTTATATTCCCACAACTATTGCTTGAATATGATGGAAAGATTGAATATAATGATTGATGTTGCATCTGCTTTGGAGTATCTTCACCACGGTTATTCAATGCCCATTGTCCACAGCGACTTGAAGCCTAGTAATGTGCTGTTAGATGAAGACATGGTTGCCCATGTAAGCGACTTTGGGATAGCAAAGTTGTTATGCGATGGAGATAGCTTTGTGTTAACCAACACGCTAGCAACATTGGGTTACATCGCTCCAGGTGAAGTTTCTCTAAATATATTGATTGCACTTCACTTTCAATCAATTAACTAGCACACACCCTCTCGTGCGATGCATGATCATTATCGAAACTGAACGATATTTTAAATAAATAAATATGCATATTAAATATATAATTTAAATATAAATAAATATAAATATAAATCTGAAAAATGGTTTCATCGGTGAGTCGTAAGTGCATATATACCATGTAATTTGAATAAACATGACAACAGTTATTTTTATATGCATCAAAATTTTTATTTGTGTATTTTACCGACAAAATTTTTATTCGTTTTAAATTTATTTTTTTATAATTTTTATATCAAATTAAAGATCTTTTCGTTATCTTTAATTTAACATCCATGTTGAATACTCCCTCCGTCCGCCAAGATTATGTCAAATTGCTTGGGCACAGGATTTAATAAAATTGGTGATGGTTTTGATGTAGTGGAGAAATGATCCCACCACTATATGAGATGTGTGGTTGAGATTGAATTTTGGGTGGTTTTTTTGTAAATAGAGAGTGTTAGTAAGGATAAAATATTAAAGAGGATGGTGGGACCATTACCTTAAAAGGAAAGTGACATAATCTAGGCGGAAGCCCGATATAGTAATTGTGACATAATCTTGGCGGACGGAGAGAGTATCTTTTTATTAATCAAAGTTGACGATTTTTATAAAAGAATCAAAACAAAAAAAGAAAAATGAGGAGAGAGAAATTTTGATGGAAAAAAGTAGCCGTTATATTGCTCTTTTATATAATATATAGATTATGTCTTCCTTACTGCATACATCATGCTTTTTTTTCCCCAGAGTATGGCTTGGAAGGGCTAGTTTCAACAAGGTGTGATGTGTATAGCTACGGGGTGATGTTGATTGAAACTTTTACGAGAAAAAGGCCTAGTGATGATATGTTTTGCGGAGATATGAGCTTAAAGAGATGGGTAGAACTCTCACTTTCGGAGAGCCCACATGAAGTGATAGATGCCAACTTAGTCATGAATTTGGAGGAAGAAATGATTGACAAGAATATGCAGTGTGTATCATCCATACTTGAATTGGCTCTTAAATGCTCTGTGGACTCTCCCGAGGATAGAATCAACATGAAACAAGCACATGCAGAGTTGCTGAAAATCAAACGTCGATTTTCCCAATGAGATTCAAGTAAGCTATTTCAAAGTTCTATGTTATTTCTAAAAGGATATCATATCCCAAATTTTCTATCGCAAAGTTAGCTAATGGTGTCTTCTTCATTTGGTGGTCTTATGAGGCACGCAGTGTTGATGATTTTGAAGAGGCAGTAATTTGGCTCTGGATAGTGGTGAGGTGGATGACATAAAGAATGGAAAATTTGGCTTGGTCCGTTTGTTGGTTTTTCCTATCGTTGTTAATTCGTTCTTCTTGTTTTAATGATGGTCGGTCCTTAGTTAGTATCCTTGTGCTTTCAAGGGTTTGCTAGGTTTTCTTTTTCGTTTTTCTCCTTTTATATAATCTCTATTTCAACAACTGACACTCAAGGTTTCTCTATCCCTCTTTCCTCCTTATTTTATGTTCTTTAGTTTACATATAATCTTCTTCGTCACAGCTTTAAATGCAAAATCTTTCTTAAAAACGCCTCTGCCTCACCATTCTCACCAACAAAAACAACCCCTCTCAAAAGAGTTGTGAAAATTTTGATATTCCGCTCGCAGCCGAACTTGATCAAGCTGCCCAGAAACGCAAACCCGATCTTCACACGGCATAGAAGGTAGCAGAAATTTATTGTGATACTCAACGAGCACACATTCAATTCGACGTCCCATTGGCGCATTCCGTCGAACATGTAGAGGGTAACTCGGTAAATTCCCCAATTTTACAGTGTAACTCAACTTTTCTGGACTATTAAATACTATTATCGAAAAAGGCACTGAAAACAGTTGCTATGTGGATTTCTTTTTGTATGTTGATATCGTGGTCGTGTTATTCTTTGTTTTTATTTGGGAGATTATTGTTTACATGTTGTTGTATGTAAATTATTAACTCGTTGCATTATTTATTTAGAATATTTAGCATAAACAGATGAAATATAAAAAATGGTTTATGCATGTGTGAATTCTGTGGCTTATGTTTGACTATTCAACTAATTTTTTGTTTAGTGGGATGTGTCTCATTAATTTGCTTGTGTTGCATATGAGTTTTTTCTTTGTTTTTATTGATTTTAATATTCAAAACATATTAGTGATAGTCTTGACCTAATGTAATGTTTTGTTTGGATCATAGCTAAAATAAGAGACCTTTTATATTTTTGATTAATTTATTTCACTTTTTTATTTTAAAAAAAATATCGAGGTTGCTGTGCTACCCATAATCACAATTAGGGAATAAAATCTCGTGTGGATTACTATAATTTAACAAACTTTGCGTTTGAACATGTTTGGTGGGTCAAAGTAATAAAAGATTTTAATTATTAAATTACTAAGAAATGTGAAGTAATCTAATCATGAGGATGCTAGTCGATCTCCGTATATATAAACGTAATTAATTTCATCAATTTTTTTAAAACAATATATCTAATCTATTAGAAAGTAAATAGTGATGTTGATATGAAGGGCTGTGCTGCGCTTGCAGTGCTCAAGCGATAAGGCACTGATCCATCAATATGTGGTCGCAAAATGGAACATGACATCCAACGGCTGCATGGCATTCTCGAAGGGCCTTTTTTTAACCTCAAGTCTAAGTCTTCGTCTTTGTCTCAACCTCAAGTCTTCGTCTTCGTCGTCTCAGTCTCTATAAGTGATCGTATGTTGAACTAGTTTTATTGTGAAGCCGGTTTCACCATGAAAGAGACCACCTCAAAAATAAAAATGAAGCATACAGATGTAACCTGCTGATAGGTGAGGAAAGAGTCTATATACACTTCCCATGTATACTAAATAATATAATATTTTTAAACTTAGCATATAAATAACAATGAAAATTAATGAACCTAGCTAGCTAGTTCCCACTTAACCAATTTTACTGTTTCCTAAATTTTTATAAGGCATTCAAATTGTTATGCAAAAGTCCCTATTCCCTTAAACTTGAAGGAAATTGTGAAAAACATATATATAGCCCTCATAAGAGTTCTTTACATATCATAGCCCATTCATAGCATCTTGCAGTTGAGATGATAATATTCCATAATAATTCAAAAAAATTCGAGAAATCTGAGATGAGTAGCATAGTGTCAAAAAATATATATATAGCCCTCAAGTTTTCGTCTCAGTCTCTATAAGTGATTGGGCATCTAAGGAGGACTTGACTCAAACAGAAAAAACAAAAAACAAAAAAGACATCAAAAGCCACATCCATCAAGACTCTCAAGTCAAGAAACTCTTGTAATATTTGTGTATATATGATGATTATTTCATACAGTTAATTATTAGGCACTTAATTATCATAATACAACTAATTAATAGTAGAAATATTCAAAACTATATAATACAGCATGAAGGAGCGAGGCAACTGCCTCTCAGTTCATGCTGTAGAACACAATTTTTAAGTCTTCGTCTTTGTCTCAATTCTTCACCTTCGTCTTCGTCTGCGTCTCTGTCTTTGTCTCAGCCTCAAGTCTTCGTCTTCTTCTCAGCCGGGCCAACATTTGTATGGACCACGAGAGAGTAGGGATGGAAATAACATCCAACGACGAACTTGACTCAAACGGAAAAAAACAAAAAACAAAAAAGACATCAAAAGCCACACCCATCAAGACTCTCAAGTCTTGTAATATTTGTGTATATATATTTGATGATTATTGGATGCAGTTATTAGAGACTTAATTATCATAATACAGTCACAATTTGCAGCCATGGAGAAAAAGCTTTATTGCATTTTGCCTTATGCATTCCTAATTACCATAACCTTCCCAATGCTTTCCTCTGAAGCCAAACAACCTTTGAGCCTTGCAACTGATCAAACTTCCCTTCTTTCACTCAAACAACACATCACCTCCGACCCTTCTCTTTTACTCGCAACTAATTGGACCAATTCGAGCTCCGTCTGCAGCTGGATTGGCGTCACTTGCAGCTTCCGCCACCACAGAGTAGCTGCCTTGAATCTCTCCAACATGGCTCTCTCCGCCACCATTCCACCACAGCTCGGACACCTCTCCTTCCTCGTCTCCCTCGACCTCACCAACAACCTTTTCCATGGAGATTTGCCGCAAGATCTGTCTCTCCTTCGCCGTTTGAAGTTCATATCTTTCCGACTCAACAACTTCACCGGAGACATCCCTCCGATGTTCGGTCAGTTACCAAAATTAGAGTACTTGTCTTTAAGCAACAACAGCTTCATAGGTTCCATCCCAAAATCGCTCTCAAACCTCACAAACCTACAATTGCTTGACTTATCTTACAATTCTCTAAGTGGAGAAATTCCAAAAGAGTTGGGAAGACTTCAAAGTCTAAAAACTCTGTATGTTCGATTCAATCATCTTTCCGGTGCTATACCATCATCCATATTCAACATCTCGACCCTTGTATCTATGGGCTTCACATACAATGAATTGAGTGGAAGTCTTCCAACAGACATGTGCAGTAATCTTCCATCTCTTACTGGGATTTATCTTTCTTCCAATCAGCTGAGTGGCGCGATTCCCACAAATCTATCCCAATGTTCACGACTTGAGTATTTGAGCCTCTCTTACAACTCTTTTAGTGGGGAGATACCTTCAGAAATCGGCTACTTAACATCTCTTCGGGAGTTATATCTTGGTGGTAACAATTTGAATGGTATGGTTCAACTTCTTATCACATAAATTTGTGTAAATGAGATTTGATTAGTTTCATGACACTTTTTTTTGCCAGGAATACTACCACATGAGATTGGCCATCTTCAGAGTCTAGTTGATTTTGGTGTTGAACAGAATGAGATTGCGGGCTCAATTAATTTCAGTATTTTCATGAATATGTCTTCTCTGCAAACCTTAATACTATGCCGTAACAAATTCACAGGGAACCTTTCAAGGGATGTCGGGAATATTACCATGCTAAAAAAGTTATACCTCTCGGAAAACTATTTTACAGGTACAACAGAGTAATTTTCATGTAAATTGTCTGTTTAGCTACAATATGTGTTTTTAGCCACAGTTTTGAAATCTCATTTTTTGCAGGGCTTATTCCCACTGAATATGGCCAACTTTACCATTTGGAGTTATTACAATTAGACTTGAACATCTTGAGTGGTTCGATTCCACATGAGCTCTTTAACATTTCAACTCTTCAGAGGCTTTCACTTGTCCGCAATGCTCTGTCAGGGGTTCTTCCAACCCATTTATGCCATGCCTCTCCCTTTCTTCAAGGATTGTATCTTGGCGGAAATTCTATCACTGGAGCAATACCCAACGCTATCTCTAACTGTTCTCAACTCATAATCCTCTCACTTGCTGAAAACAAATTCAGTGGTTATATACCTATTCATCTCGGCAACCTAAGACTTCTTCAAGGTCTTCAACTGCATAGAAACAATCTTACCCAGCCACCATCTTCTTCCTTCATTACTTCATTGACAAATTGCAAGTCTCTAACTACTTTGTCAATTGGTGATAATCCTCTAAATGGTGTCATTCCAGCTTCTGTCGGGAACTTATCTTCCTCTCTTCAAACATTCAGTGTCAAAAACTGCAAATTCAGTGGCAGCATTCCCGTTGAAATAGGCAATTTAAGCAATTTGATGACATTGGTGTTGTCGGCAAATGAGTTATCTGGTAATATTCCACCAACTATTAGACATTTGCATGAACTTCAAGGATTAGATCTGTTTGATAACATGTTGGGAGGCTCAATACCACATGCTATATGTGATTTGTTCAGGCTCAATACTTTACTTATGGGTAAGAATCAATTTTCAGGCCCAATTCCTAAATGTCTGGGAAATGTCTCCTCTTTAAGAGATCTATATCTAGACTCCAACATTTTGAATTCTAGCATACCATCAAGCTTATGGGGCCTAAAAGATTTGATCAATCTAGACTTGTCCTCAAATTCATTAAATGGGTCACTACCGCTAGAGATGAGTAACTTAGGAGCAGCAATTCATATAAACCTATCGATGAATCACTTGTCAAAGTCTATTCCTACCACTATTGGGAAGTTGCAGAATTTGGTTAGTTTGTCTTTGGCAAATAATAGACTAGAAGGTTCTATTCCTGTGTCTATGGGAAGCATGATCAATTTGGCAGATCTCGACTTGTCGTACAACAACCTCTCTAGTTCAATTCCAAAGTCTTTAGAAGCACTTCAACACCTCGAATTCTTTAATGTCTCTTTCAATAGTTTAAGTGGAGAAATTCCTCATGGAGGTTCTTTTAAAAACTTCACTATGGATTCTTTTAAGGGTAATGCGGCATTGTGTGGAATCCCCAAGTTCCATGTCCAAATTTGCTCTTCAATTTCTAATCACAGATCAAAGAGAAAGAAGGTGGAACGAGCTTCATTTATTGTTTTTGGGGTTGTGGCTTTCATCTCAGTTGTTTCTTTGGTCTTTATAATTGTCAGAAACAAAAGAAAAGATAAGACGACTAGAGAAGTTGATGAGTTGATATTCATTGTGTCGGAAAGAATCTCTTATTATGAACTGCTGCAAGCAACGAAAAGATTCGATGAAAGCAATTTACTTGGCATTGGGAGTTCTTGCTCTGTTTATAAAGGAATTCTTAACAACGGGAGGGAGATCGCTGTCAAGGTGTTTAATATGCAGGTAGAAGGTATTTCAAGAATATTTGATGTTGAATGTGAGATACTACGTAGCATTCGACACAAGAATCTGACAAACGTCATAAGCAGTTGCTCCAATGAAGAGTTCAAGGCATTAGTACTTGAATATATGCCAAAGGGAAATCTTGAAAAATGGTTATATTCGCACAACTATTGCTTGAATATGATGGAAAGATTGAATATAATGATTGATGTTGCATCTGCTTTGGAGTATCTTCACCACGGTTATTCAATGCCCATTGTCCACAGTGACTTGAAGCCTAGTAATGTGTTGTTAGATGAAGACATGGTTGCCCATGTAAGCGACTTTGGGATAGCAAAGTTGCTATGCGATGGAGATAGCTTTGCGTTAACAAACACGCTAGCAACATTGGGTTACATCGCTCCAGGTGAAGTTTCTCTAAATATACTAATTGCACTTCACTTTCTTTTTCTTTTTTCTAAATATACTAATTGCACTTCACTTTCTTTTTCTTTTTTTTTTTATCGGGCAAAGTCATGTTAGATGTTAGTAATTAGTTCCCCATCCACTCCAAGAACCACCTTATCTCTCCATTCACCAAAATCCACCTTATATCTCCAATCTCCAATTCGCTCCCAAGAGGGATCGAACCCGGGTCACTTCACTTAAGTGAGGACCTGGTGGCCAGTGGGCTAAGCCCCCTGGTTAATTGCACTTCACTTTCTATCAACTAATTATGTCTTCCTTACTGCATACATCATGCTTTTTTTTTATTCCAGAGTATGGCTTGGAAGGGCTAGTTTCAACAAGGTGTGATGTGTATAGCTACGGGGTGATGTTGATTGAAACTTTTACGAGAAAAAGGCCTAGTGATGATATGTTTTGCGGAGATATGAGCTTAAAGAGATGGGTAGAACTCTCACTTTCGGAGAACCCACATGAAGTGATAGATGCCAACTTAGTCATGAATTTGGAGGAAGAAATGATTGACAAGAATATGCAGTGTGTATCATCCATACTTGAATTGGCTCTTAAATGCTCTGCGGACTCTCCCAGGGATAGAATCAACATGAAACAAGCACATGCAGAGTTGCTGAAAATCAAACGTCGATTTTCCCTATGAGATTCAAGTAAGCTATTTCAAAGTTCTATGTTATTTCTAAAAGGATATCATATCCCAAATTTTCTATCGCAAAGTTAGCTAATGATGTCTTCTTCATTTGGTGGCTTTGATGAGGCACGCAGTGTTGATGATTTTGAAGAGGCAGTAATTTGGCTCTGGATAGTGGTGAGGTGGATGACATAAAGAATGGAAAATTTGGCTTGGTCCGTTTGTTGGTTTTTCCTATCGTTGTTAATTCGTTCTTCTTGTTTCTTTTTTTTTCTTTTACCGGTGTTTTTCCCATTGGGTTTTCGCCAGAAAGGTTTTAATGATGGTCGGTCCTTAGTATCCTTGTGCTTTCAAGGGTTTGCTAGGTTTTCTTTTTCGTTGTTCTCCTTTTATATAATTTCTGTTTCAACAACTGATACTCAAGGTTTTTCTATCCCTCTTTCCTCCTTATTTTATGTTCTTGAGTTTACATATAATCTTCTTTGTCACAGCTTTAAATGCAAAATCTTTCTGAAAAACGCCTCTGCCTCACCATTCTCACCAACCAAAACAAACCCTCTCAAAAGAGTTCTGAAAATTTTGATATTCCGCTCGCAGCCGAACTTGATCAAGCTTCCCAGAAGCGCAAACCCGATCTTCACATGGCATAGAAGGTAGCAGCAATTTATTGTGATACTCATCGAGCACACATTCAATTCGACGTCCCATTGGCGCATTCCGTCGAACATGTAGAGGGCAACTCGGTATATCCCCCAATTTTACCGCGTAACTCAACTTTTCTGGAATATTAAATAAATTATTATCGAATAAGGCACTGAAAACAGTTGCTATGTGGATTTTTTTTTGTATGTGGGTATCGCGGTCATGTTATTGTTGTATGTAAATTATTAACTCGTTACATTATTTAGCATAAACCGATGAAATATAAAAAAGGGTTTATGCATGTGTGAATTCTGTGGCTTATGTTTGACTATTCAACTAATTTTTTGTTTAGTGGGATGTGTCTTATTTGCTTGTGTTGCATATGAGTTTTTTCTTTGTTTTTATTGATTTTAATATTCAAAACATATTAGTGATAGTCTTCACCTAATGTAATGTTTTGTTTGGATCATAGCTAAAATAAGAGGCCTTTTATATTTTTAATTAATTTATTTCACTTTTATATTTTTTAAAAAATATGGAGGTTGCTGTGCTACCCATAATCACAATTAGGGAATAAAATCTCGTGTGGATTACTATAATTTAACAAACTTTGCGTTTGAACATGTTTGGTGGGTCAAAGTAATAGAAGATTTCCGTATATATAAAATAATTTATGCTTGTAAATGAAATTATTTAAAGATATATATAAATTAATAAATATTCGTTCTTGTTTTCTTTCGTTGAATCAATAGACATGTAATGATTTGTGATACTAATAGATATATTAACACTTGATCTCTTAGAGATATTGGCCAGATTTGTACTTATATTATGGAAAGCATGCTTTTATCATACATTAAACTTACATATATATTTGGATTTATGACATGATCAAGTCAATTCTGCCAAAATAGAAGAGACTTGTTATTAAAGCAAATTTAAAGCAAATTGATAAACTGATATATAAAAATACACAAATTCAATCCCATATACTCTCTAATAGAACACATTTAAGTATCTTATTAGAGTGTCTTATACGTGACTCGTTCAATAGAGATCCGATTCAATCCGATTATATTACACAAATAGTCTACTTTTACTTGCATAAGATAACATTTTTATCTACATTTCTTCCATAAAAAGTATTATTTGCATTTAAGAAAAATTCTTATTAATTCTTATTAATAAAATTGTAGTATAATTGAATGAGGAGGAGGCCGAACGGTTCAGACCGATGCATGGAACCCCGACTCGCATGGTGCGGAAATCGAAAATCCACACACGAGACCAACTCATAAAATTAAGTAAGAATTTTCTTTTTATTCTATCCAAGGGAAAACGTACATCGAAAATTACAAGAAAACAAGCTAAAATTTATAAGGACGGGAAAAAAATGAAAGAGTCTTGCTCTGTGTGAGAATGTCTTACTGTTCAATGTAATTATTCAAATTCGTATTTAATCAAAGTAATATATGTAATTACAAACACCAACAAAATTAAAATTTAACAATTGAAATATAGGATTGGGTACAAATAATGGCGCCGTTTTAGAGTAAAACAATCTCACAAATTTTAGTCGGAGGGGAAAAAAAGGCGAATTTCTAATAAAGTATGGTTTCAATTCCATTTTATTGGTCAACTAAAAAAAATCCATTTTTATTGTTGGATAAATGGTATCAGCCCATTAGAATTTTGCATACAAACGAATTTCATGAAGAAATAATTAATTTACTTCCGATGAAACGCAATATTAAATTATGATTCTCTGACATGTGTTCTAAAACCTTTTTTGTAATGTTACGTTTTAACTTAATTTTTATACTCATGTAAAAAAAAAACCTTAATTTTTTTTTCTATTTTTTTAATTTATATACAAGTAAAAGCGAAATGAAAAATGTGGCTCTGCTTTCTTTTAAGTTTTTGTATTAGCCCAATTAATAGGCTGCGGAATCCAATGTTTTTGTATGTATGTATGATATGTTGTCTATTGAAGGAGCCCATTTATATTGGGCCTTTTTAGTTGGATAGCTAAATTTACTTTTAGCCCATTAGGCAAATCAGATCACTGAATCAATTTTAAAAACAAGGCTTTCAAAGGGTGATTCTATTCATAAACCCCATTTCATTTTTACTCTTTATATAGTCACTATCTAAAACAATAGTTATAAATTTACTCTATATTTTATCCTAGCTATATCTATATATGTGGGCTATAAAGAGTAAAATGAGAACCATGAATAAAATCACCCGCTTTTAATTATATATGAAGCGTATATAGTCTTTCAAAAATAAAAATAAAAATAAAAATGTACTATCATGCAGCTGTAATATGCTGATAGGTGAGAGAATAGTCTGCATACACACATACCATGTATATTAAATGGAGTAATATACTCCCTCCGTCCCGCGAAGCGTGACCCACTTTCCTTTCTGGGTTGTCCCACGAAGCTTGACCTGTTTCTAAAAATAGTAAAAAATTTACCCTTTATTCACCTTTTCATTTTTTCACCTACCACACTTAACACACAAAATACCAATTTTTTAATTCTCGTGCCGAAAAGAAATGGGTCACGCTTCATGGGACGGAGGGAGTAGTATTTTTAAACATAACATATAAATCAGAATGAAAAATGAACCTAGCTAGGATATTCAAGTTGTTATGTAAAGGTCCATGTTCCCTTAAACTTAAAGGAAATCGTGAAAAATATATAATAGCCCTAATAAGAGTTTTTGTACATATATCATAGCCCATTCATAGCATCTTGCAGTTGAGATGAAAATATTTCATAATAATTCTAAAAATTTCGAAATCTGAGATGAGTACTATAGTATTGAAAAAAAATAAAATACTGTATATTGTTTGAAAAGGAGGTGACTATCCTAGGAGTTGTCTCTCTAGTAAAAGGCAGAAGATCAGGTACTATTAGGTACACATGTATGTATTGTATATACATACAAAACAAAACAAAACAAGCAAGCACACACATCCCTTCTTTGTGAGGCTGAGGCAGTCAATAATTTTGCAGTTGCAAAAGCTACATGCCACTGAACTCAAACAGCTCATCCAAAATGTGGACCCAAAGCTGCATACAAACAAAAGGAATTTCAAGTCTCCTTCTAGTCGGGGACGGAGCTAGGATTTTAAAAATATTTTAATACATAAAACGAATTTAATTAGACAAGCGAAATCACAATTTTATGTATTGAGAAAAATGCAAAATACAATCTAAATATAATAATAATAATAATTAATTGTCCGAGTCTTGCCCGGAGCTTGGCTCTGTCTCTGTGAGGAAGTTGGAGATATGGGTGTAATCGAATCGAGCCGAGTCGAATCTGAAACTTTGTTTATCAAATACTCTGAGGCTTACGAGTTTAATTGAGCATGTGCGATGTTTTTAACTTATATACAAAATATTGATTATTTTCTTTTAAAATAAATTACATCATTGAAAATTATAAATAAATTACATTAACTATCTTTCTTATAACAAACAGAGTTGATTGGAGATTTAATACAACTATTAGAAATTATAGTAGACAAATATAAGTACTTGTATGTACTTATAATGTATATTTTTAAACTGAATGACTTAACAGATTTGTTTATGAACTAAAGAGCCGAATACTACCACGCTTAGATTTGGATCGTCTATTTATCGATCTTTCATTTTAAATTCGTGGTAAATTCGTAATGAAACTGTCGTTTGTCATTATTATTATTATGCTTGTTTTGTAAGTAGGAAATAAAAAGATGTATGGAATATTCAAAAAAACATTAGCTCGGGAGCTATCGCCTCCGATCTCCGTACAAGTTCTTGGCTCCGCCTCTGGTGGGCTCCACCCATAAAGGACGGAGTTGGATCAGGGCAGAGACAGCAGAGAAGACAAGATCGAATCGGAGAAGAATTTGAAGAAGGTGGAAAGAAACCCTAATTGAAGAATGATAAAGAGGAGAATAGTTGAAGGATACAATAAGGATTTGTCGTCTGAGAGAATGCATGCATGGCAAAATGGCATGCATGCCACTACCCAACTACTGTTTTCTTGATCAGTAAGCGTCATTCCCCACACACACTTTTCCACCTACATCTTCACACACACACACACTTGCGCAGCCCCAACCCAACCTATATATATAGTCATCTATCTAACATGTGGTTCCTTGATTTTTCAACAATTTATAATCAAGAGAATAATTGATTAAAGGGTTATTACTGTTTAAATACACCGACTTTCTCTAATTTCAAATTTTAATATGAATTTTTAATTTTATTATTAAAATATATGAACTTTGATATTTACTCGATTTTTTTACACCGACCCCGGCCCATTTCCTCTGAATTGTTTATAAGGTGACACGTCTAAAAGATGATTAGGATAGGTATATATGTCATGTTGAAGTGTCGTCTATGAGTCCTAATCATATTTTTGAAATGCCATCTCAGATTTGATTTGGAGGAAATGAGGATCGGTGTTGAAAATTGAGTAAATATTAAAATTTATGTATTTTAATTAAAAATTAAAAGTTCATATTAAAATTAAAAAATGAATGATATAGCACTTAATTCAATTAGTTTGAGTTCAATAAGTTATTCTCGATTTAAATATATTTTTTATGGGTTTAATTCTCAATTAATCATTTCTATCTATATGTATGTGTAGACGTACTATTTTTTTTAAAAAAACGGATATGTGTAGGTATAAAATTGAGTCTTCTTCGTCAATTATTTTCAACTTCGATTTGTAGCAAGTTACTAATTATAGCTCTAAATCCTGGCCACCGGGTCCTTACTTAAGTGATGAGACCCGGGTTCGATCCCTCTTGGGAGCGAATTTGGTGATTGGAGAGATAAGGTGGGCTTGGTGAATTCTTGGAGTGTTTGGAGAACTAATTGTTAACATCTAACATAACTTTATCCGATCAAAAAAAAAAAAAAAAAAAAAAAAAAAAAAAAAAAAAAAAATTATAGCTCTAAATAAATGTGGTGAGAGTACTAGTTGACATTAATGATTTTAATTATCTTATAGCTAGTGGTCAAACTTATGCATGACCTACTTTTTTTTTTTTTTTTTGAATTATGCATGACATATTTTTTGCTACTGGGGTTTTCAAATAAAAATATTAATTGATTGGTTATAATTAATAGTTCAACTTGTTAAGTTGAGACATCAATTTTTTTTATAATAAATTATTGATTTATGTTTAAGTAACGCGTGAATTATTTTTTCGTTTATTTATTAACTTTTTGTATATTCAGTTTTATGATATATTATGGGTCTTGTATATATATATAACGGCTGTATGTCGTAATACCGGACTCTAATATATTCAACTCCTGTTTTGCTTTTAATTGTTGTAATTATTTATTATAAATCTTACTTCCAACATAAGTGATACTCAAAATAAGGTGATAATATCAATTTATAATCACTCATTTCATTAGAAGTATAGTAGTTTTGGTTGGTACATATATATTTTAATAAAATCATGATTGGCGATTTGAAAATATGATCTCATCATTGTATGAAATTAATGATTGAGATTAAATTAAATATGAATCAAGGGTGATTCTTTTGTGAATAAAATAATATTTATAAAGATTAAAAAAAGGAAAAAAAATGTAAAAATATGTCCTAAAAAAAGTCATATTTTTCATGAACGTAAAAAATGACGAAGATGACATATTTTTTATAGAATGTGTAATATAGTGTATATTTAATTAAATATCCACCCCTTTCAAGACTAACTCCAAAATCAATCATATTAAAATTATTAATCATATATCCACATTCCACAACCACTGTCAATATTAAAGAATTGGAGTACATAAAATTTGAATTAATTTTGGAGTAAACATTTACTGAGTTATTTATTACTCCCTCCGTCCGCCAAGTTTATGTAAAAATTACTATATTTGGCATCCGCCAAGATTATGTCACTTTCCTTTTATGGCAATGGTCCCACCATCATCTTTAATATTTTATCCTTACTAACACTCTTTAGTTACAAAAAACTCACTCAAAATTCAATCTCAACCACACATCTCATAAAGTGGTGGGACCCTTTCTCCACTACATCAAAATCATCATCAATTTTATTAAATCTCGTGCCCAAGCAATTTTACATAATTTTGGCGGACGGTGGGAGTATTTAACATAAATGTAGTGGTTCCTTTAAATAAAGATCTTCAATCCAAGTCCCTTTCAAGACATTCAGTTTGTGCAAAATCCTTCTTTTATAAATGGTGGGTTCTGCTTTCAAGCAAAAACTCCAGAACTTTTTCTGGGGCAAATAAACAAATCAAAAAATGCATTCATATATTATACTGGAGTATAATTTATAATAAATTTACATCTGACGTTTAACTCGTTTATTATTATAATTTTTATTATGTTGACAGTCATACGTAAGCTGGAATCAACCTGACAATTTATTAAGATGATGGAGGTCTGAAAAAAAAAATCAGAATAATTACTCCTGTCAATAAATTATCCAGTCAAATTCGAAATCTTAGAATGATTTCTCCTTCAATTAATAAAATCAGAATAATTACTCCGGTCAATAAATTATCCAGTCAAATTCGAAATCTTAGAATGATTTCTCCTTCAATTAATATTCGAGATTAATATTATAGACGCGTAGGCCAATATTAATAAGGTAGCACTATTAAATCAAGAAAACTCTTTACGTTCGGCTTTAATTTTTGGATAGGATCATCATATCCAATTATATATGAGGAGTATTTATTATTGAAAATTTGAAGTTGAAAAAAGAAATCGTACATCTTAATCTGAGATTAATTAACTCTAATAATAAATATTTGAAATAAAGATGTGACACCCAAATTCAATTTAAATTTAAATGAAAACGCACGCGAAAAATCATGACTATAAATAAATATTTAATGAGAAATTCATGAAATAAATATTTTTATTATAAAATACATTACTAATAAAATATCATTTTCCTAAAATAATTTGTAGCACCATTCGACCTTCCACACGCCTCCAATTTTAGAAACCTGAAAATGTTAAATATGGGATGAGCATATAAAATACACTCAGTGTGGGATCATGCAATTATTGTCCAAGATAATAACACAGTGAACACATACGGTCACTTCATATATATCCTCAATATTCGCACTGTGACATCCCAATGACTATTAAAGTCTTGGACTCTATTTACGGGCCCCTGGCGACATCATCAAAATAAATCTCAAATCGCATTGTGACAATCCAAGGACGGTGAAGTCTCGGACCCTATTTACGGGCCGCTAGCGATATCCTCAAAATATACGTCGTAACACATGTGGTAAACACATATTATTAAAATGGACAATAAATAATCACGGCATATATTTAAATAAATCCCACACCTAAAATTTGAACTTTGAAAATTACTTGAACAATTCAAACCAAAATCCACGTCATAGTCTTTGCCGTGCCTCTTTTTTCAACACATGATCAAATACTTGCTTTCTTGAATTATAATTCAATTCAATGTATTTTACTGCCAAATGATCTTGTATTATATATAGTGTGAAATTAAAGCCCTACGTGGACAACATATATATGTATAAATTTACCTAGGCTTCATGAGTCATTTTGTAGACTTGCCTTTTTAGGTTATTAGGCTAACTTACTATTTGTAATAATTAACATTACACGTATAATAGCTTTTAGATATTTTATTAGCTTAGATCATTATCTTATATAATTATATACTCCCTCCGTCCGCCAAAAGCAGACTACTTTGGTTGGGCACGGGATTTAATAAAATTGTTGATGATTTTGATATAGTGGAGAAAGGGTCCCACCACTTTATGAGATGTGTGGTTGAGATTGAATTTGGGGTGGGTTTTTTTGTAAATAAAGAGTGTTTGTAAAGATAAAAGATTAAAGTGGGTGGTGGGACCATTTCCATAAAAGGAAAGTGGTCTACTCTTTGCGGACGCCCAATATAGTAAAAATGGTCTACTTTTGGCGGACGGAGGGAGTATAATATTGGGGTGTTATATATCTATAACACATGTAATCATAGTAAAATTATTATCCTGCAATTATAAATATAAATATCTACAAAACATAGATTTAGTATACGTATATATTATGTATATAATATATATATATCTATTATTCTGCATATGGATTTAAAATTAGCAATCTAAGAAAATATATATATATATATATATATATTTATAAGGCTCAAAAGTAATTTTTTTAAATACAATTTGACTAGTCAAAAAGCTCGATAAACAAAATATTATTGAAAATTTTATAACTTTAATATTTAATAATTACAAATAAAATTATAAAGGAAATAAATGATTTTGGGCTGTGACAAAAGAAGTATAACTTATACTCCAATTAAATTTGTAAACTTTAGTACATTATCCTAAAATTAATACTTCATCCGTCCCATTTCGTTTGTGGTATTTCGTGTGTTAAGTGTGGTAGGTGAAAAAGTGAAAATGTGAATAATGAGTAATTTTTTTGTCATTTTTAAAAACGTGTCATGTTTCGTGGGACAGATAAAAAAAAACTGTGTCATGCTTCGTGGGACGGAGGGAGTACTAAAACATAAAAAAATTAATATTGAAGTAAGGAAAAAAAAGGTACTACCATACAAAGTTAAATTGTGAGACAAAATTGAGGCTTGTACTTGAAAAAATTAGTACATACTCCCTCCGTCCCGCGAAGCATGACACGTTTGAGTTCGGCACGGAAATTAAGGAATTGTAGATTAGTGTTTTAAGTGTGTAATTAATAAAGTATAAAATTGATAAAGTAGGAGAGAGAAGGTAATAAAAGTGATAAAGTAGGTGAGAGAATATAATAAAGGTGATAAAGTAGGAGAGAGAATGTAATAATTATTGACAAAAAAGGAAACGTGTCATGCTTCGTGGGACAACCCAAAATGGAAAGTGTGTCATGCTTCGCGGGACGGAGGGAGTATTTACAGAGTGAGTTTGTAAAATAAAAAATTCACGTCTGGTTCTTGCTGTATATACGTGTATGAAATAATATTGTAAAGGTAAGTAGCAGTTAACAATTTGTGTGAAAAGAAAAAGAAAAATGATATGATTTGAAATGGGAAAGCAATAAAAAGTAGTGAGGAGTAGTAGTGGAGAAAAAAAGATGTCAGTGAAAGGCAAAAGGAGTTTGACATCAACATAGAGTAGAGGGAAATATAGGACTACGTCAGATCAGGTGCTCTAAATATAAATAATTTTTCCTTCATAAATTCAATAAATAAATTTCTAACACATATTTAGTACTCATCACCAATTTTAATACTACTATATAGTATTAGTTGAGGGTGTTTTGATTAAAATAAGGGACTCATTATTATAAATAAAGTGAAAGAAAAAAATCAGAAGTTTGATGTCCAAGATCAAAGATTAAATGTGTGGAAAAAGATGAGATGAAATGGGTGGAAAAAGATTAATAACGCCATGGGCATGAGCATTATATTTTTTATGTCCAAGTTATACCAATCATAAACAAATCAAATAGTAGAAAATTTTGATTTATTTAAATTTTCGATTTTAATTTTTTTTAACTAATTTTATTATTTTGTCCATACTATAGCAATTAAAAACATTTCTTGTTTTTTAACTAATTATTTTATCACAAATACTCGTGTGCAACTGGTTGTCAGAATGACACTACTTCATTTTGAAAATGACACTTGAATATTTCTGAATAACACTACTTCAATATACAAATGGCACTTGAAGATCTTCAAGTGTCATTTGTATGTTGAAGTAGTATCATTCAGAAATCAGTTGCACGGTGCAACCGGTTGCACGGAAGAGTGCCTCATATTTTATGTACTCCCTCTGTTCCCAAAAATAATAGTCTTATTAATATATTGATGCGTCCCCTCAAAATTATGATTTTTTTTTATCTGAAAATGACCTCCACAAACTTCTCACTCACTATTTATAAAAAAAATGTGAGACTCAATTTCCATTCAAAACAAAATTATCATATTTTTCTTAAAATTCATGTCATCTTCATCACCATAATTTTATGGACAAAAAAGATAGTAATTAAAAACATTTCTTATTTTTTTTAACTAAATATGAAAAAAAAATTAGTTAATTTTTTTTTATTTGAATAATTTTATTAAAATAATTGAAATATACTCTCTCCATCCGCGATATTGTTTCCACATTATAAACAGCGCGAGTTTTAAGAAAAAATGATGGATAGTAGTAGATGCTAGATAGTACTCCCTCCGTCCACAATTTAATGCCCCACTTTGGTGTGGGCACAGAGACTAAGAAAGTTGGAAAATGTGATGTGCATGAAATATAAGGGTAGTTGACTAAAGTGATAAAGGTGTTGTGAGTGGGTCCACTAGTGATAAAATGTACTACTCCAGTAAATATAGAATATAAAAATGATAAAGGTGTTTTAAGGTGGGTCCATTAGTGGCAAATGATAGTAAATATAGGAAAATAAGAATAGTAAAAAAGTGCAAAAAACAGAATAGAGCTTTAATTTGTGGACAAAAATTTAAGAGCAAGTAGGACATTAAATTGTGGACGGAGGGAGTAGTGAATATTATAGTGAGTGGAGTCTGGATCTCATTATTATTATGAGTGAAAGTTTGTGGACCTTACTTCTATAAATGAAAATGAAAATAATATTGCGAACATACCGAAATAACAAATAGGAAACGACATCACAGAGGGAGCGCGTACTTGTCGTGAATTTGATGAGGGTTGAATTTTCTTACACTCTCTTCTCTCTCTCTGTGGTGTCTAAATGGGTAAATGGTGAAGAGAGCGTCCCTCCCTCGTGCAATGATCTGCGGTGTAAGAGAAGAGAAGAAATGGCGGTCAGTAAAAATGTCAGAATAGAGAAAAGAGTGACGTATTTTTCCCCGTAAGGCGTGCTGTGGAAGCGTGTCAATTCTCTCACATTCAATGCCCAACCACATCCTTTCCTTTCATTTCTTCTCTACCTTCTTACAATTATTTATTTACTCTCATCAATTTCATTTACATATATCATAACTCATAATCCCAATCAAATCAACTCCAATTTTGCTTCTTCTGCTTATTTTATACTTCTGTCTTCAATCTATAAATACGGAGCTTCCTATTCCATTGTAACACTTGTTCCATTTGAGAATTAGATAAGATTAGATAAAGATATGTATTTAATTATTTTCATTTTCTTATCCATTAGGTAGTTTTTGTAATTTTTAATTTTTTTATTATATTTTAAGTACAAAAATTATTAAAAAAATACAGAAAATTTTATAATGTTGAGAAAAAAAATAAAACTAACTAAATTCTTTTTAAATTTGAACCAAATTTTTTAAATAAATCAATTTTTTTTAAAATTTAATATTTTTTCGTCCGGATAAATTTGATCCCAGTAACAGTACTCGGCTTAAATTTCATTTGTTTTGTGTGAGTTTAATTTGTTGTTAATGAGTCAAGAATTGAAGGAGTTAGGACAAATGATCACTTATTACAATATGTTTTTGTAGGTGATTAGCTTAGGTAGTCTGAGACAAATCCCTTGTCAGAGCCCCATCATTGTCTCAATAATCAGCGTGCATAATGCTTCTACGAACTATCAACATTTCTTCGCAGAGAGAGAGAGAGAGAGAGAGAGAGAGAGAGAGAGAGAGAGAGAGAGGGCACAAAAATTAAATTTTCTTCTTTTTTTTTTGGAAATTTTCTTCTTTTTTTTTGGAAAAAAAAGATGGAAATAGAGTAAGTAAATTACAAGTTGTCATGATGAAGACACTAGCTAGGTATTTAAATTCCTTGAAACCCAGAATTGAATGAGGTAGATTGGATTAGGATTTAGTCAGAGCTGAATAAATTATAAATCCACTGGATAACAGATGAGAGAGAGGGAAAAAAATTGAATTCAATTATGCAACACTAATTAAATAAACAATAAATCTATGCAGCCACATTGTGGCCACCCACACACTAATATAATAAGGACAATCTTGATTTATTTAATTTATTTTTTAAAATAAAAATAAGATTTAGTTATTTTATCATATTCTCTACATAATAGTTATTTTTTTGCAATTTTTTGGTAACTTTTTTATTTTTATTAAAAAATAAATTAAAAATAAAAAATGCAAAAAAAAATTAAAAAAATAAGTACAATGTAGAGAATATAATAAAATAACTAAATCTTATTTTTATTTTAAAAAATAAATTAAATAAATTAAATTATTTTCTACTTAGGTAAATTGTAGGTGGCCACAATGTGGCTGTTTAGCATTACTCTTAAATAAATAAACGATGAGAGATAGACTAACTTTCAACGACACATGCTAAATGATAACACAAAAATGTGTGTAAGTGTGTGTGTGTGTTTGTGCGCACACTGATTTGTTAGCAATTTTCAATGATTTAAACTATATATGATTAATTAATGCCAAATGTAAAAAGTGATGTTTGGCCATCTCAAATTAGTTAAATAGGAAATTTTGTGAGTTATTTAACTTGTTTTTTGAAACAAAAATAAAATTGAGTTATTTTATTGTATTATCTACGTTGTAATTTTTAAATTTTCTGAAAAATAATAAAAATGGAAAACTAAAATAATTAAATCTTATTTTTATTTAAAGAAATAAATCAAAAAAAAATTGTATTGAATTAGTTTATGGATGGAATTATTGAAACGTAAAACTGTGGGAGGCAAGCAAATCGATGAGCCAAAAAAGTCGACATCAATCTTGAATCTTACAAAGATGCGTTTCAACAATGAAAAAAAAAATAACAATTGTACATAATATCGCAGAGAAAATAAAATTCAAGAGATTATTAATAATCTAATAAATATTTGGGCAAAAAAAGAAGAAAAAAATGTAAAATTGAGAAGGTGGAAAAGTGAAAAAAAAAAAAAAAAAAAAAAGTTTTCGGGGGTGGTGATGTAATCGTGTTGCAATCATTAACTCAGAAAAAGCAATTTTCTTAGATTCTCTTTTTTGCGTGTAAAAACGTACTTGATAACTGAAAAAACTAATGAGTTAAAAAGATTTTGAGGAATTCCTAAAGTAGAAATCTGTAAAATTGCGCTCATCGTAGATAACCTCTACCTAACTTTGGCAAAGGCTAATGATCGCCACGATTTTGGAGAAATATGTATTTTTAACCTTACACATAGTAATAATTTATACACAAATATCTACTACAATCTTTTTTTTGTTTTCATCTTCGTCTTAAATAACTTCTTTTGATTTATCGCATTATAAACGATATAAATTTTAATAAAATAATTAATAGAATTATAAGCAGGGGTAGACCTTGATATTTCGAGAATCCTAGGCGAAACAAGATTAAAGTATGATATTTTTTTTCATTAATCCAAAATATGTTACTCTCTCCGTCACATGAAGCATAACACAGTTCTTTTCGCCACAGAAATTAAAAAATTTGTATTTTGTATGTTAAGTGTGGTAGGTGACAAAGTGAAAATGTCAATAAAAGATAAATTTTTTGCTATTTTTAGAAACATGTCATGCTTCGTGGGACAGACCAAAAAGAAAACTGTGTAATACTTCGTGGGACAGAGGAAGTACAATTAATTAGTGATTTTTTTTGGTAAAATTTGGGGCCTCTCGACTTTGGGGGACCCTAGGCCTTTGTCCCATTTGTTAGATAGAAGGGTCGGATGTGGTTACAAGTAAAGTAAAAATCTCACTAGCTATAAATGTAATTTTAAATAAAGTGTTTATATAATGTGTGGGTACAAAAATGAAATAAGGGTATCATCAATGATAAATTTTGTAAATAATGAAGAATTGAAAATAAATAAAATAATGAATTATGTACTCTTACTATTATATATAAATGAAAGATAGGCTAATTTTTTTGTAATAGAAAGAAAAGGAAATTTTGGAAAATTTTATGTCAACAAATGAAGTATTGCAAGGTACGTATGAATTAAGCACACGTGGGAGTTATTTAGTAAAAAAAAATTAAAAATTTGTTCTTTTTTCACGAAGAAAGTGTAGAATTTTGATTTTAAAAAATAATGTCGGAATGTCCCGGCGTTTGACTTCAACTTTAGCTTTTCTCTTGAATATGTCGTAATATTTATAGAATAATTTGCATGCATATGAATATTGGTCGTATGAATTTCTCATCATGAACATGGTCCCATAATCGTAAAGCCTCGACTTAATTTTTTTTTTATTAATTTATTTCTTGTCTATATTTTGCATTAAATGATGTGCAAAGTTCTTTCTTAACCATATGAAGTCGACAATTCATTTTGTCCTTGAAAATGGAAAATATATTAAGAATTTAAAGTTTGGATTTACTCTTTGTCCTTGCCCCACCACACTATTTTCCTTAATTGTTCATATAATTTTTGCATGGAGTGCTAAATAAAGACATTGTTTTTATATCATACACAGTTTTTTTCCCCAACAAAACCATTCAACCTAAACATCGCCATTCTTACAATTTTCCCCAAAACAAAACTGATTGATTTACATCTACAAAAAAAAAAAAAAAAACCCTTAAAAAGCTCCCCCATTCTCGAGATTTTCTCTAATTTTCCCAAATATTTCAGTATCAAGCTTAATTTCTTTGGCTGGAAATCTCTTGTTAATCATCCGCCATTGATCAGCGATGTCTTCAGCAATTTTAACGGCATCTGATGAAGTTCCAAGAAGCCCCCTTCTCGTGAACCCGACCGCATACAATCCTTTCTCCCCCTTCCAACTATAAGGGAAAGGCGTCTTCGGCATTCCATCTTTTGTGAAGAAATCCTCACCCTACAATTACATTATTAATTAATTATTCCAAATAAATTCCTCAAATTTAATCAAGCTTTCAACATAAATACACTCGAATAATAAAAAAAAACAAGTACTAGAAATAATTATGGCATTTAAGTTTTTCTGAGACTGGTTCTTGAAAACAGCAGATGTAGGTGAGGCCTATACGCAAGAAATTTCCAGTCTCTCAAATGAAATTTATTAGATAAATTAATAAATTTATTAGACTATACATAAATTTTAATGACAGCGACGCATCATAAAATGCGAACAAAAAATATATTTTGCGAGCATTGGTAGAAAGGATGATCCAAACAAATGCCATCAGATTTGCTCTTTTCTGTAACAGTGTAAGAAAACGTTTTGTAACCCACTGCATGTGTAAGCTAGAAAACGATGTGTGATTGCCAATAATCATAAAAAAAATAATTATTTAAAATTAATCTATTACCTTTAGCCAACTCGGCACATTGCTCTTATACCCCGTTGCGAGAATTATGGAGTCGAAATCCCGTTCTTGGCCGTCGCAGAATTTCGCACCGTTTTTCGTTATCTCCTTCACTCCTTCCACGACCTGATCAATGGAAAGAAAAAAAGGATGATTTTTGAATGATTTGTTTGAATTTATGTTTTCTGAGATTCGAATCGACTGTGTATACCTCAATTTTGCCGGATTTGATGAGAGAGAGGGCGCCGACGTCGAGGACGGGGGATTTTCCGGTGGCGTTTTTGAGCTCCAGAGGGCCGGTTTTGGGGCGGCGGAGACCTAATTTGGCGGTCTTGCCGAATTTGAAGTTGGCGACGAGGAGGAGAAACTTGTCGACTAGCTTCAATGGCAGCCATTTCAGTAGCACCATCGCCATTGAAAACGTCGAAACTCCCCACATTTCTCTCGGCAGAATATGAACCTAAAAAAAAAACCTAAAAATGTCAAAAAATGATCGAATTTCAAAAAAAAAAAAACAAAAAAAAACTTACGGAATTCCTGACGACGATGGAGGGGGAGGCGTGGTGGCGGCAGAGGTCCAAGCTAACTTCCATGCCGGAATTCCCGCAGCCGACGACGAGGACCTTTTTTCTGAAGAAGTCGGAGCCGGAGCGGTAGTCGCTGGTGTGTAGAACCGGGCCGTGGAACCGGTCGAGGCCGTGGATCTCCGGTTGGACCGGCTCGGCGTTCTCGCCGGTGGCGACGACGAGCCAGCGCGATACGTAGAGGCAATCGGCGGTCTGGACGCGCCACAGGCCCGAGACGGCGTCGTATCGGGCGTCGAGCACGGCCTGCTTGAACCGCGGCTCGATCGAGAAGTGGCGCGCGTAGGCCTCCATGTAGGAGACGAATTGATCCTTGGTTGGATATTTGGGGAAATGCGAGGGGAAATTGAGGTAGGGGAGCTCGCAGAATTGGCGCGGGAGGTGGAGCTTGAGGCGATCGTAGGTGCGCTGCTGCCAGAGGGAGGCGATGCAGGCGCTGCGCTCGAGGAGGAGCGCCGGGACGCCGCTCTCGCCGAGGCACGCGGCGGCGGCGAGGCCCGACGGGCCGGCGCCAACGATGATGGGCCCGGGGTGGAACACGCACTTCAACTCCTTTTTTAAATGAGCCATTTCGGAAAGCGGGCCGAGGGAAGTATAAAAAGAAGGAATCAGTGTGTGTTGTGCGTTTTTTTTTTTTTTTTTTTCTGTTTTTTTTTTGCTCGAGGTTTTTTCTTCACAGCCTTTGCAGGATTGCGGAGGTGTAATTGGCGATGGGTGTGTGTGTGAAGTGAGAGAGAGGGACAATGTGGAGTGTTTCTGTGTGCTTTGAGGTGTTGTACTCTCCCAGTCTCTCTCTCTCTACGGAGATCGAGAATTTATAGGCGCATAAATTTTGTTGGGATGTGGAGACGGCATTTGGGTTGTACGGCACGCGCTTTTCCTATTTGTTAAGCGGTGTAGAAGTGGGATATTGCGAGGTTTATGGTTTTTCTCTTTAATTTTTTGGGGAAAAAATGGGGATCGATAATTTTATTCCATGTAGAAATATATACGTTTGTAAATAAACACAGTTACTCGCAGATTATTCGAGATTCAATTAAAAAAAAATTGATCAGAATTTGACTTCATAGTAAACGAATCGAGTTCGAACCTGATATCGACTTCGATAATTTTATCGAGTTTGATAACACTCGGCTTGTTGAACTCACGAACACATTCAGATTCAATTATGTGAAAATATATTTACGAGTCGGTTCACGAACCCTTAATCGAGTTAGTGCACGAGCTTATAAACTAGTCGAATTCGAGTAACATATTAATTAAGAAAGTTTAATTTGCTAAATTTTTAATGAGTTCGAGCCCGAATATCATTTATATGAACATCTAACGAGTTGAAACTTAGATCTGATAGTATTCGGCTCGGTCAGTCGCCGTCAGATGTGTGGAAATAATATTAATATAGTTAATGATTATGTGTATGTGTTCAAAGACAAATGATTATGTTTTAATTGTGGGGAGATGAGATGCATAAAATAGTTGAAACGGTGGTGGACTCATACATATGTTTCCTTTAAGGGTTTCATGATGAGTTCGATATAAATATTATGGATATTAAGTTTAAACAGTAGTATGCACAAGTGGTGATAGAATGTATTTTACGAGGAGCAAATTTTAATACATCGTGTAACGGTTGATTTTTTCTAATACCTATAATTTTATATTTTAATCACTTCATCATTTGGTCAACAATATATTCACATGTTATACCTCATGCACCATGCATATAAGTTTGAAAGTTTTATTTCGGTCTAATTTAATCCTCACTAGTCACTACACCTGTTACACCTCATGCACCATGCATGCAAGTTTGATATATAGTTTTATTTCGATCTAATTTAATCCTCAGCCTTTGTCGGATAGATATAGTTCCACATTGACAGTAGACATTAATTTATGATTGTTGCTTCAAATGGAGCCAAATTCGACTGCTTATTCATTGTATGCAACTGTTTTTTTTTTGGGGCGTCCACAAAATTTAATTCTCAACCTTTTTTTTTGGGACGTTCATAATTTTTTTTTTTTACTTATTTTTGAACTATACCCCACCACTTATAATTACTTACTTTTCACTTTTTCACAACTCTCAATATTAATTATACTCCATCCGTCCCATAATAAGTGGCCACATTTCCTTTTTCGTCTGTCCCACTATAAGTGGCTGCTTTCTAAAAATGGCAAAAGTTTACTTTAATTAAGTCAACAATTACTCACTAATTTGGTCAACAATTGTAGGCCACTTTCTACAAATGCCAAAATTACTTTAATTAAGTCAACAATTACTCACTAATTTGGTCAACAATTGTAGGCCACACTCTATTAAAACATATAACACTCAATTTCTTAATCTCCGTGCCGAAAAGAATGTGGCCACTTATTATGGGACGGAGGGAGTAACACATTTTCATCACTTCCAATACACTCGACAACTTTTTCTCCACTTTCAATACACTTAACCTTTTTTTAAAAAAACTCGTGTCACTCCTTCCTAAGAAGTTCTTTCGTGGACAGGGGGAGTATATGATATAGGGCACCAAATTAATTAAGAAAGAGGCTCTCTCTCTCTCTCTCAATAGTCAAAGCTAAATAAATAGATAAAGAATTTGTGAAAATAAGAAGCGCTAAGCATACTTTATGGCAGAAACATTAGAGATTTTTAAAAAATGACACGATCTTTCATTTTTATTTTTATTTTTTAATTCAAACTTTTCAGGAAGTTTCAATTTGACCAGGAATTAAGAATTAGGGTACATTAAAGTTGAATCAGCTCGACAAATTCTCACTCGAAGTTTATAATAAATGGGGTAGTAATTAAACATTTCCACCTCTAGCGTCATTATTTATTGTATATTTCATGTGAGAACCCGACGAGCTATCCGAAACAAAATTCTTGATCGCATGGTATGTTGTAACTTTATGCAAAGATTTAGATTTTTAGGGGCATTTATTTTATATTATTGATAATATAAGGTACATGATTTAGTATATTTACTTTCAATATTAGGATTTCTATCTCATCCCTTCAATAGAATATGAATTAAATAAAATTAGTTCAAACGATATAAATTATCACGAGACTTGAAATATTCAATTAATTAAAGTATCAATTCATCAATGTAAATAACATATTAGTATTACTATTTTAATATATTAATTAAGGTAAATCTTCAAATAAGTGAAATAACAAACATCCCGTAAAAGATAGTTATATATTTTTTTTATTATTATTATTCCATCTGTCCACGAAGCATTCATTATTTTTTATAAATTATAACATTCCTTCTCCATTCATAAGATATATACACAATTGTGTCCATTACTTTAAAAAATATATTATACTTAAAGGGAGAATATACATTTATATAATTTTTTTAATTTCCAAAAATTGGATAATCTTGTATGAAAAAACGAGACACGAATAACAATGCTGATCGCATACAAAGATTACAATGTCAACAACCTAATCAAGACATGTAATGTACGTACTAAGATATGATGATGCAAGAATATGTGTAAGAATATTTGGTTGACCTATAATGAAGAGAATATATATACGTATAGTGAGATAGGTTAGAGCATAGAGGCATAGGGTGTGTGACGTATAAATATTAAATGTGGAGTTAATTAGAATAATATTTGAGTTGGCTCCCACTTCACTACTTGTTACTAGTATTTTTCCATACCATCTACATCTATCATATCACGATTTAATATTTTCCCTTCTTTTTATGTGAAAGTCATTAATTAATTGATTTTGAAAAATCTTGTAGCCAACTTATAATGCGATTTGGTTGGTTTGGATTGTTTTCACTGACTGGGAAACAGCAAAATTTAAGACCTTCATTCATTGAGTACTGGTTGCTTTTGGATGTGGAATAGTCTTGATTTTGTGTATCAATTCAATTTCCATGCACATAAACCTAGAAAAAATAAAAAATATTATAATATATATTTGTGCAATATTCATATAATTATTCTATTTTAATTATCATTGATTACGATTCCACTTCCACGTATAATTTTTATAAATATTAAATAGAATTATTTTAGTAAAAGAATATTTTAATAAAATATCAATTAATAAATTGGATCAACTTTCATCTCAAACAAAGAAATAAAGAACTAGTTTCAAGGGACAAGGGAAGTAATATTTTGAAATAAATTAATTCCTCCACAGACCAATAGCTCTCAATTTCTATCACCTCCGCCGCCGCCGCCACCAATAATCTTCTATTTCCTCCCCATTCTCTCGCACACAATTTCCCCTTTCCGCCGCCAACACCGCCCTACTCTTTTCATGGCTCAACTCATGTTCTTCTTCGGCGCCAACATTCTCAAACAGGAACCCTCACGATTTCGACCCCTGCAAACGGCCTTTGATTTCATGGTCGACCAGTAATTTTGTTACAGAGATTAATATCGAGTCTCTCCACCTCGTCGGCCACAACATGATTTTCTTGTCCGTGCCCCTTGCCTGAATTGACGACGGAATCGAAATCCTCACCCTCTTCGGCGCCAATCTCACCGTAATAAATAACACCGTAATAAATAATAAAAAAAAATTACAAACGGCGTCAAACGACTATCACAAGGAGAGACTTAATTGCATCCAAATTGGAACATGAAGCCTAATTGATCGAGTCTTTAGTATAAGGTACCATAGGCCATGTGAAAATCTATGATAAAGGTTAAGTTGTTATTTTTTTCTATAATAGACTTGTAGGTGTCAAGGAGATCTAACTCTATCGGTAAAATCGAAACATCAAAATATCTTTCTCGCCATGATTAATTGGTTCAAGTTCATTGTGATTCATATCTTGCATGTCCAATAAAAAAATAATATAGCTCTCCACATGTCACTAATCAATACGAATTCGGTATCCATTAGTTATGTTACACATTATTTATGTTTTTTTCTAGCATGAAATGCTTGTAGATTCTGTATCTGTGATGCAAATAATATAATCAAAATAGGAAAAATAAAATAAAGTATGTACTTAAAAAATGTACAGAAATTGACATAAAACCGGTAGATTATGTACTAGAAAATTTAGTCGAAAAAGATTTCACACGTCCAACAAGGTATAATGGGCTAATGATGAGAACTAATCATTGGTTAGTTGTTCCTAATCATGAAATCATTATGTAAAAAAAAATAAAAATGAAAACCAGTAGTCTGGCAAAAAGGTAAAAAATGAAAAATTTGGTTATTATTTGGAAAAGATTAAAAAGTTTTTAACCAGTGTGTAAAAATGGGAAAAGATGAGTGGGGAATGGTACGGATGAGCATAGCGTCAGGGTTGGGCGCTGGCGCACACCAACTTAGAATTTTGATGTCACGTGACCTCACCCCCTCGTCACACTGCCACTCACGTGTCAATTATTATTTCTCCTCGACTAAATTCAAACACAATATCTAAAATATCTATCTATAGATATTAATTAATGGCAAATACTTCCAAATAATGTGAATTACGCCCATTTTTAGGAAAATGACTCATGCTGTTGCTCTTATCCATTAATGCATGCGTGTGTCATGAGGGAGACGGTGGAGCATCTGTTTCTTCATTGCCCAAAAATCGAACAAGTTTGGGATCAAATTTAACAATAGCTCAACATCAAAACTGCAAAGCCACAAGGTCTTTCTCAACATTTTCTGTCTTTTATTCATGACGGCAAAGGTAAGAAAAACAGGAAATTTTTGAAAGCTTTATGGGTTGGAACAATTTGGCT